>NC_077227.1:313899833-314216434 GCF_027887165.1 Monodelphis domestica
CAATATTTGAAATGGTCCTTCCCATGAAGGCTGAGTTGCTCCAGTTCGCTTGAAATTCTTAATATAAACTTTGTCTCCTGGGTTCAGGTCATGCAGAGAAAAGTCTAGTGGTCTGGCTTGTACTGCAGCTCCGGATTCATGAAGTTCATGTAGTTTGTGCTGTAGCAAAACATTGGTTTTGCTTTCTTTTCTTTTTCCTCCCTCACTATTCTAATTCCTCTTAGAAATTTGAATATCGTGTATGTCTATAGTTAGAAGTGCATTTAGGATTACAAATTGATTATGTTAAATGATCAATGGGGAGACTAGTCTCCCAATGATCATGGGGGGGGGGGTTGTAAATCTTGAAATTTCTCAGATTTGTGAATGTTAAAAATTTCCACATTGAGGAATCCTCCATTGGAACAAATTCCCTACTGAGAAACATTAGGTAAAGGTAAAGGGAATTTTAATATAACAAACTAATTAATCAATTACTTGTTTCTTAAAAGGGAGTGAGGGGATCTGATTTCTAGTCCCAGCTCTACCACTAAATTCACAACATAGTGAGAGATTAAGAACTGGAAGGAACCTTAAAGGCCAGCTGGTCCAACTCTTTCATTTTACAGAAAAGGAAACCAAGTTCCAGGGAGGTAAACTATTCATCTAAGGTCACACAAGGAATGAGTGGCAGAGAAAGAATTTGAACTCTAGTCCTCTGACTCTGTCACTCTCACTCTTGGTACTATAGTCACTTAATCCTTCTGGGCCTCATTTTCCTTACATTTAAAATGAGGAGACTGGGTTAGAGGTTCTCAAGTTCCCTTTTGGCTAGAAATCCCATGCAGGAAAGGGATTCTGGGAGAATATCCACAAGCTGCCCTTCCAGGAACCTCAAACAGGATGTAAGAGATTCCCGCCCTGCTGCCATTCAGGATATGATCAGATGGGCTCAGCTCTTTGCATTAAAAAAATTTTTTTTTAAAGGAAAAAGAACCTTTTAAGAGTTTCTCTGCACTGGAAACAGTCACTTAACACCCTGTACTTTAGAAAAGATGACAAACTCATTCTCAAGAGAAGTCAAAACATGATTTTGTACTCAGTGTGATAGATTAGGAGAAGAATGGGAAGTCTTGGATTCTAGTTCTGGTTCTAGCCTAACTAGCATCATGATACTGAATGAATTGGTTTGTCTTCACCACCTTCTCCAGTTCTTAAATACCTCTGCTTCTCCTTTCAGTCTGAACATTACCCCAGTTCTATCATTTTTCTCACTTCCCAGTCTTGACCAGTTCTACAAATCTCTTCCACCTTCCATTCCTTCTCTCCTTTATGTTCTGCCACTTCTCTCACCTGGATCTCCTGGCATTTTCATTTTCCATGTCTCCTCCTATGGAGGAAGTCACAAAGCTGACAGTATCTATCACAGGTTCACCTCACTGCTGCCCATCAATCCTTTTTTCCATCCATGACCGATTCCCTACCACAGTCCCTACAACAGCTGTCCCAAAGCTTCGCCTCTCTCCAGATGACCACATTGGATGATATCTCATATCCCTCCCTTTCCACCTCAGACAATGTACATTTTCACTCATCTCCTTTGCTCCCAACTTAGAGGATGAGACATGCCCCTGCCACGTTTTACCCTCCTACATATCTGTCTCTTTGATCTCCTCCCATCTTCTTGAGAAATTTGGCCCCTCAATCATTCCTTCTTTCACCTTCGATCTCTTTTTGTCTACTGGTTCATTTCCCATTGATTATATCTGCTCTTAACCACAACATCCACTCACGCTATTAGTCTTATATCTTCCCTTCCTTTCAAAACTCAAAACTACAAAGAGTCACCTCCTTGCTAACTCCACTGTTTCGTTCAGTCCTCAAACCTCTGCAATCTGGCATTTACCCAGAGGTGTAAATGTTTAACAATCAGTTCTATAGGAAAAACATGAACATGTGACAAGCTTTTAAGTTTAATCTGCATTATTAACATTTTCTCCATCACTTTCTAAATCTAGGTAGTCAACAAAACAATAAATCAAGCCCTGACATAGCATTTCTCAATTTCTGAAGTGTAAACGTTCACTATAGCATAGCCTGTTTCTATTTCACTAAAATTGCTCTCTCTAAGGTTACCTTTCAATAACCATTAATTGCTAAATGAAAGGGAATTTACTCAGTCCTAGTCCTCATAATTCTGGGCAGCTAGGTAGTACAGTGGTTAGAGAGCTGGGCCTGAAGTTAGGAAGACTAATTTTTCTGATTTTCAAATCTGGTCTTACTAGCTGTGTGACCCTGGCCAAGTTTGCCTCAGTTTTCTTGAGAAGGAAATGAAGAACCACTCCAGAATCTTTGCCAAGAAAACCCCAAATGGAGTCACAGGCAGACATGACTAAACAATCCTCTTTTATTTCTTTATAGCTTTTGACATTGTCACCTACCTGGATCTTACTGGAACTCTCTCTTTCATTAGCCTCCAGTTACTATTGCCAGTTCAGTTCAACTCTCCTATCAGATTTTTCCTTAAGTCTCCTTTGCTATAACATTATCTATATGCCATATTCTAAGCACAAGTGTACCCCAGTTTTCTCCATGGTCCTCTTTTTTCCTCTACTCTCTCTTCTTTGGTGATATCCTCTGTTTACATGGTTTTAATTATACATAAAACTATATAAAAATCACTTTCAAATTAATATATCCAGTCCTAACCTTTCTCCTGAATTTCAGACCGGCACCTGTACTTCCTGCTGGACATCTTCACTGTTTTGTATAACCAGAACCGTAAACTCATCATATTCTAAACTGAAGACTGTATTTTCCCTCAAAACCTGCTCCCCTTTGAAACTTTTTATTTCTCTCAAAAGCTGTTGATGGAAATATTATCCTCCAATCAACCAAGTTATTTTTCTTTCCCTAACCACACTTCCCATTTGTTCACTTTCCAAATTCTATATATTCTCTCAACCTCCCTGGTATCTGACCTTTTCTGTGCAGACCCACTGTCATATTCAGGCCATTTCTCTGCCTTCAGTGTCTCTCCTCCCAAACATCTTTCACATACTTACTGAAATAGCCCTCCTAATTAATATACAACTCTGACCCCCTTCCGTCTCTGCTCAGAATCCCTCCTTAATCAAACTCCTTAGTTTGACCTGTGAAGTCCTCCACAGTCTGGTTCTAATTTACCTTTCAAGTCTTACTTCACATTACGATTCTTCATGGTTTTGGCCAAACTTGACAACTTACTATTTCTAGAATTCTACTTGTCATTGCCCACTTCCGGCTTCAGTGCAGGCTATCACTCCCCCATGCCTAAAACGAACTTCCTTCTCATCTCACTTTACTCTCTAACCACCTTCTTACTAGTCACTTTGCCACCCAGACCACAGGCCATGTCCTGGGACCCTCCTGCCTTGATTGGTGAGAGCCTCACTTAGCCTACTACTTGCAGGCAGGCACCAATTATACTTTGCTGTATGCCCCACTCCAAGACCAACTTCTCATTAGCTGTTTTGCCGCCCTTCCTCATTCCTCTGGCCAACCCCTCCAGTTCTGGAATCATGATATTATCCATTCTATCATCGCTCCTAGAAGGAGCATGTCACTCACCAGCCCCTTAACTTTCCAGATCAAGGTGCCCCTTCCCTCCATGGCGTTTGTTTTCTCCAATAGAATATAAAATCCTTGAAAGGAGGGGTTGCCTTTGCTTTTGTATTCATATCCACAACACTTAGCATATTGTACAACACCAAGTAAACACTTAATAACTCTCTTTAATTCTTTTATTTTTGTCTGATTCTCAGAATCCTTCAAGGCTCAGTAGAGAAGTCCTCTCAAGAAGCTTCCCCATTTCCCTCAGCTGAAAGTGATCTCTTCCTCTTCAAATCTTTCTTAGAATGCTTTTGTCTAGTTCTCTCCTTTGCTCCTCCATAATACCCTGTTATATTTATCTCTGTACTGTAGTTCCTAAGGATAGGGTTATGTATCTTTCTTCTTTTTTTTTAAACCCTTACCTTACATCTTGGAATCAATACTGTGTGGTAAGGGCTAGGCAATGGGAGTTAAGTGACTTGCCCAGGGTCACACAGCTGAGCAGTGTCTGAGGCCAAATTTGAACCCAGGATCTCCCATCTCTAGGCCTGGCTCTCAATCCACTGAGCTACCCAGATGCCCCCTATGTATCCTTCTTCCTTTGTTTTTAAAAAAATATTTTTATTGATATGTTTTGTTTTTACACCACTTACCACACTTTTCCCTTACTATACCTTCCATTACCATATGCCTTCCTCATACTTTCAGAAAGTCAGGCCTTTTAATAAAGGGGAAAAAGTCCAGCAAAACTAATCAACAAAAAGTTTTATGTTTCACTCCTCCACCTTTGCAAAAAAGAAAGGGTGAAGAGTCTTTTCACTTCTGTTCTTTGGAGTCATCATTATAATTCTGTAGTCAGTCAAAAAACATTAAGTGCCACAGGTACTGTGCACTGGGGAAACAAAAGCAAAAGTCAGTCCCTACTCTCAAGGAGTGACTCAAAAGTTAATGGAGGTGGGAGAAGAGAAGAAGGGGAAATAACATACAAACAAGCTATATACAAGATAAATAGGAAATAATTGACAAGGAAAGCAATATAATAAAGGGAGATCAGGAAATGCTTCCTATAAAAGGTGGAATTTTAGCTGGTATCTGAAGGAAGCCTGGGAAGCCAGGATGCAGAAGACAATGAGAAAGAGTATTCCGGGTATGAGAAAGAGCCAATGAAAATTCTTGGAGTCAAGAGATAGAGTATCTTGTTGAAAAAAAAAAAACAAGAAGAAAGCAAGCGCCATTGAACTACAGAATTATGGAGGCAGGGAGAAAGGCACGTAGAAAGTGTAAGAAGACTAGAAAGGCTGGGGGATAATGTAGGAATATAGGGATGGTTTGGTTTTCTCCAAATAAATCCTCTAACTGGATGCCAAAGATCTCTCCATGAAATCCTGACTGACTTTCCAGGGAGAATCTCTTAGAGCAGGGGGTCCTCAAACTTTTTACACAGGGGGCCAGTTCACTGTCCTTCAGACCATTGGAGGGCTGGACTATAAAAAAAGAGTGAACAAATCTGTATACTGCTGTCTGGGATAGCAGAGGCTGCAGCGCTGGCTGTGATGGGCCTGTCACACCTTGCACAGGCCCATCACTGCCAACACTATACGGGGCAGCAGTATACACAGTGTGGAATTCCCTCCCCCAGATCGATGCTCACCATGCTAACATCTTCCATTGTGCAGCCACATAATCCTTTGCACGGTGCCTCGTTCTAGTTCAGTTACTTTCAGAACAAGGTGCCACGCAAAGGATTAAGGCACTGGAAGTAGTACTATATATGGGTGATGCCTTGCTTTGCAGCACCACCACATACAGTGCTCCCACTGACCACCAATGAAAGAGGTGCCCCTTTGGGAAGTGAGGTGGAGGCTGGATAAATGGCCTCAGGGGGCCGCATGTGGCCCATGGGCGGTAGTTTGGGGACCCCTGCCTTAGAGCAAAAACCCTCATTCAGTTTGAAATTGTAGGCAGAGACAAAAACTCACTTCCAGCTCCGATCAAATCCAAGAAGGAAGTGAAGTTGAGTTATTTACAGTTTTTAGACTCCCACAATTCTTTTCCTACCCAGAATCCTTTCCCAGGGCTTATCTTAAAATTCCCTTCCTTCAACTAACCCTAGAAAACCAAACCATCCCTTAACTATATTCCTACAAACGGAGAACATGAGGAGATCTGAATATAAAATTTGGGCCTAGAAATGCTAAGGAGATAATGGAGTCAGTTGAATAGGGGAAGAAAGAGGATTGGATTTGTGCTTTAGGAAGATCACTTTGATAGCTGAGTAGAGGATGGACTGGAGTGGGGAAGAGTCTTGAGGCAGGCAGACACACTAGGAAGCTATTGCAATAATCCAGGTGTGAGTTGATGGGGACATGCTTAGAGTGGTGGCAGCATCAGAGGAAAGGAGGTAAATTCAAGAGATATTACAAAGGTAAAATTGGCAGACCAACGGCTTGTATGTAGAAAGTGAGAGAGACTCAGGAGTCTAGGAGGACTCCTAGGTTGTGAGCTTGAGGGTTTGGGAGGGTGGTGGTATCCTCAACAGTAGGAAAGAAGAGAGAAGGAAGGGAGAGTTTGGGGGAAGATAATGAGTTCAGTTCTGAATATGATGAGTTTCTATTGTTTTGTTATTCTTTTCATTTATTTTGTTATAATTATTGTGTATTTTTTGGTTCTGCTTATTTATACTTTGCTTTTTATTTCTTCAGTCTATTCTCCATATCCAATATATTCATTATTTCTTACAGCAAAATAATATTCCATTCCATTCATGTATTATAATTTGCTTAACCATTCCCCAATTGATAGGTATCTACTCTCCCCCTCCCCTCAAGTTCTTTGCTACTACAAAAAGAGCTACTATAAATATTTTGGTTAATAGGGCCATTTGTTTTGTCACTTACCTCCTTGGGGTATATGCCAAGCAATTAAATCTCTGGGTCAAAGGATATATATGCTTTAGTCATTTTCTTTGCATAATTCCAAATGGTTTTTCTGAATGGTTATAGTCTTTCACAGTTCCACAGATAGTGTGCTAATGTGTCTGTCTTTACAAAATGCACCTAGAAAACCAAACCATCCCTTAACTATATTCCTACAAATGGAGATCATGAAGGGAAGTGAATATAAAATTTGACTATTCTCATCTTTTGCCACATATTGGCCAATTTGCTGGTTGAAAAGTGAAGCCTCAGATACCTTTTAGTTTTAATTCCTCTTATTATTAGTGATTTAGAGCATTTTTTCTTATGGTTATTAATAGTTTACAGTTCTCTTGAGAACTATTCATGTCCTTTAACCACTTATCTATTGGGAATACTTTTTGGTCTTATATGTTTTGATACAAAGATTTTATCCCAGCTAAATACTTTCCTTCTTATCCTAAATGTGTTATTTTGGTTGATACAAAAGCTTTTGCATGCAATTAAATTTATCTCCTTTAATTTCTTCACTTGCTTCTGATAAATAAAGATTTTGCCCTCTTCAGCTCTAAAATGTATGTTATCATCTGCTTGTCTTCTAATTTTTTTAATGGTATGATTTTCAATGCTTGGGTCACAGTATTCATTTTGAATTTATTGTGAAATATGCTCTAAGATGTTGCTCTAAACCTTATTTCTGCCAGATTCCTTTCAAGTTTTCCCAGAAGTTCTTGTCAAATATCTTCCTTCTTTGTAACCTTCATGGTCTGCAACCCTTAGTTAGGAACAGAACTGACGTTTAGAGCACACCACGATGAACAAATGATTGGATTTTAAAACTTTTGCACTCTTCAATATTAGAGTGTCCACCATGCACTCATTATGTTTTTCACAAAGACAAGGTATCTACTATAAAAGTGGATCAATAACATAAGGAAGAAACATTTCAATAACTCCAGAGAGTCTAAGAAGCATTAAATTTATATATAACAAACATACAAAATAAATTTATATTGAACTAAAAAAGTGGAAAGGTGATATTTTAATCAACAAGCATTTAATAAATGCCTACAAAGCACCAGGCACTGTGCAAGGTGCCAAGAATACAAAGACAAAAATGAAGCCATCTATGCCCTCACGGAGTTTACATTTTATTTAAGGAATCACAATATACACGTAAATAAATATGTAATTAGAAGCTAGATGGACCAGTTGATAAAGTGCTGGGCCTCCTATCTGGAAGACTTGAATTCAAAGGACCTGGGTTTGAATCCTGACACATAAAAAAATTAAAACCGTTACCTTCTTTTTTAGAATAAATATTAAGTATTGGTTTCAAGACAGAAGAGTGATAAGGGATAGGCAACTGGGGTTAAGTGTCTTGCTCAGAGTCACAGAGCTAGGAAGTGTCTGAGGCCAAAATTCTGATACTCTTACTTAATACTTTGAGGGTAAATCATGTAACTTGGCTGAGTGACAATTTCTCACCTGTAAAATAAGATTTGAAATAGATGACTCCAAAGATCCCTTCCATATCTGAATCTATAATCCTATGACATATTTGTTAAAAGGCCTACTACATATAAAATATCATATTAAGCATTAGAGATAAGACAGAGTCCCTGCTCTCAAGGAATATGAAATCAAATTGAGCAGTGACAGAAGTATGTTAAATGCAAAAGATAGAAAAAGGAAAGAGAAATCAAGAGGAAAGTTCACTTTTGTCTTGCCAGAGTGGGGATGGGGGCATTGGCTAGGGAATGGAAAGATGGTAGGTCAGAAAGAGGAATAAAAAAGACATCAAGGGAAGAGCAAAATGTTGCTCTTGTTTTTGCAGGGGGATTCAAGTTGATGTTGGGGTATTTTTGAGTGTTGAGGTGCTCTCAGGACATGCTGGTGAAGCTATGTAGCAGATCTATCAAGACACAGGACAGGAGTTCTTGGGAGAGGTTTGAGATAAAGATCTGTATGGAAGTAATGCCAATGGGATGGAGGAGGGATGCCATGGTGATAGAGGCAGGGTTGAGTGAGAAAAAGGGGCCTGGTATAAAGTCTGGAGGCACTCAAATTTAAGGAGCAGAAGAAAGATGCAAAGCCAGCAAAGGAGGCAGGAAAATGGTCAGAAATGCTAAAAGAGAATCATATGGATTTGGTTTTTTGACTATCTTAAGTATAGCAATATATAATTCAAGAAAAAAGAGAGTATGAAGGAGTGGGGGGGGGGTGTAGAGGAAGGGGTCTTATAGAGAGGACCAGGGACCTTCTATATACATTTCTTGGGGCTATTATTCTCGCCACAATTAAGACTTCTCCTCCTGCTACAGCATAGGCTACACAGATAAGGTCTAGGGTACAGGAGACCAGTGTCACAGGCACACTATCAGAAAAGGGAAGGAAAAATAAGGGTCCTCAAACTCTGCAATATCACATTACAAACTTGGAAGACCTACGTGTTCAGGCTATTGCTGCTTGTGTCTCTACTATAGAAAAACCAAACCAGTACAGTATCCTGGGTTTGTAGAGGCTTCTGGGAGAATTCCTGGCCTTCCCTTTCTTTCCCCTCCAACCAAATGTAAAGAGAATGTAATCCAAGAATTTAGAATTAAAAGTGATAAGGTCAGAGATATTAGGGTCTGACCCAAAATGGGAAAAGAGCCATGAATAAATGTTGGGGTCAGACCCAAGGAGAAAGAAGCCACAAATAATGTTCACAGAGCTGTCTCTGGGTTCTGCTGAAGGCCACAGCAAAGCTGTTTATGCAAGTAGCAGGTGGGATATCTGGGAATGAACTTTCGCCCCTTGAATTGCTTGGGTTTACAGAGAAGTCTTAAAAAATGTTTTGGATAATGCTTTCACATAAACAATATTCCATGGGAAAGAAGTGCCTCCTTAAAATGATGTAATGCTCAGCACTCTACTCTATAAAAATCTTCCGCTAAAGTGTAATCAATTGGAATTTTTGTGAAGTTGCCCGCTTAGCCTCAGTCCCTAAAGCCGGCAGAAAGGGACTTCAAGGGATCTTTTGGGTGGACTGCTTGCCCTTTATGAAGCTAGGGCTATAGTAGTAACCTCCTTGTGAGTTTTGGCGGGTGTAAGGCCTGGAGGAAGATGGGGGAGGGGTGGAAGCACTGACTTGGGAAGGAAGAAGGGCCCACAGTACACGCCAGAGCCAGAGGCGGGAGGCTAAGTACTTTAAGAGGGTTTCATAGGCCACTGACAGGAAGAGGTTTCTTACTTCTGTTTTAAGCTGTATGTTCATCCAACATGTGTGAAACAGGCATTCAATTGGGCGCTTTTGCTGCACACAGTAGCCTCAAACAAGGCTGGTCTCCTCGCTCTGACCATGGCTTCTTTTTTCCCTAGGGGAACAGGGAAAGTAAGGAATCCCTGCACACAAATGCAGAGCCTAGCTAGAGAGACAAGGCTCTTTCCAGCTAAGATCTCTCTTTTCCAGGCCCCTGCCTGGACATTCACTCCCTAGGAACCAGCCAGGCAGAGCAAAAGAACTCAACACGGAGGAACTTCCTTTGTAAACCTCAAGGCCCAGCTAGTTGTGTCTCATTCACACCAAGGCAGGGCCACCTTTCATCCTTAATTCAATTTAACCCAACACACATTTGCAATAGTGTAGGACACTGTGCTAAATAAGTGTTAGGGGGAAAAGTGGTCCGTGGTCAGGCCCAGGAGGGAAGAAATGCATCTGAGAGCTAGAAAGTGCTATGGGCAGAGAGAGGGGAATAATGGAAGGCTTCATGAAGCACCTGGCATTCGAGGTGGGTCTCAAAAGGATAAGTAAGATTTTGACAGGTGAACAGGGGTGAGAGTGGGAAGAGGCAGAGGGGACAGGATAAAGCAAAGTCATGTTCAAAAATCTGGAGAGTTCTCAGTTTGGATTTTAAACTGTAGGGGAGGGGTTTTTTTAGTGACAAGACCAGAAGCAACATGATACAGTAGAAATAACATTGGATTTGAAGTCAAAGAAGGAGTCTGGGTTCAAATACTTGCATGACCTTGGCAAAATCACTCTTTGGAACTCAGTCTTCATGTGAAGAAGATAAACTATATTGGAATAGATGATCTCTAAGGTCTCCTCCAACTTTAATCTCTGCTCCCATGACTAAAGAAAAGTCAGGGTTGAGTTCTTTTGGTCCGTGGAAGCCACTAAAGCTAAGGGCAGGTTGTGTACTAGCTCAGTGCTAGGCCCATGTCTGAGGCTCGATAAAAATGGGATGTCCTCACATTCCACCCCTGTCTCCTTCTCAGCAGACCTTCAACTAAGGAACTGTTTTCTTACTCTGTTCAGTCATCATATTAAAGAGCCTTCCTCAGCTCCTGCAAGGAAAGAGGAAACTGAGGTGGAACCAAAGGGCTGGAAAGTGGTCTGGTCCCCAAACCACAGTTTCAGTAACATCTGTGGGAAGCTCATGAGGAACATGGCCCTGTTCCCTTCCCCCTTTCCTCCTGGTGGGAGTGAGGTGGTGAGGTAGACAGGCAGAGTGTAGGAATCTATGCCTTCAGTAAGTCTTTCAGGTTCTATTCAGGCCAATCAGGTCTTTTAGGGGACCCCTAGGACTAGGTTGTGGCCATGAGGTAAAAGAGGGCATAGCTTCCATTTCTGACCTTGGCTCAACTTTTAATTAGCACTATCATCAGAATCATTAAAACTGTATGAACTTCGGGCAGCTGAGTGGCTCAGTGGATAGAGTCAGGCCTAGAGAAAGGAGGTTCTGGGTTCAAATTTAGCCTCAGATACTTCCCAGCTGTGTGACCCTGCGCAAGTCTCTTAACCCCCCCATTGCCTAGTCCTTACTGCTCTTCTGTCAAGGATCCAATACTCAGTATTGACTCTGAGACAGAAGGTAAAAAACAACAGCATTAACTGCATGAAGTGAAGTCCTCAGGAATAACTTCCATTCAACTGAATATGTTCTTATGTGCAAGGGGCTGAGGATGCCAAGATAGTGATCCTGCTCACAAGAAGCTTACACTCTAATAAAAACCGACTTCCTCTTTGCCACTTTTATTTCCTCTCCCATACCCCCACTACATTTCAGGGCTTCTGGGGTGCCCTTGGCCAGAACAGTAGAACTACAAAACACCTGGCTTGTGGTTATGGACTTTGGTCCTTCAGGATCTGGCTGGATTTACTCATAGAGAAAACCTCTGATCCTGACCCAGTCTGCCTTTCCTATCTGTCTCAAAGAGGCCAGCCTTTTGGTATCTGTTGACAGCTACAAAGTACACTGATTTGGGGTGGGGACTGCTTCTCTCTGTGTTAGGAAAACTCCAAGTTCTGGATAATGAAATCCCAAGTTCAGTTGCAGCTTATGGGTCACAGACATTCCCTGGTGTTGGGGATCAAGGCTGAGGGGATGGAGCCTGGGCGGCCCGTAAGGTCACTCCAAAGCCTGGGTTGGCCACTTCTCTCTGACCCTCCATTCACCTCTGAGCACCCTGGGAAACATCAACCGCAGATGTGAAATTAACATCTCAAAACCACAAGTGCATTTCCTTCTGACACAAGGCTCTGCTCCTCTTTTTTTCTAATTTGGCCCTTTAGCTGAAACCATTTCAGAACTGGTACACAGCTTGGCCCCAGCTCAAAAATAAAATAAGTAAAATAAAATTCAGTCATGTCATTGGGGCAAAGCCAAAGAACAAGAGAAAGCAAGACAGAAATGGTCCCATTGGCCCTGACATCTTCCAGTGCAGCCTCCCAGCCCAGTGCACATCTGCAGCTGTTAGGCCCTACCTAGCTTCCCCTCCTCAAGCCCCACACACCAAGTAATGCCCATCCCTGGGCCCCACTTCCTGTCGAGGAGGGGCTGGGAAGGAAGTGGGGCCTGCCTGTCGTCCTCCCTGGGGCGGGGCAAGCCTTTCTGGTTTGGTGATCCCTCACTCTGCACTCCCTGGCTCTGCTCCCTGGCTCTCCGGCCCATCTTTTATTAGGCCAACAGGCTGAAAGGTCTTTCCAGGCCCTTACCTTCCCCAGGCCAATCGCAGAGCCAAAGATAGAGCCGTTTTGCAATCGCTGCTCTCAATACTTCAAGTCCAAGGTCACTGACTCTGTGGCCTTCTCTTTGGCCTAGGCCGGAAATGAGCATCTGTGTCTTAGCTAGGAGCTCCCATACCCAAAGGCTCCTTGTCACAGCCCAACCATGCCTATGACCTCCTCTTTCTGCTTTTTTTCTCCCTTATTGAAAACGTCCTCAGGAAGACTGGAAAGGGAAGTGTGAAAGCTTCGGGAAGAAGCTTTATGAAGTACAGGCCTTGGGTGGAAAGAGAGAGGGAGGGAGGGAGAGAGGGAGAGGAAAGGGGGAGGGGGAAGAGAATCACAATGGAGAAAAAAGCTTTGATTTTGATGTTCCTTCCATAGTAACTCCACACTCCCTGTGGCTATGAGTAGGCCAATTCCCCAAAAGATTAGCCTAATTCAAGAAAAGGAAGGCAGGGGAGGCTCCTGGGGGTCAATGATGTAATTAACTTCTTTGGTGACACTTCTCCCACAAGAATTTCTTTGTCTCTTCATTAACTGTTTTATCTTATGCCCCATCTTCCACTCAAGACTCTTAGAAATCATGCTACTTAATATTTTAAGGATGATCATCTGTGAAAGAATTAGCTATGCCGATCAAGGCAATGATCCAAGACAATTCCAAAGGACCCATAATGAAAAATGCTATCCCCATCCAAAGAAGTGATGAAACTGAGTGAAGACTGAAGCATACTTTAAAAAAAAAAACTTTATTTTTCTCATGTTTTCTTTTGCAACATGGCTAATATGGAAATATATTTTGCATGACTTCACATGTATAATCAATATGTTGCCTTCTCAAGAGGTAGGGATGGGGTGGGAAGGAAGGAGAGAATTTGGAATTCAAATTTTTAAAAAAGAACATTATAACTTTTTTTGCATTTGGTAAATATTTAACAAAATAAATATATATTAAGGAAGGAGGGAGGGAGGGAGAGGAGAAGAAGGAAAGAAGGGAAAAAAAAGCCTGCTGTCTTACATGCAGCCTGGCTATGCTAACCTTCATGTCAAGAGTTATCTTACAGTAATTAAGACCTTTGCTGGCTGCTATGACCTCTGGCAAGAGGAAAGTCTGGGGTATTTGGTAGCCCTGAATTCTCAGCTAAGTCCAAGCTATTTGGGGAAATCAAATATTCAAAATAACAAATGTGTCAGAGAATAGTGGGTATGGGGAGTGGGCCAAGGAAGACCATAGCTGAAGACAGATCCCAGCTGGGGAGGTTATGTGGACAGATAAAAGATTCACAGTCAAACAGGGAACCAAAGGAGGAGGAAAGAAAGGATTCCTTCTAAAAGTTATTGTATTAGGATGTAGGCATTTAATAAATGCTCATTGAATTGAATTTGAAGTTGATTACTTATGGTTATACTGAGTTCCAAGCTAACTCTTCTTAAACGGAAAACATTTTTTGAGCCAACTAATAAAATGAAGTTCTCTATTGATCCAACATCTAAAAAAAAATCAGGTTCATGACAAAAGAAAGTCAAGCAACAGGCCTAAATGCAATCTATTACACTTAGGTTCTTTCCTTATGTTCCTTTTGGAAAGTAGGAACTGCAGTAAGGCCTAAGGATTCTCAGTCCAAGTGTGGGAAGGTCCCACCATTCAGGCCAGAATGTTTAGGGCTTGCTCCCTCTGGGAAAATACCAGAAGGAAATCAAACTTCTGCTCATGCAGAGTTGTTTCCTGTTTCAGTTTCTAAGATCTAAAAACGTCTCATCCAATGTGCCCAGGGAAGGCACCAAAGGGTTGGCTAACCAAGAAAATTCACCAGCCACAAGCAGATTCCTTGGCTGAATTCAGGAGCTCTTCAGCCTCCAAACTGGTCTCTGGGCTCTGTCTTTGGCTCGTTATCAAGCCCAGTCCAGAATATACCTCAACACAATTTTTCAGTGTCAACTATTGAAGATAACAAATATCTGTTAACATGTCCTGTGTCCCCAAAAGATGAGCATATAGAAGTCTCCTGGATCATCATCAGCTTTTGGAGGAATGAGTTTTAAGGAAATCTCAGGCTGCTATCATATGAAATTTTGTCACTATTTCAGGTTTTCCTTTAATATGGAAATGTGTTCTGTGTAATGATAATGATAAAAATGTGGCCTTCAAAGAAGATGGGAAAAAATGTACTTTCCTTCCCTTTTTGCAGAGGTCTGGAACTATGAGTGTGGAATACTACATACAGTGTCAGATTGTGCTGATGCACTGGTTAGTTTTGCTGAGTTGCTTTCCTTCTCTTTATTTTTTAGTCTTTGTTTCAAGGGAAGGTTCTCCAGGAAGGAGATGAAGCTATATATATGAAAATTATGGTAATGCAAAAACAAGACATCAATAAAATTTTCATTAAAAAAAAGCCAAGATGAGTTCTAAAGATAGTCAAAAAGCCAAAATAAGGAGACCCCCCCCAAATAAAAACAACTTGGGGGTGGGGTATGGCTAGCTATCTATAGATAGCTACTGCCACAGTTTGTTGTCAGCAATCAGTGTGGGAAATGGGTGGGTGGGGAACTTTTGTCTGCTCAAGTCCCTTGGAGACCAGCAGGTGTAGCAATATGTTAATCTAGTGCAAATTTGCTCTTCAACATGGCTGTTATCAGACTTTTGATAAATCATTAATCAAATATACCATAAAAAGATAATGTGTTCAGAACTTAGCTGTAAAGCTCCAAGCTAAAACATTAAATAAACCCTTCTTTGAGATTGCCTTAGAGCAGAGAAACAAACAGAGGTTTATTAGGTCCACTTCTGATAGAAACAAAAGCACCGTCCCTCTGAAAAAAGCAGATGTTAAAATTCACTTCTGTTGCAATACATAAGCATCGCATAGTTGGATTTCCCCCCAACTTAAGTCTGGTTTAGAATATAAATATTTCCACCTAATTGACAGCCGGAGAGCATCAGTTCCTAAGATGTCCAAAGGAAGGCAGTCAGGTCCAAGATATGGGACTGAAAGCCATCTATCCATCTGCCTAGGAAGTGTGATGGAACCATCTTGTGGGGGGCACAGACTGCTACCTTTAAGCTGTCTGGTGGTGAGCAAAAAGACAGAGCAATCAAGTCTGTACTCAATGATACCGTCTCGGTGTATTTCAGTCAACATCCATTTGCACGCTCATCTTTACCTGCAGCTGGACCCTGAAAGGAAATTTCAAAGCAAGAGCTTTTAAGGAAACATGTTTCAATCTGGTTGTCACAGCTATATAGGATTATAAAGGGATGCTCCCTTTAACCCAGAATAACATGATCTGTCATGTGAGGAGAAGGTATGGGAGGGGGGAGTCAATATCACAAGGATTGAGAATCATTGCTCTAAGGGCAGGAATAGCATTCCATAGATGTATTTGTCTAGAAATTAATCTCATCTAATAGTCTTTCCTTCTCTTTGGGGCAAGGGTTCTTAAACCTAGAGTTCACAAAACACCAAGAGGCCCTTGAATTTGAATGGAAAAAAAACCCCACATCTTTATTTTAATATAATTGATTCCCCTTAAGAGTCCTATATATGTTTTATTTTATGCATTTTAAAACATTATAAGGAGTTCACAGTCTTTGCCAAAGGTGTCTATCACAGAAGAAAGGTTACGATTAAGAACCCTAGTTTCTGTGAAAGCATTTTTATGTTTTAAGAAGAGAAGTGATTGGAATATTAAAAGTAGGGAATAATGGAAGAAACATATCCAAGAAACTTGACTGCCCTGCCAAAATCTGAGATATTTTATCAGATCTGGTTTCTTCAGTTAATAACATCTTTATTAATGGATACCTTGCAGTTCTTTCCCTGTGACCCCCCCCCCCCCCCCACACACAGATAGCTTTAGGTCACAGGACAAAGAACTGGCTCTCACTTTACTTATTCACTCTCATACTTTGATGATTTCTCACTGCACAGCTCTTAAAAGGGGGGAGAGAGAGAAAAGGGCAAGGAAGCTACTGGGTTGCAAGCTGCCTGGAAGCTTTTCTGGGCGTTGAATATCTTAGCTCTGTGCAAAGATTTTGCAGAGAAGATGGCCAGGAGAGCTCTCAGGTGAAAATCGGAAGGGCTGAAACTGGGTCAAGAAACAGTAACTTCAATTATTCCTTCTCACCTCAGAAATTGTAAGTCAACAGGGAAACCCAAAGACCTGGTGAATGATGACTAATTTTTCAGTGAGTCAGGTAATGTCATCTGGGTGCACATTTTATTGTGATAACTCACAGAAATACAGAGCTTTCTATAACTGACCATTATATCAGCTGCAAGTTGGCTTAGAATTTCCCTTAGGATCTGAAATGATCTCTTAATATGTTCTAGAACTTTGCCATGTGTTAAAGTCAATTTCTCTGGCATGTAATTTGAAGGCTCCACTTGTCCCCTACTTTTTTTTTTAGGGGAGGGGTTAAGAGGAGGGGAGGGATTAGAGTGAAGTGAAGTAGGGTGGAGTGGGAATCAGGATATCTGCCCTCCAGTGCTAGAACATTGTTCTTATTCTCTATAACTTTTTAAATACAACCAGTAGTTGCTTAGCAATTATATGCAGATTTACTTGTTTAGATTTCAATAATGCTGATCATTCCTGTTCTACTGTCACTAATCAGAAAAGAAAAATCTTCTTGAAAGAAAAATGGCAACAAAAATAAGAGCTGTATAATCCTTTCTTTCCATTATCTGTTCTCATTATTGATCTCAAGCAGTAGTAGTCCCCTCCCTTTTCTGATCCTTTTCTTTTCCAATATAGCTCAAGAAAACTTTTCTGTTGTTCTTTATATTCACAGCCAATCTCCACCAATTCTGAGCTTTTAGTGCTCTTAACAGTATTTTTACAGAACTATGCCTCTCTTCTGTGCTCCTTTCCTGTTTACTGCCTTTGCTTCCGTCTTTTATAACTTTTAAAAACACTAACTTTAAAATTGTTTGGGCTCCCTGAGAAGCTATGTGAGTCTCTTGGTTAGTTACCTCGTTTCTTCCTCAGCATGGTCTCTTTTTGTGTTCTCTAAATTTCATTTTTGAGTTTCTCATCCCTCTTGTTCCAATTTCCTCTTTCAGATTTTAGGCCATGGAATCCCACCTGATACCATTTCACTGAACTCTTTGAAATCTGCTTCCTAAAATCTAGGGGAATATATTTGGTTTTCCTCTCCTTATTCTTTATAAACTCAAAGATGGAGTGAGACCATTTCCTCCCAAGGCTCCCATCATTTCTACTTCAGCAGCCAATTCTTCCCTGTTGGTCCAGAATGGTTGGGGTTTTTTTTTGTTTGTTTTACTTTTTAAATAAAACTATCATTAAGAGAAGTAAAAAGTGGATTAGCTCTTCTGTTTTTGACAGAGGAAGCTACAACATATATTCAGTTACTATAACAGGTTTGTAATGTGTTTCCTGAACACTCATCAATTTCCCCCTCCTGGTCAGGGAGTCTATAATATACTCCCTTAAGAGTATCATTTCCATCTTTCTTCATCACTCTACCATTCTTCTCCATTAAATTTCTAGATTTCCTCATGAATCTCAAAACACTGCTACACCACTGATTCTTTTCTAGTTTGTTGGTTTGTTTTAATGTTATAATTACCATATCTCTATCCAGAGTCACTAGTTCTATTCCACCAAGTTTCAGTTATCCTATGAGCTCAAATTTATCTTCTTACTTTAAGATTGTTAGGTCACCTTAATATATAAACTTTGTGCTTATGAGTATAGGCATCCAAGACCATGAGTTTTATTGCTAATTTTCTCTTTTTATATATTATGTCCAAGGACTAGTTCTCTCAGTTGATATTCTTCCTATGACAATTACTACTTTTTGTGTCTTTGAGCATTTTTCCTTCCTTACCCTTCAATTTAAGTTTAAAATACTTTTGATCACATTTGCAAAAGTGTTTCTTCTTGATCCAACTTAAACTCAGCACAAATGAAGGTGGGATTCTTAAGAAGCAGCACAAACTGAAACAGGTAATTTGTAGTGTTAATATGATTTTATTTGCAAGTTCCTGGCCAAGAGGTCATTAAACACATGAGTAAAAAAATCCTTCCTCTTCCCACACAAAGACTCGAAGCAAAATGACTAAGAATAGAGAAATTGGGGATGAAGGCCCAAATCTGGCATTAAATGCTATGTGAGTATTAGTTGTTTAGGGCAAAGGCACTTGCCTTCCCATCTCAGTCTTCTCTTCTTGTGGGACAAGTGTGGGTCCCTCTTCCTGCTCACAAAGATTGTGGAGATACATAAGTATCTATGATCCAGAGCTCTGTTGCTGTTCCATCCTTCTGCATGCTGGTGATGATAGCCCAAGCATTCTCTCAATGATCTTAGCCTCCCCATTTTACTGAACTCTCACTTTTGGATTTTGTAATATGCCAGTGATGACCATCCTGACACAAAGATAAACAAAAGATCAGAGATTGTGTCACACAGATAAACTGTTCAATAACATTGCCTCTTCTTAATATTTTCCCAAGACCATGCTACCTTCTAGAGTTTCAGAAATCTCAACTGTCATGCATAGATTATATGTCTTAGCTATGCTTAATAAAACAGAGATTTCTAATATTTGCTTTTCCCCCCATAAGGTATAGATGCCTCAAAACAACAACAGATTGAACAAAGGCAAAGAGATAACTAGCATGAGTAAGGTAGAGAAAGCGGTTGAAAGGCAGGAAGCATGCTGAGTGAGTAGAAGATCTGGGTGTGGGAATCAAGGCACTCAAATTCTTTTACTGGCTCTTTCATTGCCCTGGATGATGTCAGATAGCTAACCATACCTGACTGGTAAATGGAGAATAAGTACAACATGTCTTTTTAAGAGAAAGGGTATTCTGTACACCTAAAAGATTAAAAACCAAGAAAGACAATAGTGGTGCTGTAGTCCTAAAAGTACCATGAAAACATTAAAACTATTATGGTGAATACAAAACTTTCTCTACTCAACTATAGATATTGCTCTAATGAGGTACCAAGGGATATACTATAGGAATCATGATTATCTTTCCTAACATCAACTTCTAAGTTTAGGGATATTCTCTAGGTCTGTGTTGGTGAACCTATGGCATACTTCCAGTGTGCCAGAGGGGGCTGCTCCCTCCCCCTCTCCATGTGCCCAAGGACATTCCTTACTTCCCTTGCCCCCCTGCCCAGCAGCCCAAGGAGAGAGCTTCCTCCCTCCCCTGTCTGAGGTAAGGCAGGGGGGCTCACATGTGGCATGAGTGTACATTTTGGGCACTCCTCAGTCTCTAAAAGCTTTGCCATCACTACTCCAGGTGATTCAATGTAAAGAGAGAGCTGGGTCAGAAAGTTCAAGTTCAGACTAACTAGTTGTGTAACCTTGGGCAAGTCACTTAACTTCCATCTGCCTCAGTTTTAATAGCACCTATCTCCCTGGGTTATTGTGAGAATAAAATGAGATAATATGAATAATATTTTGCAAGTCTCATAATACTACATAAATGTTAGCTATCATTATTATTAAAACATTCTTATCCTCCGAAAGACTATTATAATAAAAATATTATCTTGTGTTTAAATAGTACTTTATGGTTTGCAAAATGTTTTCCTCAAAATCTTGCATGCAAGAACTATTCCCACTGTATGGATGAAGAAACCTATATTCAGATGGGTCAAATTACTTGTCTTGGGGTCTTATAGTAAATGTCAAGAGTCAAAATTAACTTGAGTCCTTTGTTTCCAAGACTACTGAGTACTTTTTCCCTGAACTTTCCTGAAATTATTAAGGTTTTCAATCTACATGTGGTGAAATCTTATCAAAAGCTGGTTAGCTTTTATCTATATATCCACCCTTTGAATAACTTTAGCATAGAAAACTTCACTAATTCAGAGACCATATCTAATCACTTGGTAAATACCCATACCAAGAAGAAAGTCCCAAATACCTAATGCAGCCAAAATTAATGCACAGATAACTGACATGACTCCAGGCCCTCATTCAGAACCACTTCATTTTAGATAAACTACTAGTTTATCCAGGTTCACTAACCACATGGGATTAAAAGCAACCCCTTTAGAATGAGATGAAGATGCAACAGAGAGGCAACAAGAAGTGATAGTTGGCTGTAAGGTTATACAAACAAAAACACTACCCTTTAGTACTCATCAGAACTAAAGAAACATAGCAAAACATGGCCACTTAGCATAAATGTTTTAGCACTGTTACCTAAATAGCCATGAACATCATTCAAAATAATGTCCAAGTCCCTAAGAAAAAACATTAGATAATATGCAGTAGAATGCATTTTAGGCTGGAAATGATACATTAAAAAAAAAAAGATTTCCATTAGGAATTGTTTATTATTTTTTTATTTTTTTTAAACCCTTACCTTCTGTCTTGGAGCCAATGGCAAGGGCTAGGCAATGGGGGGTCAAGTGACTTGCCCAGGGTCACACAGCTAAGAAGTGGCTGAGGCCACATTTGAACCTAGGACCTCCCATCTCTATGCCTGGTTCTCAGTCTACTGAGCTACCCAGCTGCCCCCAGAATTGTTTATTTTTTTAAAAAGGAGTTTTTAGAGTATATAAAGGTCCATTTCAGTTACCTGGAAATTTCACTCATGTGGAATGACTCATTTCCCATTGAAGGTGAATTAATGATGGACTGTTCTGTTTTACTCTAGCGTGTTCTAACTTCCCCTTAGAGCAATAATTTTGCTGTCCCTGAAATGAATAATGTTTGATTCATGAACTTATCCTTGTTTCTATCAGTTTGACATGTAGCTTGTGGTTTGGGGGGCATTAACTATTAGGAGTAGCAGCACATACAGGTGAGGGACAGTGAGGGTAAAAGAAGTCACATGAGTTACAGGACCATAGATACAGAGCTAGAAAAGTCCTCAGATACCACTTGTTCTACCTCCTCATTGAGGAGTCATTTGAAAAAGGCCTTCAAGTATGTTGCACTGGTATTATCCTGGCTTCTGCTGCTGTGCCCAAATCTGGGCCAAAACACAGCAGACAAGATAAAGTAAGGTGTTTTTCAGACCCAGAGACCACTGGAGTCAGGATTCTACCACTGGCTGAATATCAAGGGGACATGTTGACAGGTAGAGACAATAAATCAGCTAAGAAAAATCTATTCTTCAGTTCACCAGCATTTATTAAGCCTCCTATTTTTTATTTTGGGGATGCAAAGCCCAAACAGAAAATTTTTTTACCCTCAATGAATAGCTTATATGTCTCTTGGAATCAAGTAATACATCTATAGAAAATACAAAGAAGAGTACTAAAAACTGGGGATGAAGAAAGGACTCCTATACGAAGGGATTCAAGCTTAGCCTTGAAGGGAGCCAGAAGTGAGGAAGGAGAATATTCTAAGTATGGTGAGAGGGGGAGAACTTAAACAAAAGAACAGAGCGAGGAAACAACATATGGAGAAGAACAAGTGGGTTAGTTGGCTGAGGTGGAATTATTTATTCAGCCTTCAAAGATAGGATGAAGTCAAATCTTAATGGACTTTAAACACTAATATGAAAAGGATATATTTTATCTAAAAGGCAATAAGGACTCCCTTAGATGTTCTTGGTTAATGGAATGGCATGGGCAGATCTGGGCTTTAAAAATACCAATTTGGCAAATGTAAAAGATGAACTAGAAAAGGGAGAGACAGGATATAAGAAGACTAATTAGAAGGTTATTGAAGTTACCATGGTGCTGGGAGACTAAAGACCTAATTTAGGGTAATGGTGAGGTGAATGGAGAGGAGGAGACAGGCAGAAAAAAAATGTGAAGGTAAAATTTAGAAGATTCAGAATAGGAGAATAGGAGAGAATATGTGGAAAAGTCAAAGTATAGGCAGAACTAGGTGAATAGAAGAGTAGTGGTGAGCAAATATATGCATCAAGAGAAACCTAGAATGGTAAATATATCTGAGTAATTAAAATGCCTCAATGAAATGTTTACATTCTAATGAGGGGAGAAGAAACAAGTGTCTCTTCAGAACTCCATGTCTTCTAGTTTCATAGCAGAAGTTAAATAAGAAAAACAGATAATTGAAGAAGATTCTGTTCTGTCTTGATAGTCTGAAGACCAGCAAGAAAAACAAGTGGGAGGGGGAGGAAGAGGAATAAAATAGAGAAGAATGGAGGTAAAAGAAGTTATTAATTCTCATATAAAAGGTACAAGAGAAGAGCAAACAGAGAGAAGAAAGATGAAGGGAATAGGTATCCCATGAAATCCATTCTTCTCTAACTCAAGACAAAGTAGGGTTGAGAAAACACAAAAGTGTGGATCATGAAGAAGAGATTACAAAGAGGAAAGAAAGCATAAGAACTGTTGGTCAAGATATGGGAAAGACAGCTGGGGCAATTGAAAGCCTAAGTAAAATGCTTCAATAATAGATCACTAATGTTTAACACATCTTTTTCTTTATTTTATTCTACTTTGTAAAGAGAGAGGAAGAGAATGCAGAGAAAAACCCAATTAACCACCATAACACTAAATATGAATGGGATAAATTCACTCATAAAAAAGAGAATGACAGCAGTTATAAAAAGCAAATGGCAAAAATGGGTTGTCTACAAGAAACACACTTGAAAATAAATTTTAGACAGAAAGAAATTAAGTTTAAAATTAAATTTAGTCTTAATGAAAATAAGGAATTGAGAGGTTAGGGAAGTACTGCTTCAAAAGAACTCAAAAAAGCAAGGATTGAAACAATGACTTTTGATGAGGCAAAAGTAAAGAGATGTACTTACACTTCAAAGCAGCAGAGACAATGGAATAATATTAATACATATGTGCCAAATGCCAAAGCATATAAGTACAGTTGTCCCTTGCTATATTGTGGTTCACTTATCTCGGCTTCATTTTATTGTGGGTTTTGTTTTTTTTTTTTTTAACCCTTACCTTCTGCCTTGGAGTTAGTACTGTGTATTGGCTCCAAGGCAGAAGAGTGGTAAGGGCTAGGCAATGGGGGTTAAGTGACTTGCCCAGGGTCACATAGTTGGGAAGTGTCTGAGGCCAGATTTGAACCTAGGACCTCCCGTCTCTAGGCCTGGCTCTCAATCCACTGAGCCACCCAGCTGCCCCCTTATTGTGGGTTTTAAAAAAATATACATCTAATTCTGTATTGCAGTTTTCCCTGTATTGTGGGATTTTGCAGATGAATACTGTACCGTACACAATGGAAATGCAGTACACCACTACTGCTTGTGCAAGTTTGTCAATGTGAGATTGTACATAGCACAGTATTGGCTGATGGAATGAAAGGTGACCAACCACAACACAGTGTTCTGCATCCTGGGCACTGATTGGCTCTGACTGTAGCATCAGTCTGTTTGCTCTCCCATACTGTGCCCATATGTTCAGCATCTCTCCTTGTCCACTTCACATCGACATTTGATTGCTGCATGTAGTATTGCTCTGTGGTGTTGTGTTTTTGTGAAGTTTTTGTAATTTTTAATTTATTTTAAGCTCTATGCCACCCAAACATTCTGTGCCTTCTAAGGCTTTTGGCAGTGAGTACCCATATAGAATTTTTTAAGTTGTTAAAATTACATAAGTTTAAGAGTGTAGAAAGTATTTAAGAGCATATGAAGTATTTTTGAGAGTGTGGAAAAGGTTAATAAAAGTGTGGAAAAGGTTTATAGGAGAGTGGGAAGGGCTTATAAAGCTTTAAAATATACATGAATAATAAAATAAATATAATGTCACTACTTGGCAGGTTTTCACCTATCTCAGGGGTCTCTGTAACGTAACTCTCATGATATTTGAGAGATCATTGTATCTAAAGGAAAAGTTAGGAGGGAGGGGAAAGAACATGACTCTTGTAACCAAGGAAAAAATATTCTAAATTGACTAATTAAATAAAATTTAAAAAATAAAATAAAATAGGGACTTCCGGTTAAGATGGCGGCTTAGAGAAAGCTAAAGTTCAGATCTCCGGAAAACCCTTCCCGACCGATCTCAAACTATAAGCTCCTAAGGCGCAGAAATTCAAAACGATCAACAGCACAGACCCTGGGAACCCTCCTCCTGGACCTGGACCCAGTTCAAAAGGTACGGCTCCCCTCAAAAGCCAGAACCCGAGATCACTCGGACCTCAGGGGTAGGAGCGCAGAGTCCAAGGCTCCCGGAAGCCGCAGCCCGGCTGGGCTCAGAGAGCAGGGTCCTCGGAACAACAACCCTCAGGGCCTTCTACCCGAGTCCCAGTGAAAGTTACTGCCTGGGGCTCCCGCTGCAGAGAGCTGGTCGAAACAACAGCAACCCTCAGGGCGGGCAAGACAGCCTCACGGGCTGGATCGCTATCCAAGTCTCAGTGAAAGTCCTTGCTCTCAGAGCTTGGGGAAGCTGCAGCCCATCCCCCCGCAGGCCGACGAAACAGCCTCACGGCCAGCGATTCTGAAGGCAACTTCCTGAAAGCGAGCCAGGGGGAGAGTGTGGCCTCGTGGTCCGACCCTTCCATTCCAGTTCCAGTGAGACATATTCAGTTTAACCCAGGGAAAGCTCATAGAACCAACATCTGCCCAGGACTAAAGCCTCTGAACACCAGACAGAGATAAGAAAAGCTAATCCTCCACATTCAGAGATGGCAAACTCCACAGAAGCACAGAAGCCCTAAAATACCAAGAAAAATAAGAAGAAAGGGGCGACTTTGGACACATTCTATGGAGCCAAAATACAAAATACAGAGCAGATAGAAGAAGATATACAAGAAAATGCTCCAAAATCTTCCAAAGGAAATAGAAACTCTCCATAAACCCATGAAGAATTTGAATCAGAAATGACCAAAAAGATGGAAGCCCTCTGGGAGGAAAAGTGGGAAATAATGCAAAAGAAATTCACGCATCTACAAAACCAGTTTGACCAAACTGTAAAAGAAAACCAGGCTTTAAAGCAAGAACTAATAAAGCAAAGCCAAAACACCAAGAAATTAGAAGAGAACATAAAATATCTCACCGACAAGGTGATAGATCTGGAAAATAGAGGGAGAAGAGATAATTTAAGAATAATTGGACTCCCAGAAAAACCAGAAATAAACACCAAACTGGACATGGTGATACAAGATATAATCAAAGAAAATTGCCCAGAGATTCTAGAACAAGGGGGCAATACAGCCACTGACAGAGCTCACAGAACACCTTCTACACTAACCCCCCAAAAGACAACTCCCAGGAATGTAATTGCCAAATTCCAAAGCTATCAAACAAAAGAAAAAATCCTACAGGAAGCCAGAAAAAGACAATTTAGATATAAAGGAATGCCAATCAGGGTCACACAAGACCTTGCAAGTTCTACTCTGAATGATCGTAAGGCATGGAACATGATCTTCAGAAAGGCAAGAGAGCTGTGTCTCCAACCAAGAATCAGCTACCCAGCAAAACTGACTATATACATCCAAGGGAAAGTATGGGCATTCAACAAAATAGAAGACTTCCAACTTTTTGCAAAGAAAAGACCAGAGCTCTGTGGAAAGTTTGATACCGAAAATCAAAGAGCAAGGAATACCTGAAAAGGTAAATATTAAGGAAAGGGGAAAAATGTTATCTTCTTCTTTTACTCAAACTCTCTTCTATAAGGACTACATTTATATCAATCTATGTATACTAACATGTGGGGAAAATGTAATGTATAAATAGGGGGTAAAGAAAGACGAAATAGAATAATGGTTCTCACACAAAGATTCACATGGGAAGGGGAGGGGAAGGAAACTCCTATAAGAAGGAGAGGAAGAGGGGGGGGGGGTTTACTTAAACCTCAATCTCAGGGAAATCAACTCTGAGAGGGAAAAACATCCAGATCCATTGGGATCTTGAATTCTATCTTACCCAACAAGGGTAAGGAGAAGGGAAAACCAAGGGGGGGAGGGGGAGAGGGAGAACAAAAAGGGAGGGAAAGAGAGGGGGGAGGGGGAGGGAAGAAAAATGGAGGGACTAAAAAGGGAAACATCAAGGGAGGGGACAAGGGGGACTGATTCAAAGTAAATCACTGGACTAAAAGGTAGAGCTGAAGAAGAAAAGGTTAGAATCAGGGAAGGCTATCAAAATGCCAGGGAGTCCACAAATGACAATCATAACTTTGAACGTGAATGGGATGAACTCACCCATAAAACGTAGACGAATAGCAGAATGGATTAGAATCCAAAACCCTACCATATGTTGTCTTCAAGAAACACACATGAGGCGGGTTGACACCCACAAGATCAGAATTAAAGGATGGAGTAAGACCTTCTGGGCCTCAACTGATAGAAAGAAGGCAGGAGTGGTAATCATGATATCTGATAAAGCCAATGCAAAAATAGACCTGATCAAAAGGGATAGGGAAGGTAATTATATTTTGTTAAAAGGGACTCTAGACAACGAGGAAATATCATTAATCAACATGTATGCACCAAATAATATAGCACCCAAATTTCTAATGGAGAAACTAGGAGAATTAAAGGAAGAAATAGACAATAAAACCATACTAGTGGGAGACTTAAACCAACCATTATCAAATTTAGATAAATCAAATCAAAAAATAAATAAGAAAGAGGTAAAAGAAGTGAATGAAATCTTAGAAAAATTAGAATTAATAGACATATGGAGAAAAATAAATAGGGATAAAAAGGAATACACCTTCTTCTCAGCACCACATGGCACATTCACAAAAATTGACCATACATTAGGTCACAGAAACATAGCACACAAATGCAGAAAAGCAGAAATAATGAATGCAGCCTTCTCAGATCACAAGGCAATAAAAATAATGATTAGTAATGGTACATGGAAAACCAAATCTAAAACCAATTGGAAATTAAACAATATGATACTCCAAAACCGTTTAGTTAAAGAAGAAATCATAGAAACAATTAATAATTTCATCAAGGAAAATGACAATGGTGAAAATAGACAAAGTACTGGTCAATCTAATTAAAAAAAGGAAGGAAGAAAAGCAAATTCACAGCATTAAAGATGAAAAGGGGGACAGCACCTCCAATGAGGAGGAAATTAAGGCAATCATTAGAAATTACTTTGCCCAATTATATGGCAATAAATACACCAATTTAGGAGAAATGGATGAATATATACAAAAATACAAACTGCCTAGACTAACAGAAGAGGAAATAGAATTCTTAAATAATCCCATATCAGAAATTGAAATCCATCAAGCCATCAAAGAACTTCCTAAGAAAAAATCCCCAGGGCCTGATGGATTCACCTGTGAATTCTATCAAACATTCAGAGAACAGTTAATCCCAATACTATACAAACTATTTGACACAATAAGCAAAGAGGGAGTTCTACCAAACTCCTTTTACGACACAAACATGGTACTGATTCCAAAACCAGGCAGGTCAAAAACAGAGAAAGAAAACTATAGGCCAATCTCCCTAATGAATATAGATGCAAAAATCTTAAATAGGATACTAGCAAAAAGACTCCAGCAAGTGATCAGAAGGATCATTCACCATGATCAAGTAGGATTCATACCAGGGATGCAGGGCTGGTTCAACATTAGGAAAACCATCCACATAATTGACCACATCAACAAGCAAACTAGCAAGAACCACATGATTATCTCAATAGATGCAGAAAAAGCCTTTGATAAAATACAACACCCATTCCTATTAAAAACACTAGAAAGCATAGGGATAGAAGGGTCATTCCTAAAAATAATAAACAGTATATATCTAAAACCAACAGCTAATATCATCTGCAATGGGGATAAACTAGATGCATTCCCAATAAGATCAGGAGTGAAACAAGGATGCCCATTATCACCTCTACTATTTGACATTGTACTAGAAACACTAGCAGTAGCAATTAGAGAAGATAAAGGAATTGAAGGCATCAAAATAGGCAAGGAGGAGACCAAGTTATCACTCTTTGCGGATGACATGATGGTCTACTTAAAGAATCCTAGAGATTCAACCAAAAAGCTAATTGAAATAATCAACAACTTTAGCAAAGTTGCAGGATACAAAATAAACCCACATAAATCATCAGCTTTTCTATATATCTCCAACACAGCTCAGCAGCAAGAACTAGAAAGAGAAATCCCATTCAAAATCACCTTAGACAAAATAAAATACCTAGGAATCTACCTCCCAAGACAAACACAGGAACTATATGAACACAACTACAAAACACTCGCCACACAACTAAAACTAGACTTGAACAAATGGAAAAACATTAACTGCTCATGGATAGGACGAGCCAATATAATAAAAATGACCATCCTACCCAAACTTATTTATCTATTTAGTGCCATACCCATTGAACTACCAAAATACTTCTTCACTGATTTAGAAAAAACCATAACAAAGTTCATTTGGAAGAACAAAAGATCAAGGATATCCAGGGAAATAATGAAAAAAAAAACACATATGATGGGGGCCTTGCAGTCCCTGACCTAAAACTATATTACAAAGCAGCAGTCATCAAAACAATTTGGTACTGGCTAAGAAACAGAAAGGAAGATCAGTGGAATAGACTGGGGGAAAGCGACCTCAGCAAGACAGTATACGATAAACCCAAAGATCCCAGCTTTTGGGACAAAAATCCACTATTGGATAAAAACTGCTGGGAAAATTGGAAGACAGTGTGGGAGAGACTAGGAATAGATCAACACTTCACACCCTACACCAAGATAAATTCAAAATGGGTGAGTGACTTAAACATAAAGAAGGAAACCATAAGTAAATTGGGTAAACACAGAATAGTATACATGTCAGACCTTTGGGAGGGGAAAGGCTTTAAAACCAAGCAAGATATAGAAAGAATCACAAAATGTAAAATAAATAATTTTGACTACATCAAACTAAAAAGCTTTTGTACAAACAAAACCAATATAACTAAAATCAGAAGGGAAACAACAAATTGGGAAAAAACCTTCATAGAAACCTCTGACAAAGGTTTAATTACTCATATTTATAATGAGCTAAATCAATTGTACAAAAAATCAAGCCATTCTCCAATTGATAAATGGGCAAGGGACATGGATAGGCAGTTCTCAGATAAAGAAATCAAAACTATTAACAAGCACATGAAGAATTGTTCTACATCTCTTATAATCAGAGAGATGCAAATCAAAACAACTCTGAGGTATCACCTCACACCTAGCAGATTGGCTAACATAACAGCAAAGGAAAGTAATGAATGCTGGAGGGGATGTGGCAAAGCAGGGACATTAATTCATTGCTGGTGGAGTTGTGAACTGATCCAACCATTCTGGAGGGCAATTTGGAACTATGCCCAAAGGGCGACAAAAGAATATCTACCCTTTGACCCAGCCATAGCACTGCTGGGTCTGTACCCCAAAGAGATAATGGACACAAAGACGTGTACAAAAATATTCATAGCTGCGCTCTTTGTGGTGGCCAAAAACTGGAAAACGAGGGGATGCCCATCAATTGGGGAATGGCTGAACAAACTGTGGTATATGTTGGTGATGGAATACTATTGTGCTAAAAGGAATAATAAAGTGGAGAAGTTCCATGGAGACTGGAACAACCTCCAGGAAGTGATGCAGAGCGAGAGGAGCAGAACCAGGAGAACATTGTACACAGAGACTAATACACTGTGGTATAATCGAACGTAATGGACTTCTCCATTAGTAGTGGTGTAATGTCCCTGAACAACTTGCAGGGATCCAGGAGAAAAAAACACCATTCATAAGCAAAGGATAAACTATGGGAGTGGAAACACCGAGAAAAAGCAATTGCCTGAATACAGAGGTTGAGGGGACATGACAGAGGATAGACTCTAAATGAACACTCTAATGCAAATACTATCAACAAAGCAATGGGTTCAAATCAAGAAAACATCTAATGCCCAGTGGACTTACGAATCGGCTATGGGGGGCGGGGGGGAGGAAAAGAAAATGATCTATGTCTTTAACAAATAATGCTTGGAAATGATCAAATAAAATATATTAAAAAAAAACAAAAAAAAAATAAAATAAAATAAAGGAAAAGTTAAGTGAGTTAAAGAAATAAAAAGATAGTAATGCTATATTAACTGGGTAGCTCAAGGAACCTCCTTAGATTTAGACAAATCTATCAAAACTATAAAGAAATAAGTTCAGAATATGAAGAGAATTTTAGAAAAGTTAGCTATGATAAGTCTCTAGTAATTACTGAATGAAAAGAGAAAGGTATATTCAAATCTCTAAATGCTATGCATGTCACCTTTACAAAATCTGAGCATGTGTGAAGGTAAAAATCTCTTATGAACAAATGCAGAAAAGCAAAAATATTAGACTATTTAGTGATCATAATGAAATACAAATAATATTCAACAAAGAATATATGAAGAAAGGAGAGTTAATTGAAGATTGAATAATCATTACTAATTAGTGGAACTTGGTGGGCAGAGCCAAGATGGCGAAATAAGACAAGAACTCCCTCACAACTATTACAAAAAGACTTGAAAGAATTCTGGAGCAGCAGAAACAAGAAAAAGATGAGGTGAGACAAATTTCCAGCCCCCCAAAACTTAGAAAGGTCAGGAGGAAAGAGCTATTTCACAAGGGTAAGAGAGGAACACAATCTAGCCCAGGTGGTGATCAGGCAAATTAGCTACAGGCCCTCTGTACCCAGCACAAGAAACTTGGGCCAGTACCTCCTTCACTTCAGTAGCAGAATCCAACTTTAGCAAAAAGTTTTAAAATAGGTTGAAAAAATGAACAAAAAACAAACAAGATAATTTGACCATGAAGAGTAACTATGATGGCAAAAAAATTAAAACACAAACTCAAAAAAGGATGACAACATCAAAAGGGCTATATGCTGTAAAGGAGTAGAAAATGTGAGGGGTTTTATAAAAGGTTGGACTGGATTATTTAAGAATAGGGTCACCAGGAATTTAATTAATTCCAAAGAGATTTATTTTAACAATTTATTATAGAATATAGAAAGAGTGAAAGAAAAATCAGAGAGAGGATAGGGTAAGATATCTAGCCTATATACTAAGTGATTTGCTCCAGCCCTGGCTCAACCCAGGCAGGGCTAGTTAGTGCTTAGCTGGAGGGGCCTCAGCCTTGAGCTGAGGACCTGGGGATGCAGGGAGCCTCTCTCAAGAGGGTAGGATTCTCCTGACCCTAGTCCCTTCAGAAAATCCAGGAAAGGAGTTAGCCTTTTTCACTCACCACGTGTCAGTTGTGAATTTTAGATTTACTCCATCCTGCTTAGTCTTTAGAATTCTAACAACCAGGAATGTATGCACCCCCACTTAAGGATTAACTGTAGGGGAGAATGGCCTATGATAAACATGTGCTAGCAAGTGACAAATCAGAAACAACTGACCCCCTGGGCTGTCCTAAGCCAAGCTTAAGCTACCATTGGTACATGTGAGACACAGGAAGTGATGTAAAGAACTGCCTTTATATTTCACATCATTTCCTGTGAGAGGGGCTTTGGCAGCTTTTAGCATCCTTTGCAGCTCTGGCGGCTTTTGGTGTCCTTTGAGGCTTTGGCGGACTATGTTGGTGGAATTTGACTTGGAGGAGCTCTGAAGCATGGTCTAGGTGAGACAACTTCCTCGAATGGCCATGTGGTGAATGATAAGGTTGACTCCCCTTTCCTTTGACCTTTCTGAAGGCACCAGCCTCCAAGAAGGCCCCTCATCTTGGAGGAGGCCTTGTGGCTAGAAGCTGAGCTAGATTTAATCTTCTGGGAAGGCCCCTTGGCTGAGGCCTCTGAATTCTCCCTGGCTCAGGCCAGGCTGGAGCAGATCTTCTACCCCTTCCCTCTTTCTCAATTTTCTTCCTTCTATGGTAAATAAACCACCATAAAATTCTATTCTGACTAGAGTATTTCATTGGGATTTAGAATTTAAATCCCTGGCAACCACTAACATAATATATTCAGTCTCAACCCTAAAATTTACCCATGACACGGTCCAAAGGGAAAGATTCAGGAACAGTCTCACCAAGTCTAGGGTCTCAGGTCCAATCAGTAGCCTCCAACTCAAACTCTGAACTCCAAAGGATGAAGAAGTCTGAGATCTCAGGCCCTTAGAAGAGAGCTGAGCCCTCACAGGAAGTTCTTGGCATTTTTAAAGACCATTTCTTTTCATTACTTCCTGTGACTTCCTTCATTTGACATGCACCAATTCAGCTAAAGCTTTGGCTTAGGACTGCCCAGAGGGCAGTCAGTTGATTCTGATTCGTCACTCACTATAACACACATGGGACACAGACCTCCCTCACTTAATTGTGAGTTAAGCATATACACTTTTGGTGATTATATCTAAAAATGGGCAAGGGAAAGTTAATTTAATCTTCACAATGCAAAGTCTCAAGAAAAATATGAAGTGTCTGGACCAAAAAAATTCTTGTAAAAAGTGAAAAGGATTTAAAAATCAAATAAGAGGGGCATTGAGAGTGATACAAGAGAATCATGAAAAAAAGAATCAACAGCTTCGTAAAGGAAGCTCAAAAAATGGAAAATGTACAAAAAAAAACCACTGAAGAAAACAACTCTTCAAAAACTAGAACTGGCCAAATGGAAAAGGAGATACAAAAGCTCAATGAAGAAAATAATTTCTTTTAAATAAGAATTGGGAAAGTGAAAGCTAATGAGACATGAGAACTTGAGAAACAAAAATCAAAAGATTAATAAAACTAGGAGAAAATGTGAAATATGTGAATTATTTCACTGGAAAAAATCTGATCAATAAAACACATTCAGGAGAGATGATTTAAGACTTACTAGAATACTAGAAAGCCACAATCAAAAAGAATCTAGACATTGTCTCTCAAGGAAAACTGTCCTGATATTCTTGAAGAAGAGGATAAAATGAAAATGAAAAGAATATACCAATCACTTCCTGAAAGAGATTGCAAAATGCAAACTCCCAGAGATACCATAGTCAAATTCCAGAGCTCGTAGGTCAAAGAGATAATACTAGAAGCAGCCAGAAAGAATCAATTCAAATGACATGGAGCCACAGTTAATATTATAAAGGATCTGTCAGCTTATACATTAAAGAATTGGGGGAAGTAGAGGGTGTGGAAAGGAAAACTGAATCAAGCTCTGAACTTTCTGCCAGAGTTGGAGCAAACAGCACTTGGAAGGTTAGAGTGAAATTGATGGACAGCAAAGACAGTTGGTGGGGGGAGGGGTAACTGAGAGAGTGACAGTTGGTCTTGAGGACTTTCTTTCCTCACCCTCTGACTGGAAGGAATGCTCTCTCCCTGTCTCGGAATAGAAGTACTTCTAGTCCTGATTTTCACAACTGTGTGCTCTACCTGGATTCCTGTGATTGTGTCATCGAGCAGAAGGACCGAAGAAGAGCGGTTTGAAATGTAAGGCTGGTCTTTAGGGGCATCATCACAAAGAGACAGGCCCAACCAGCTCTGAAAGTCAGAACCTTTTCTTCCTCTTGCTGTCTAGTGCTGAAGACTTTGAACTTAAGAAAACTAGCATAGGGGGCAGCTGAGTAGCTCAGTGGATTGAGAGCCAGGCCTAGAGACAGGAGGTCCTAGGTTCAAATCTGACCTCAGACACTTCCCAACTATATGACCTTGGGCAAGTCACTTGACCCCCATTGCCTAGCCCTTACCACTCTTCTGCCTTGGAGCCAATACTCCAAGACGGAAGGTAAGGGTTTAAAAAAAAAAGAAAAGAAAACTAGCATAGATTAGCATAGACAGGAATAAAAGATACCCTCCAGCAGCCTGCAAGGCCTGGCCTCAGCTCAAAAGCTGAGAGACTCAAACCCAATCTAGGGAAATCCCAATTCCTTCTTCCCTGATGCCTCCCCAATCCAAACTTGTTATTAAAATTCATCTTTATTTAAATAAACCACAGTCAGATAAGAGGGCTATCATTTGAGGGGAATATAGAGGGAGCTGAACCTAAGGACAGTCATTCAACCATAAAAGGTCCTTATTGAACCCCTGATGGGTGACCTTGGTCTGGGGGGAGGCTTGTCCCTCAGGGGGGTTCATGCTTACCTGCTCTGGGGTATCTTCAACATCAATCAATAGAGAAGACACCCCCGTAGGCTATCATAGTTGGCCCATTTCTCAGGAACCCCATTTTTCAAAGATAGCCTCTCAGCAGGGGGTATTTCTCTCCTTTTACATCACCAGCATCCATATTCCCTCTCTCTTCTACTCCTCCATTCCCTGTTACAAAACCTTCCTTATCCCCTGTACCTTTTCAATCCTCTATAATTCCTTTAACTATTACAAGGGAGAGGGAGGCATCAGGGTACAAATCTGATATTCCACAGGGAAAGGGAACTAGGATTACAACCAAGAAATACCTACTTAACAAATTTAGTATAATCCTTTGGGGGGGGGGAATGAATATTTAATAATATTTTTAAGCATTCCTGAAGAAAAGGCCAGAGCTAAAAAGAAAATGATTTTAAAATACAAGACTTGAAATATTAAAGGGTAAATGGGAGGAAGGGACAGCTGGGTGGCTCAGTGGATTGAGAGCCAAGCCCAGAGAAGGGGCCTTGGGTTCAAACTTGGCCTCAGACACTTCCTAGCTGTGTGACCCTAGGAAAGTCACTTAACCCCCAGTGCCTAGCCCTTACCATTCTTCTGCCTTGGAACCAATACACAGTATTGATTCTAAGATGGAAGGTAGGGGTTTAAATGTGAAGGAGAAAACAAAAGGGATTCAGTAAGGTTAAAGTGATTACATTTTTACATGGGAAGATGATACTTATACTTCTTAAGAACTTTATCACTATTAGGGAACATATACATATATGTATACAAAGATAGTGGGCATAGGGAATATACTGACTATGATGGGATAATATAAAAAACAAAATTAAGGAGTAAGAAAGAGGATTGCACTAGAAGAGAGGAAAGGTAAAGGTAAAATGGGGTAAATTATCTGACATGAAGAAGCATGAAAAAGAGCTATTGTAGTGGAGGAGAAAATAGGGGCCTGGCTGGCAACACTTGAACCTTACTCTCATCAGAACTAGCTCAAAGACAGAATAACTTTCACACTTAGTTGGAGATAGAAATATAGGAACTAGGAGGGGAGAAGAATGAGAAAAGCTCTATATGGGGGTAATATAAGGAAGAAATGAGGGCGATAAGAATCAGAGGCAAAACACTTGTGAGGAGAAATAGGATGAAAGGAAAGAGGGGAGTGGAGAAGGAGAGAGAAGATGGAAAGAGAGAAATAAGAAAAAAACCACAGTTAATGTTTACAACAAAGAAGAGCAAAAGCAAAGAAAACTATAGACCAATTTCCCTAATGAATACTGATGTAAAATTTTAAAATACTAGCAAAGAGCTTAACACTAAGTCACAAGGAACATACATTATGTATTAGGTGGACTATTGGGAATACAGGGCTGGTTCAATATGAGAACTATCACATAATTAATCATATCAATAATAAAATCAATAGAAGTCATAGGATTATCTCAATAGATAAGATAAAATTTGCCTTGAGTTTTCCATGAAATATTATTTTAGGAAAACATATGTTAGACATTCAAACCCCACTGCCAGACCAATGCAGTTGCGTTCTCTTCAGTAGAGTCTTAATGCTTGGTAGTTCAGTTCAGTGTTCTTTGGTACCTTATCTTGGCAGGTGATCTACAGAATCTTCCTAAGAAAATTAAAATGAAAGCAATTCAATTTCCTAGCATGGTGCTGTAAGACTTTCCAGGTTTCGCAGGCATACAACAATGAGGTCAGCACAATTTGGTAGACAGCCTAATAATACCTCTTCTCTTCAACACTTTCTTTGGGAGCTTCCTATATACTGAGATAGCTATGGCAATGAATGCATCAACTTCATCATGTATGTGGGCATCCCTGGAAAATATATTGCTAAAGTAAATTAACTTATCCACTGCATTCAAAATTTCTCCATTTATTGGTTCCCTATATGGATGGTATGGTCCTAGATGGTGTAAAACCTTTGTTTTCTTTGGGTTGTTAGGCCAAAATGAGCATAAGCAGCAGGGAATCAATCTATGCTCTATTGCAGTGATGGCAAACTTATGGCATGGGTGCTAAAGATGGCACACAGAGAGCTCGCTGTGGACACGTGGTCATCCTCCCTCCCCATCACCCATACTGGTTACTAGAAAGTGAGAGGAACTTGGGTGGAACTGCTCCCTTCCCTCTCTATCACACCTGATGACATTTTTTCACATCACCAGTCCCTCTGCCCAGCAGACCAGTGGGAGTGCTTTCTCCCTCCCCTGTGTAGTGTAGGGGAAGAGAGGCATACCCAGTTGTGTGGTAGGGGGAGGGGCACAGCACTTAAGTCTTGGGGTGGGATGGGGCCCAATACTCCATATCTAGAAGGTTTACCATCACTGCTTTATTGTATCTCAGTCTCAGAGACTGCATTGCATGGATAATCATCTGAGAACCTAAAGGCACAACTTTAGGCCTGGTTTGTAGCCTTTTCAAATTAAATAGTTTGCTGTCAGTGTGGGAGCTGACTTTGATTCATGAAATCAAATGACAAGACAATATAGCAAAACTTTTATTTAAACTCTTACTTTTTATATTAGTAACAAATCTAAGATGGGCAAAGGCTAGGCAAGGTGACTTACTCAGGGTCACACAGCTAAGCAGTCATATAAGTCCATATTTTTAACCAATGCCCTCCCAACTCTGGATCTGGCACTCTAATCCTTGAGTTACCTAGCAGTCTCTAATATAGCAAAACTTTTGAGATGCAGCCAAAAAAGTCATGAAGGAGAAAAGTTACAGGTATGTTTATTCTGAGGGATGGGAAACTAATCAATTGATAAATCAATATATAGGCTAATTAAAGAGGGAAACAAAATAGCTAGTATTAAAAATGAAGGGGAAAAAGGGGTAATTTATAGCAAATGAAGATGAAATTAAAGAAGTTATTAAAAACTATTTGCCTAATTATCTGATGACACAAATCATACCTTAAATGAGAGAAATATCAAAATGAAAAAATACACAGATAACAAAATTGGGAAGGGAAGGGAAGATGGGAGGGGAGAGAGGGCAGGAGAGGGAAGAGAGGGGAGGGGAGGAGACTGAAAAGAAGAGAAGGAAGGAGAGGGGAAGGATGAGGAGGGAAGGAAAGAGAGAAGAGGGGAGAGGAGAGGAGGGAAGGGAGGGGAGAGAAGGAAATGGAAGGGAGTAGAGGAGGGAAGGAAGGAAGGAAGGAAGGAAGGAAGGAAGGAAGGAAGGAAGGAAGGAAGGAAGGAAGGAAGGAAGGAAGGAAGGAAGGAAGGAAGGAAGGAAGGAAGGAAGGAAGGAAGGAAGGAAGGAAGGAAGGAAGGAAGGAAGGAAGGAAGGAAGGAAGGAAGGAAGGAAGGAAGGAAGGAAGGAAGGAAGGAAGGAAGCTGCTGGGTTTGTACCCCAAAGAGATCATAAGGAAAAAGACATGTACAAAAATATTCATAGCTTCGCTCTTTATGGTGGAAAAAATTGCAAAATGAGGGGATGCCCTTCAATTGGGGAATGGCTGAACAAATTGTGGTATATGTTGGTGATGGACTACTATTGTGCTCAAAGGAATAATAAAGTGGAGGAATTCCATGGGGATTGGAACAACCTCTAGGAATTGATGCAGAGTGAGAGGAGCAGAACCAGGAAAACATTGTACACAGAGACTGATACACTGTGGTACAATCGAATGTAATGGACTTCTCCATTAGTGGCAATCCAATGATCCCGAACAACTTGGAGGAACCTACGAGAAAAAGTCACTATCCATGTCCAGAGGAAACACAGTGGGAGTAAAAACACTGAAGAAAAACAACTGCTTGAATACATGAGTCGAAGGGATAGGGTTGGGGATGTAGACTCTAAATGAACATCCTAGTGTAAACAACAACATGGAAATAGGTTCTGATTAAGGACACAAGTAATACCCAATGAAATTGTGTGTTAGCTGTGAGAAGAGTGGGTGGAGGGGAGGGAGAGAAATAATGTGATTATTGTAACCAAGGAATAATGTTCTAAATTGACTAAATAAACTTATTCAAATGGAAAAAAATATTTATAGCTGTGTTCTCTGTGGTGGCAAAAAAATAGAAAATGAGGGGATGTCCATCAATTGAGGAATGGTTGAACAAATACTGCTATATGATAGTGATGAAATATTATTATGCAATTTAGGAATGATTAATGGCTTAATTTCCATATGAGCTGGAAAGAACTCCAGGAATTGAAGGAGAGTAAAAGGAGTAGAACCAGGAGAACATTGTACACAGAGATGGATACATTATGGCCCAATTGAATTTAATAGACTTTTCTACTAGCAGCCATGCAATGATCTAGGAAAATTCTGAGGAACTTAATAGAAAGAACACTATCCACATCCAGAAAAAGAACTGTGGAAACAGAAATGTAAAATATGATCCATCACGTAGTTCGATAAGGATATGATTAGGGTTTTGATGTTGAAAGATCACTCTACTGCAAATATGAATAACATGGAAATAGGTTTTGAAACAATGATACATGTATAAATACCCCCGTGGAACTGCTTGTCATCTTGGGGGGGGGCAGTGAGGAAAGAGGGAATCATGAATCATGTAAACATGGAAAAATATTCTAAATTTTAATAAGGGGGAAAAAAAGAAAAAAGAAAAACCTGTTAAGACTTATATGAATTGATTCGGAATCAAGTGAGCAGAACCTGGAGAACATGATACACAACAATAGCAATGTTGTACAATGAACAACTGTGAATAACTTCACTATTCTCAGAAATACAAAGATCCAAATCAATCTCAAAGAACTCATGATGAAAAATGCCAGTTGTTTCTGGAGAAAGAAATGATGGGAGTCTGAATCCAGACCAAACCATGCTATTAGTTATTTTATTCACATTTTTTGTTTGAGTATTCTTCCACAAAAGTAATATGGAAAAATATAAAACACCTATATCAGATTGCTGATATTGCTGAAGGTTGAGGGAAGGGAAGAATTTGGGACTAAAAAAATTTTTTTAATGAATATTAATTGTTTCACATGTAATTCTGGGGAAAAAAGTTTCATTTTTTTAAAAAAGCAATATGTTAAAAAGATTATAAACTGTGACAAGGTGTTCTTATACAAGTAATGATCATTATTGAAGAAGCTTTGGGAAGTCAGGTATACTAATGCACTGGTAGTGGAAAAGTCATCCAACTATTCTGGAAAGCAATTTCCAACTATAACCCCAAAAGTCACTAAGTATGGACAGATACACCAGAGTCATCAAAGGATGAGACAGATGATTTGTAGCAGTATTTTCTGTTGTAGCAAAGAAATAAACACAAAGTGGGAATGGCTGAACAAATTACTTTCTATGAATGTAATGATATACAATTCCCAATAAGAAATAATGTAATGAACAAATGAAGAGAATTCTAGGACTTTTTTTATGAACTGACAGTGAAGTAAGCATAAGTAGAACAATTTATACAATTTATATAATGTTGTAATGGAATGTAAATGAAAGAATTAAGAACTAGAATCTACAAACTGAACAATCAAAACTCCAAAGATTTATAATGAATTATGCCTTCTACTTTTTGGCAGAGGTGACTGACTAGAGATGAGAAACGAGACATACATTTTTAGACAGGACTAATCTGTGAATTTGTTTTGCATGTCCCTTCCTTACTAATTCCAAACTAAATACTCCTAGGGGACTGAAAATCAAACCTAACAACAAGACAGAGCCAAGGAACCCTCCTGCTGGACTCAATTCAGAAGGTACACCCCCCAAATCCAGAATTAGAGAACACTCAGGTTTAAGGGGAAGGAAGGAGGAAGGTCCCAGGACCCCTGCCCCACCTAGAATGCTAAGCCTCCAGTGGCAGCGGGAACCTCTAGGCAAGCAAAAGCACTGGTCTGGAGGGAATACCTTGCAGGCAGGGCTGTGCCAGGCTCAGAGCGTCAAACACAGACAGTGGGGAAGGAGCTAGAGAGGGAGAGCAGAGTGCACAGCCTGGTCACAGTGGTGGAGACCCTCCATATTGCACCAGTCTTCCAGGAGGTTTTGGTCTCAGGGCACATTCAGCCCAACCCAGCAGGACTTAATCCCATCAAAAGTCTTCAGAGGTCAGGAAAGCTCAAGCTCTAACACACCTCCCCCATACACTGTTGGACTTTAATCCAATCAAAGCCTCCAGAGGACAGGGAAGCTGAAGCTCCAACACCCCTCCCCCACAGACTTCACTGAGAGACCTCCTGACAACCCCCAAAACAAAAACAAAAAAAAAATGAGAGGAGCAAGAGCACAGACAACTTCAGGGAGTAAAGAAGGGGTAAATATGAGCAAACAACAGAAAAAGAAAAAAGAAATTACAATCAACAACTTCTTTACAGGCAATGAACAAAGAGCAAATGGAACAGAGAAGGAGGAGGGAACATCAAGCAATAAAACAGAAAACCCAGTGAATTGGATACAGGCTTTGGAAGAACTCAAAACACATTTCAAAATACAATTAAGAGAGGTTGAAGATAATTGGGAAAAGAATGTGAAAACTAAGATAAGTCACCTGGAAACAGAAAATAGTGTCTTGAAAGCCAAAATCAACCAGCTTGAAAATGAGGCAAAGGAGATGAAAGATGAGGCAAAGAAGATGAAAGATGAGGCAAAGGAGATGAAAGATGAGGTAAAGAGGATGAAAGATGAGGTAAAGCAGATGAGAGATGAGGTAAAGAGAATAAAAGATGACCTCCAAAGAAAATCAGACCAGAAGGAGAAAGATGACCAAAAAGCCAGGGATGAAATCCAGTCTTTAAGAACCAGAATACAACAACTAGAATTAAGTGACTTCGCAAGGCAGCAGGACACTATAAAACAAAATCAAAAGAATAAAAAAATTGAGGAAAATATGAAGCATCTCATTCACAAAACAGAAGATTTAGAAAATCATTCAAGGAGAGACAACTTAAGAATCATTGGTCTACTGGAAGACCATGACAAAAGAAAAAGCCTGGACATCATACTACAGGAAATTATCCAAGAAAACTGCCCCGATATTCTAGAACAAGAGGAAAAAATGGAGATTAGATCACCTCCTGTACTTAATCCCCAACTGACAACACCCAGGAATATTATAGCCAAATTCAAGAACTATCAAACCAAAGAAAAAATATTACAAGCTGCCAAGAAGACATCATTCAGATACCATGGAACCACAGTGAGGATAACACAGGATCTGGCTGCATCTACACTGAAGGACTGAAAGGTATGGAATATGATATTCTGGAAAGCAAGGGAACTAGGTCTACAACCAAGAAACCAGCAAAACCGACTATATTCTTACTGGGGAAAGTATGGTCACTCAAAAAAAAATAGAAGAATTCTAAACATTTATAAAGAAAAGACCAGACCTGAACAGAAAATTTGATGCCCAAGCACAGAACTAAAGAGAATCATCAAAAGGTAATTAAAAAAGAGGGGAAAAAAGAAAAACAAAACAAAAAAACCATTTTTTTTAAAGACCCACTAAGTTAAAATGATATGTATTCCTATAGGAAAAGAGGTCATTGGTAACGCTTAAAAATTGTTATTATCACCTGGGCAGCCAGAAGAATTACACTTAGAGGGAACAATGACAAACTGTATAAGATGAAATAACAAGACATAAATAATAAAAATATATGTATGCATAAATACATATACGTGTATATGCTATAGCTAAAAAAGAGGTTAATACTAAAAGAAATGGGAAAAGAAACAAAAGGGGTTAAATTTATATGTCACAAAGAAGCTCATGGCAGGAGGGGGGAGAACATCAATACACTGGAAGGGTAAAGAGGTTGGAGATAGGAAATACTCAACTCTTACATGCACTGAAATTGACCCAAAGAGGGAAGAACAATTCATTCCATTGGAGCAGAGAATAGATTTGCGCCCTATAGCGAAGTAGAAGGGTAACAAATAGGCTGGTGGGGAGGGAAGCAGTACAAGGGAGGGAGAGAGTGGGGAGTAGTTTAAAAAGACTGTAAAGAAAAGAAGAGGGGAATAAGAAGGGGGGGTAGAAAGGGAAGTAAAATAGGGTGGGAATTAGGGGGACTGATTAAAAACAAAACACTGGTGTAGAAGGAAATAGTGAAAGAAGTGAAAGAAGAAAGGGCAGGACTAGGAGTGGAAAATAAAATACTGGAAAATACACAGCTGGTAATCATGACTCTGAATGTGAATGGAATGAACTCGCCCATAAAACTCAATCGGATAGCAGAGTGAAATAGAAACTAAAACCCTACCATATGCTGTCTACAAGAAACACACATAGGGTAAAAGTAAGAGTTTGTAGCCAAATCTATTGGACATCAACTGATAAAAAGAAGTTAGGAGTCGCAATCATAATATCTGACAATACCAAAGTAAAAATAGATCTAGTCAAAAGAGATAAGAGAAGGTAATTACATCCTGATAAAAAGCAGTATAGATGATGAGGAAATATCAGTACTCAACATGTATACACCAAAGGGCATAGCATCCAAATTTCTAAAGCAGAAACTAGTAGACCTCAAGGATGAAATAGATAGAAAAAAGTATACTAGTGGCAGACCAGAACCTTCCTCTATCAGAACTAGATAAATCAAACCAAAAAATAAATAATAAAGAGGTAAGAGAAGTGAATGAAATCTTGGAAAAATTAGAGTTAGTAGATATGTGGAGAAAAATAAATAGGGACAAAAAGCAATACACCTTTTCAGCAGCACATGGTACATTCACAAAAATTGACCATGTATTAAGGCATAAAAACATTGCAAACAAGTGCAAAAGAGCAGAAATACTAAATGCAACCTTCTCAGATCACAATGCAATGAAAATAATAATTAGTAAGAGGTAAATCAAAAATTAATTGGAAATTAAATATGATTCTCCAAAACTGGCTAAAGAACAAATCATAGAAACAATTACTAATTTAATTGAAGAAAATGACGATGAGACATCCTTTCAAAACCTATGGGATGCAACCAAAGCAGTACTCAGGGGGTAATTTATATCCTTGAGTTAACATATTAACAAACTAGAGAGGGCAGAGGTCAATGAATTGGGCATGCAAATTAAAAAACTAGAAAGTGAACAAATTAAAAATCCTCAAATGAAGACTAAATTAGAGATCCTAAAAATCAAAGGAAAAATTAATAAAATTGAAAGTCAAAGAACTATTGATTTAATAAATAAGACTAGAAGCTGGTACTTTGATAAAACAAATAAAATAGACAAAGTACTGGTCAATCTAATTAAAAAAAGGAAAGAAGAAAACCAAATTGACAGTATCCAAGATGAAAAGGGAGACCTTGCCTCTAATGAAGAGGAAATTAAGGCAATCATTAAAAACTACTATGCCCAATCATATGGCAACAAATATGGCAATCTAGGTGATATGGATGAATATTTAAAAAAATATAAATTGCCAAGACTAATACCTAAACAACCCCATATCAGAAAAAGAAATTGAACAAGCCATCAAAGAATTCCCTAAGAAAAAATCCCCAGGACCAGATGGATTCACAAATGAACTCTATCAAACATTCAAAGAACAACTAATTCCAGTATTATACAAACTCCTTAACAGAATAAGCAAAGAAGGAGTTCTACCAAATTCCTTTTACAACAGAAATATGGTACTGATTCCAAAGCCATACAGGTCAAAAACAGCTAAAGAAAACTATAGACCAATCTCCTTAATGAATATTGATGCATAAATCTTAAACAGGATAATAGCAAAAAGACTCCAGCAAGCAATCACGAGGGTTATTCACTATGATCAGGAGGAATTCATACCAGGAAGGCAAGGATGGTTCAATATTAGGAAAACCATCCATATAATTGACCATATCAACAAGCAATCTGATAAAAATCACATGATTATCTCAATAGATAGAGAAAAAGCCTTTGACAAAATACAACACCCATTCCTATTGAAAACACTAGAAAGCATAGTAATAGAAGGACCTTTCCTAAAAATAATAAACAGTATATATCTAAAACTATCAGCAAACAGCATCTGCAATGGGGATAAATTAGAAGCCTTCCCAATTAGATCAGGAGTGAAACAAGGATGCCCTTTATCACCTCTATTATTGTACTAGAAACACTAGCTGTAGTGATTAGAGAAGAAAAAGAAATTGAAGGTATTAAAATAGGCAATGAGGAGAACAAGCTATCATTCTTTGCAGATGATATGATGGTCTACTTAAAGAATTCTAGAGAATCAAACAAAAAGCTAGTCGAAATAATCAACAACTTTAGCAAAGTTGCAGGAAACAAAATAAACCCACATAAGTCATCAGCATTTCTAAAGCAGTGGACATACAAAACAATTTGGTACTGGCTAAGAGACAGAAAGGAGGATCAGTGGAATAGACTTGGGGTAAGTGACCTCAGCAAGACAGGCTATGATAAGCCCAAAGACCCCAGTTTTGGGGACCAAAATCCCCTATTTGGTAAAAACTGCTGGGAAAATTGGAAGACAGTATGGGAGAGATGGGGAGGTAGCCTCTAAATGAATATCCTAATGCAAACACCAACAACATGGAAATAGGTTCTGATCAAGGACCCAAGTAATACCCAATGTAATTGCGTGTTGGCTGCAGGAACGGTGGGTTAAAGGGAGGGATGAAAATCATGTGATTATTGTAACCAAGGAATAATGTTTTAAATTGGCTAAATAAATAAAATTTTTAAATGGCATAAAAGAGCATCAATTAATTACTTTAAAAATATAACAGAGAGGCATACATTGTTGGAACTACCAGGCTTAGGGGGAAAAAAGCCAACTAACCCTAAGCCAGTGATGGCTAATCTTTTTGAGATCATGTGCCATGCTCTACCCTGCCTAGAGACTGTGCTGTGCCATGCCCTTCCCCACTCCCCCAGACCAAGTGCCTCACTCCTCCCCTCTTACCCCAAACAGGGGTCAGAGAAAGTGCTCCCACTGGGCTGTTGGGCAGAGGGGCAGGTGAAATGAAAAAAATATCTTCAGGTGTCTGTGGAGAGGGGTAGGGGAGTGACCCAAGAGCTCTGCTCCCTTCCAGCTCTGCCACCTGTGAAATGCCCACCTTACCCCCTGTGTGTTCTCATTGGGCTGCTGGGCTGAGGGGCAGATGAAGTGAAAGGGTAGGGAAGCAGCTCTGCCTGAATCCTTCTGTCTTTCTAGTAACAAACTCTAGAGGGAAATGATGCACATGCCCAGAAAAAGGGCTCTGTTTGCCCTCTTTGGTACATGTGCATTGGTTCACCACCATGGCCCTAAGCTATATAAATTGTGATTTCTGGTTGCATATGCAATTCTTTCTTTTTTGTTGTTGTTCTTTGCATAGGGAAATGTTCATTTTGCTGATGTCATATTCACAATAACAAAAAGAAGAAAGACAATTTTAAAGTAAATCCTCCTCAATCTGGAGCAGACAGAGCCTTAGATTTTTATAGCCCAGTCAACTAGATTTTCATTGAGGGCATAAAGAAGCTGACTCAGGATTCAACTAAACACTGAGTATTAGTGATACAAAAAAAATAGTCTCTGCTCAGAAAGAGCTTATATTCTAGTGGAAGGAAAAAATGGAAACAAATAAGCCATTACAAATTAGCTGGGCACAGGGGAAGGGGGAAAAGGGTTCTAGGCAAGAGCACTATCAATTCAGAAAACCAGAAAAGGTTTCATGTAGAGGGATGGCACTCAAGGGAAGTCTTCAGGGGAACTAGGGATTCTAAGTAGAGAGGAGAGAAAGTATTTCAGGTGTGGAGGAGAACATATGCACAGGATGGAATGCTGAATTTGGGGAATACCATGAAGGCCAGTTTGGCCAGAGGTATTTTATAAAATATAAAATAACATGAAATCAATTTATCAAATGCTTTGTTAAAATCTACACACTCTCTATAGTATTCTCCTCATCTACTAGTTTAGGAACCCTGTTTAAAAAAAAAAAAAGGAATTTAGTTCTGACATGACTTGTTTTCTAATGAAATCATGTTGGCCATTAATGAATATTCCTTTTCCAACTGTTCATCTCTTTAATAATCTCTTTAACCATCACTTTAATAACTTATTCTAGAATTTTGCCAGGAATTGAAGTAAAACTCATTGGTCTATGATTTTCAGAATCCATTACTCTCCCTTTTTTTGAAAGTTGGTAATTTGTCCTTTTCCAAATCTGTAGTAGCACTCCCATTCTTCACCCTTTTCAAGTAACATTAACAATGGTTCAGCAAACACTTTGCTTTCAAAGTTATCTTTCCATTTCTGGTGACATTTCCACTGAAGTCTTTATTGGTATATCACTGAAGTGACACCAAGAAGCTTGAGATCAATGTTTACTCACATGCTGCCACTCCCCTTTTACCCACCTTCCTTTCTTTTCCATTTTCCTCTTCTCCATTCTTTTCTTCTTACAGGTCTGTACCTGAGTTCTTTAAGAGTGTCTTAAAGGGGGGGTAGCTGGGTGGCTCAGTGGAGTGAGAGCCAGGCCTAGAGACAGGAAGTCCTGGGTTTAAATCTGGCCTCAGACACTTCCTATCTGTGTGACCCTGGGCAAGTCACTTAACCCCCCATTGCCTAGTCCTTACTGCTTTTCTGCCTTGGAACCAATATAGTATTGATTCTAAGATAGCATGTAAGGATTTAAAAAAAAAAAAAGAGTATCCATATTGTTCACAAGTGGTCTGTTTATAGGTATTTTTATCTTTGGAGGGAAAAACCCCCTCTGAAACATTCTAGGAATAAGTGGCAGCCAGTGAAAAGGAAAGGAGATTGGCGATAAAGAGTGTAATGGAGGAGGAACAGTAAAAAGACCAATTTGGCTAATTGAAAGGGAATAACATGTAACAAGGCTGAAAAGGTAGGATGTGGCATGGCTCTGAAGCGCTTAAAATGTCAAGAGTATACATTTGCTCCTAGAGGTTCACAGTATTTTTCATTTTCCAGATTAGGAAATTGAGGCCCAGAAAAACTAAGGTAATATGGGGCCACTATTGTTCCTCTTTTGTTTTTGTTGTAGTAGTTTATTTGTTTTAAATTTTATTCTCCCCAGTTACATGTAAGAACAGCTTCCAACATTTTAAGAAAGAATTTTGAATCTCAAATTCCTTTCTTCCCCCTGCCTCCCAGATGGTAAGCAATCTCTCATAGATTTTACATGTGCAAACATGGAAAAAGAGTTTTCCATATTACTCCTCTTATGGAAGGAAACTTAAAAAAAAAAGAAATAATAAAATGAAAAAAAGGCTTTCTTTGGTTTAGATTCAGACTCAATCAGTTCTTTCTCTCTGGAAATGCTATTTTTTTCAAATTATGTGTTCTTTGGGATTGTTTTGGATTGTTGTATTGTTCATAGAGGACTGCTGTCACTTGTGTACAATGTGTTCTCCTGGTTCTGTTTACTTCATTCTGCTTCTGCTCATATAAGTCATCCTGCTCATCATTTCTGATAGCACAAAAGTATTCCATTGCAATCATATACTATAATTTACTCAGCCATTTTCCACTTGATAGATATCTTCTTACTTTCTAATTGTTTACCTCTGCAAAAAAAAAATAGCTGCTTTACATCCCTCCCCTTTTCTGTTTTTGATTTCTTTGGAATACAAACCTAGTAATGGTATTACTTGGTCAAAACATCTGTACTGGTCATAGCACTTAGGTGATACATTCAAATTGCTCTCCAGAATGTTCCAGTTCACAACTATCCCCATCAGTGTATCACTGTCTCAATTTTCCCACATCTCCTCCAAGTCTTGTCATTTTTCTTTTCTGTCATAATAGCCAATCTGATAGGCGTGGGGTATATCCTTCATTTTCAAAAAGGACCAATGACATCACAGTGATGTCCTAACTTGCTACTGAATTGGATTTAACTGAGCCAGAGTTGCATAAAGATTTCAGCCTAACTCTCTTTTGTCACCAATGTAGTAGGAAAAAAGTGAAGATGCCTGGCAGTGGAACCACTGGAGTTTATTGAAAGGATCAGATCTTCTATAGAAATTGGAATGGAGTGGGAAAAGACTTGAGGGAGGAAGACAACTAACAAACTACTGCAACAGTCTAGGTCAGAGATGAATTAAGACCTGAATTAATGGAGGACAACTAGGTGACTAAGTGGATAAAAAGCCAGGCCTGGAGACAGGAGGTGCTGGTTTCAAATCTGACCTCAGACACTTCCTAGCTATGTGACCCTGGGCAAGTCACTTAATTCCAATTGCCTTCCTAGCCCTTACCACTCTTCTGACTTGGAACTAATACAGAGCATCGATTCTAGGACAGAAAATAAAGATTTAAGGGGAAAAAGAAACTGAATTGATGGTCCTAGGATCACGATTGTATGTGGAAATGTGGAGATAGAAACAGCAAGATTTGGCAACCTATAGAATATGTAGTATTGGTGGGAATGAGAAGTAAAATAAGAGAAGCAGCTGGTAGTACAATGGAGAGAGTGCAGAACCTGGAAGCAAGAAGACTCAAATTCAAATGTAACCTCAGAAACTAGCTGTGTGACCTTGGGTATGTCACATAACCTCTATCTGTTTCAGTTTCCTCACCTGTGAAATAAGAATAACAGTCCCTAACTTTCAGAGCTGTTGGAAGGATAAAATGAGATGGCTTATATAAAGTTATTTGACAACCTTAAAGCATCATATAAATACCTAATAACTAGTTAACATCATCATCTTCATTATTACATCAAGTCTGAGAACTTGGGAATCTGAAAGCCTGGTGATGTAGACATTAAAAATAATGACATAGATCCAACATAATGACATAGATTCCACGTAATCTCTACTAAATATCTATGACATAATGACTCAGAATGAATTCTGGAGCTGCATAACCCACAAAAAGATGGGGTGAAATAATTTTTTTGCCTAAAACAAGATCTAATGCACCAGGATGGATGTGGAGCACAAAGCCGCACACCAAGACAGGCACCACTGCAAGAACAGGCCTTGGGTGCAGTTGAATCAGCAGAGAAAGCTTCATGAACTCTCAGTTGCAGACCTTAAGGGGTCAAGGATGGAGGTGGGGGGGTTGTTGGGCCATTGCTCAGAAGAAGGTATTGACCAACATCTCACATTCTATAATAAGATATGGTCAAAATGTTTTAGATATGAAGAGAGATACCATAACTAAATTAGGGAAGCACAGAATAGTCTACCTGGCAGATCTTTGGTGAAGAGAAGAATTTATCACAAAACAAGAGATAAGAGAGTATGATAAGATATAAAACGAATAATTTTGATTAAATTAAAAAGCTTTTGTAGAAACAAAACAAATCTAACCAAGATTAGAAGGGAAACAACAAACTGGGGGGAAATGTTTTATAATGAATGTCTTGCTAAAGGTCTGGTTTCTCAAATTTATAAGAATACGAGTCATTCCCCAATGGACAAATAGACAAAGGATACGAATAAGCAATTTTCAGATGAAGAAATCAAAGCTATCAATAACCAGATGAAAAAATGTTTGAAATCACTCTTGATTAGAGATATGCAAACTAAAACAACTCTGAGGTACCACCTCACACCTATAAGATTGACCAATATGGCAGTGAAGGAAAGTGGTAAGTGTTGGAGGGTATGAGGCAAAATTTGGAACACTAATGCGTTGTTGGAAGAGTTGTCAATTGATCCAACCATTCTGGAGGGCAATTTGGAACTATACCCAAAGGGCTATAAAACTGTGAACTCTTTGATCTTTGATTAATGCCACTACCAGGTCTGTATCCCAAAGAGATGATAAAAAAGGGGAAAGGACCTACTTGTACAAAAACATTTATAGCTGTTCTTTTTGTGGTGACAAAGAATTAGAAATCAAGGGGATGTACAGCTATTGGGGAATGGCTGAACAAATCGTGGTACATGTTGGTAATGGAATACTATCGTGCTTTAAGAAATGATAAGCAAGATGATTTCAGGAACAGCTGGAAAGATCTGTGGGAACTAATGCAGAATGAAATAAGCAGAACTAGGAGAACATTGTACACAATAACAGCAATATTGGATGATGATTATCTGGAAACTTGGCTTCTTTCAGTAATGCAATGATGTGGAACAATTTGAAAGACTTTATGACAGGGAACTCTATCCTCCTCCAGAGAAAGAACTTTTGGAGTCATCTTTCATATCAGTGTATTTTTGGTTTTATTTTGGGGTTTTGGTAATATATGACTTTGCTCTTACATTAATGACCAATGTGGAAGTGTGTTTTGCATGACAATAAAATTAAAATAATAATAATAAATTGTACATGCCCTTTGACCTGGAAATACCATTACTAGGTTTGTATCCCAACCAGGAAAAAAAAACATAAAAGGGAAAGACCTATACAAAAATATATAAAACAGCACTTTTTGTGGGGGTAAAGAACTTTGGGAATGTCCATCAATTGGGGAATGGCTTGTCCATCAATTAGGGAATGTCTGAATAAATATATGCATAAATAGTATATGACTGAAAATATATGAAAGTATATTATAGTATATGATCAAAATGAAATAATATTGTATTGCATATTATAGAAATGTAAGAAATGATGAGCAGGAAGAGCTCAGAAAAACCTGGAAGGGCTTACATGAACTGAAGCAAAGCAAAATAAGTAGAACCAGGAGAACATTGTACACAATAAAAGTAATACTATACAATGAACAACTGTCAATAACTTAGCTATTTTCAGTAATACAATAATCCAAAATAATCTCAAAGGACTTATGATCAAAAATGCCACCTACTTCCAGAGAAGAAACTGATGGAGTCTGAATCCAGACTAAAGCAAATTTTTCTTTCTTTTTTGTTTTGTTTCAGTTTCCTTCACAAAAGGATTCATATGGAAAATGATTATACATGTAAAATCTATATGAGACTGCTTACCATCTAAGGATAGGGGGAGGATGAAGAAAATTCAAGATTCAAAATTCTTTTTAAAATGTTGAAAACTCTTTTTACATATAATTGGGGGAAATAAAATTAAAATTTTAAAAATTAATGAAATTTCAGGAAAGGGTATATGTTTGAATCAAGGGCATTGAGTTTGTTTTCCATATATTGAGTTTGAGATACCCGCTGGACATCTAGTTTGACAATTTTATAGGAAGACAATGATGTAGAATTGGAACTCAGCAAAGAGACCCAGAGTAGACTGATCTGGGAATTACTTGTATAGATGCGAATTAAACTCATGAGAGCTAATGAGTTCATCAAATGAAAATATGTAAACAGAAGAGAATAATTTGAAGACTAATATTTGGAGGGATATCATTCATTCAGTTATTTTGTGATCTGAAAAATTTTATTTAATTAACTTAGAATGTGTTCCCATGGTTACATGATTCATGTTCTTTCCCTCCCCTCCTCCCACCCCCCTCCTGTAGTCAACTCAAAATTCCATTGGGTTTTACATGTTTCGATCAAGGCCTATTTCCATATTATTAATATTTGCATTAGGGTGATCATTTAGAGTCTACAGGAGGGATATCATTTAAAAGTGAGCCTGGACCCATTCTGTCTAACCCTTGAAGGTAAAATCAAGAGTAACAGAATGAAAATTAACAAGGAAAATATTCAGGGTTAATGTTCAGAAAAAATTTCCTAACAATTAGAGAGTCCATAAGTGGAAAGAGTCACCTTGAGAGGTGGTGAATTGTCCACTGAAAATGCAGGTCTTTAAGCAGAGTTTGTAAGGCCATGTGCCTGGGGTGTAATATAGTAAGGATTTCTTATAGGTATGGGCTGCCCTGAATGGCCCTGAAATCTCTCTCAAATCTGAAATTGTGTGATTCTTTGAAATGGAAATGGAAAAGGAAAACCTAATCTTTTCTAGCTCTCAACTCTACTTAGGACACAAGGATGATGGGATGCTCTGGATTCCCAAAGGTGACCTTTTCCCACAGTGGTGTCAAATAGAACTTTCTACTCACTAAAAACCATGTTAGGGTCAGGGCCAAAAGAAAGTACTTCAAAGTGAAAGTGGGCAAGAATCCCAAAGAAAGATTAGAGAGCCAAAGTTTCTGTTCTATGAAGGGCCTTCTGTGTGCAAGTAAAAAAACAGGAACAGTAGTAAATTTGGTATAAAAAAAGGAAGGTAAGAGTTTACTCTAATGCTATGGAGGCTGATTTGATCCACTGACTCAGACTGATCTTTCCTACCCAAAAGTATAAAAAAATTAAAAGGCTTCCCCCTTAGACCCAGGGAAAACTTGAGGATAAGAGGATTCACCACACTAGCCAAAAAGGCGGAGGGGTCACTTCCAGGGTCTTTAGTTATATCTTCTGTTCCTCCCTTAGTATACATTGAGATTTTCTTCTTCCTCTCATCTTCATCAGGGAAGCAGCTGTAGCTGTGGTACTTAACCCCTCCTTGATATAGTCTGTTGAGTTCTTTCACATGTAAGAACAAAGAGAACGAGAGGCTGTGGCCCTTCAGAAATACATGGCAAGGAAGGAAAATGGGAAGTGTATGGGGGGAGAGGAGGGAAGGGGCAGGGAGTGACTAAAGAACAGACACCACTTCAGCTTTGGTTACCTAGCAACATCAATAACAACCCCACCCTATCACCCTCTGGCCCAGAGATCTGAGGTTTGGCTTGGAGCAGGTTTATGCAAATATAGAGATGCCTCCCAGGATCAATTCTTCAGAAAATAAAGCCCCTTTGGACTGTAAAAAAACTGGGGGAAGCTAGATCCCTTCTGCTTCAGAGTATAGGTAGCTGCAGGGAAGGCAACAGGAAGATTTGAATGACCTGGTCATCTGAGAACAGGAGAAGAGTCATGAGGGTCACAGCCTGAAATTCCACTCTGTTCCATAAGCTTAAGGGGTGTTGGGGAACTACCACCTAGAAAGAAGGCAAGGAGGGAATTTGCTGCCAGTTTGATAGGTATGAAATAAAGGAGGCTTCCTATATTATTTCTAACACAGGTCAATAAAATTTACAACAAAGCATATCACTTGAACTGACTTCATAAAAAAGAAGAATGAAAACTGAGAGTCACAATCCAGTCAACCAACAGATCCAGACTTTGTAATCATGAACTAACTTGATAGTGGCAGCTGTGGCTCAGTGGTTAAGAGAATTGGGCCTGCAGTCAGGAAGACACAAGTGCAAGTCGCTTCACTTATGGGAAATAGCAAAACCACTCCAGTATCCTTGCCAAGAAAACCCCACAGATATCTTGGTCCATGTAGCCATGAAGAGTTGGACATAAATGAACAATAGCAACAACCAGTCAAGTCACCTGACAACCTGCACTAATCACTGGTAGTGTGAAACAGATATCTCTGCTGATCAGTGATATATGCAATGAAACAAGATGCCTACCTTGCAACAGAGTCTAGTTGTTTGAAGAAGCACAGAGTTTGGGGGAAAAAAAATCGCTGAACATAGGTACAGTAGAAAAAGCACTGAATTTGGTTCTAGAAGACATGATTCCAAACTACAGTTACTATTTAAGTGAACCTGGGCAAGTCCTTTATCCTCTAAGACCCCTCATTTTCTCTCTCTATGAAATGAGGGGATTAGACTAAATTATATCTAAGCTCCATTCCAACTTTATGTCAATCAAGGAAGTGCATGAGTGTGCAAGAAGAACTAGCACCTCTAGTATGAAAGCTTGCTGAGCCCTTTCCAAGGCTGCTCATCTATCTTCAGTGTCTGTCTACCTGTCACCCAACTCTCACCTGTGACTCCAAGAAGCTATAGCATGCACAATGGTGACAACCCTCTCAGCAGATGGACTAAACCAGGTTGAGAGTAAATGACAAGCTTCAAACCTGTTAGTGAGTTAGGGGTATCTACTTCAAGCAAGTGAAGACTTTCTCCAGAAGAATGGGTAGATGAGAACCATTTGTTCCAGTGGTCATGAAGGCAGCTAAAGTAGGTGCAATGGAGGGCTTAGAACTTGGTCAGATATTGAAGATGCCAACGTCATCCCCTGCATCCTGGGCCATCACCAGTCATCCTTACTTTTGTCTTATCATAGGACTGATGACTCTGGAAGAGAAAATGAGGCTGATGATTCTGTGCAATTCTGCCTCACTTAAATCCAATAGATACATGAATCAAGACATAACTTTGTGATGTTATTGGTCTTTGGGGAAAAGAAACAAAAGGAAAAACAACAATAATATCTATCAATAAAAAACATTAAATATCTACTATTGATTCTATGAATAATTTATAGGCCGAGAGAATAACATCATCACCAACTTACATTTCTGTAAAATTCAACAAAATTTAACATTTCTTGATAAAGGGCTTCATGTACATTATCTCATTTGATCATGACAACAGCTGAGTAAAGTTGGAAAATTAGATTTTCTCCATTTAACAGATGTGGAAACCACATTTTAGAGCATGTATCTTGCTCATAGCCAAAGGACTAGTAAGCAGAAGAGAAAGGAACAGAACATAGGTCACCTTCTTAGACCTTTAAATGTTAGTAGTAGAAAAAAACAAGCGATCCAGTACAATCACCTCATTTTAAAAAATGAACAAACAGAGGCCTAGAGATAAGAAGGGATTTGTCCAAAATCAATCAATGAACATTTATTAAGCATCTAATGTATAGTAGACACTGACATGGGCACTGTACCCAAGAAACCCAGGAGAACTATTGTCAAGGGAACTCCCTTGTTTTTTTCTGACTCTGAGACTAAAAACATCCAATGACCCCACCTAGAGTCCTGAGATGACTATCTTCCTTTGATCGTCCGTCCTTTAGATGGACAGGAAGATGCACCTTCAGACCACACCTCGATCCTATTGGACATCTGTTTGTCCCCTAAAACTAAGGAATCTTTATGTCCCTAGGCAGACCCCAGTATGATCACCCCACCTCATGCCTGAGTGACTGTTGTGAAGAATGTATAAAATCCCCAGAACTGATGTCGTCTGGGGGACAGCCTCTCCATCCATGCTGTCCCCATGGAGGAACAGCCTTTCCTTTCATGCTGCCCTCCCAGGGAACTGCTCCCCATCTTGCTGTTCTACCTTGCTATCCTCCTGGCCACTCTCAACATTACTTTCTAAATTAATAAATCTCTTTTTGTTTTTAAGCTAAGTTTTGGAGTCATTGCATGCTTGCAAAAGGTATCCTTCCCGAACCCCAAAGGGTACCCTTCCATGCCCATAACAGACATTGAAGATACAAAAATAAAAATTTAAATAAACTCTGCCATTGATGAACCTACAACCTAGTAAGGGCAAAAAACACATATATTTATTTAGAAAATGGGTGAAATAATTTTTTTCTTGGGGAAGTTGAGGGTTACTAGTTATTATGGGGACCAGGAAAGGTTTTATGTAGAGAAAGTGATACCTGAGCTAGGTCTAAAAGGAAAATGGAAAGATTCTAAAAGGCAGAGTAAGGCTTCCTAGAGAAAGGAATAGTCAGTACCCAAGATGGGAAGATTGAATATCATGTGTGGAAAAATGGTAAAAAAGTCAGCCTAGTTGGACAGAAAATTGTACATAAAGAGAATAAATATGTAAAAAGACTAGAAATGTAGTTGGTGACCAAGATTTAAATGACTTTAAATATTAAAAGGAAGAGCTTATATAGTTGGTCCTACAAGTAAAAAAGAGCTATTGAAATTTATTGAGCAGGGAGCCAACATGGTTAGACCTCCTTATAGACACCTGAGAGGGGACTGAATTCAAGTGGAGAGATTTGAGAGACAGGAAGACGAATTTGGAGGCTACTACAATTGTCCAGGAAATAGGTGAAGAGAATCTGAAAAAAGGTGGTGGTCACTATATTGCAGGAAGAATGAGATAGATAGGAGAACAAATACAATACAACTAAAAGGCTATTTGGAGTGAGAATGAGAACAAAGATTGATACCAAGGTTAGGAACACAGGAAATGAGAAAATCATAGTAGCTTTAGTAAAATGGAAGTACTGGGTTGGGGCAGGGGAGGAAAATGGAAATGCTAGTAAGTTGTTTTGAACATGTTGAGTTTTGAGAGGCCACAAAACAAATGGTAGACGTGAGACTAATGGTGAGGCTGTTTGGTTTCTAGTACTCTGGGCTTTCAACTATACTAGGCCTAGGCAAGATACAAAGCAGTTTCCCAGATCTAGAAAAGTCAGAGGCCACAAAAAAAGAAAGATCCTTTAAATCAGTGGTGTCAGATGCAAAAAAGAACTTATCCCTACTGGCTACATATTAATTTAGAAAAATCACAAACAATATTATTTATGTTGTATTTTTATTTATTTTGTTAAATATTTCCCAACAAAACTTTAATTTGGTTCAGTTGCTGGTTTGGGAATTTGATAGAGTTGATTTAATTAACTGAGATCAAGAATCCCGCTTTTCCTTAAAAGATTCATTATGATTATCTCAAGGTCCAAAATTCCTTTCCACATTATTCCTCAAAAACCTACTCCCACATATATCATGCTAATAAGATACATTTCAGCGGTTATCTGTTTAAAACTCTGAAGATTCTGTAAAAAGAATCTATATCAATAATGGCATATTAATCATGATTTTTTGAATCAAATACTGCTATGGAGAAAGAAATTGCCTTCAAATACTAAAAATCTATTTCTCAGAGATCAAGGCAGTAACCATATTTACACAGCAAGATATAGGCACTTGGCATGAATCATTAGTATAGAAGAGATCTCACAAAATACTAAGAAATCAGAATATCTAGTAGTAAAAGTACTAAGCCATCACTAGAACACGTATAAGAACTACACAATACCACCTGTCACTCAACCATGGCCCTATTGAAGTAGGGCCAGGGGAAGACAGTTGTTCAAAGCAATAATCACAATTTTTTCAGTATCTTAGAAAAGTTAACTAATTTCTTTCACACAGGAGCTATTAGGGGTTATTAAAAACAGGGAATCAGCCAGACTGATGTGACCTGAGCAAATCTGCTCTGTCAAAAAAAAAAAATATATATATATATATTATATATAATAAGCTCTGTCCTCTAAGGTTTGACTTTTGGACATAGATGAGTGGTTGGGCTGAAATAATGAAAGAAAAAGTATTCCTACTCCATATGGCACAAGAATCATGGTTAAAACAATCTGTTTCAAGATTTAGAAGGAAAATGTTATATTTGATGAAGGAGGAATATGAGAGTGTTTTCAAATGGCCCCATTTGAATCATAAGCATCACTTTAAAAAATAATTTTCTTTCTTTATTTTAATAACAAATCTCCATATGAGTTTTCCAAAGTTATATGATTCATGTTGTCTTCCTCCCTTCTTCCCTCTCCCTCCTGGAGTTGACAAGCAATTCAGTCTGGGTTATAAATGTATTATCATGAAAAATGCATTTCCTTATTACTCATTTTTATAAATGAATAATTTTATAAAACCAAAACCCAAGTCATATACCCAAAGGGTCAAGGGATAAATCATGTTATAATCTGCATTTATACTCCAACAGTTATAAGCATCACTGCTAAGAAGACATAAACAGGAGAAGGATTTTAAAGTTTAGACAAACAGTGCTATTAAATTCCAATCAATGACTGGAGTCCTATGGAACAACAGCCCAGCGGCTAGGCTCAGCCTCAGAGTCCAAACCAAAGAATAACATTAATATTACTTGTCAATTAACTCATTGGTGTAAGCCAGAAAAATTCTCCAATACCCAAGTCACCCAAATGAACTAGAAGAGTTTTGTATAGCAGAAGTTGGCTCCAAAACAACTGCCTCAATATCAAGATTGCATCATTTTCCAAAATCCCCTTCAATGTTTTAAAAACCACTCTAGTTCTAAAAACTTTCCCTATGTTTCCCCCTCTGCATTGCAAATCACAAAATGCTTTCTTACTTTAAAATGCTGGCCCAGACAGAATACAAAAGGTCTAAATCTCAGGTTTAAAATTTGTAGTTCAGAAGTCAATCCAAAAACTCCTAGATGTTTAGAAGCAACAAGTTATTCATTCCATCCATTCCCACCCCAAATGCACACATAACAAACTGACACCTCACCAACAAAATTCTTCTTAGAGGACCAAAAAAAGAGCTTTGAGGGAGTCTTCCTCCCAAGTCCTAGGAGTAGTCAGTCTCTTGTACATCTAACTTTAGGGAAACTCAAAATTTGGGAGGCTTGTTGCCAACCACATGTATATAATAAAACCAAGAATGAGAGTCAGGATTATATTTGCCAGTCAATTAGATTGCCTTCTTAGTTTAGCTTTTGTGCTTGTCCACATTCATTTGTATGGTAGAACCCAAAGGATCTGGCAGCCTTTGATCAAGAAAGCTATTTGTGGTAAGTTAAAATGCAAACTTAGAAATTATTTAAACAAGATACAGGTTGGTAACAATAAACTGACAGAAATTAATAGGGACTTTCTAACTCCAAGTCAGACAGAAGTTTGGGACAGAGACATTAGTTCTGCCAGTAGGTAGTACCCCTCAGCAGGAGGAAGTGAATAGTTCAAAGACAATTTAAATGACTGTTGTCTGAAATTATTGACTAATTAGTTTCTGTTTCAAAAGAGCTTGAAGGCAAAAACTCTAAGAGTTCCCTTTATAGAAAGGAACAGGTTTTCTTTTATCCTAGTCAAGGGATTTATAAGGATCCTATCTTTTTAAAAGAAGGCTCTGGGGATCAACCTAATAGAAAGATGACAAAACTCACTTATCCTTTTATAGGGAAGAAGTAGCTTCTTAGCAGAGGATTCCAACTGAAGTTCAGAAGAAAGAGAAGCAAGGAACAGCTGAGAGCAGCAGGCATAATAATGGCCAGGTACAAGCCCAACCTAGAGAAATGCCTAGCAGGGAACAGACAAGAGAAAGCATCAGCACAAGGACATCAGCAAAAGATAGAAGCCCTGCAACATTATTGGCATGAATTGCTCTTCTCTGCATAAGTCCTTGTCACATGAGTTCTCTCCTTAAATATGCTTTAGACAAAGAAGTTCCCTAAGTTTCCTCTCTCTACACAATCCCTAAAATGTCTACTCTTCCCATGAAGGAAGTGGGTATTTGTGAGAGTGTGACAACTTCATGGAGAGGAAATTATGTTCTACTCCTACCTTTCTTACAAAGCTACTTCATTAAATGTCTTTGTTTCCTGTGTCCTCTGACTAGGAAAAAGTAAACCAATCTCTTTACTCTCAAAAAAATCCTTGACATCACTCCCCATTATCCTCCTTTATAACAGCATCATTGTCAAGGCCAACATCTGAATGTGTACCCTTGATCCCACCTTCTCCTGTCTTCTCCTCAATTGACCCCATAATCAATTCCTCTTCCCCAGGCTTCAGTCTCTCCTTATCTGCCAGTTTTTTCCCTAATGTTTACAAATACTACAAAGTCTCTTTCGTCTTAAAAACCCTTATATGACCTTCAACTATTGTCATATATGTCTCATCCCTTTCACAGCCAAACTAGAAAAGGCTTGCCTCTACTTCCTCACCTCTCACTTCTCAATCCTTTGAAATCTGGCTCCTCACCTCATCACTCAATTCAAACCACTCTACAAAGTTATCAATGATCTTTAAACTGACAAATCTAATGGACTTTTCTCATTCTTCATCCTTCTTGACCTCTCCGCAACATTTGCTTTTGGGAACTATCTTCTAGATATTCTCTCTCCTCTAAGTTTTTGTGACACCACTAATTCTCTTTTGGTTCTTGGACTTCTCCAACTATTCCTTTGCAGGCATTTGTGCTGATTCACCATTTGTATCATGCCTTCCTCTACAATAGATATACTACAAGGCTCTATCTGAATCCCCTTTTCTCTCCTTTTGCAATACTCTCACTTGGCAAACTTAACAGTTCCCACAGATTCAATTATTATCTCTATGCAGATGATGTCTGGAACTATATATTTTAGTCTATGGGACATTTCAAACAGGATTTCCATCAAGCATCTCATTCCCTAAACAAAATTCATTATTTTTTCTCCCAAACCCACCTCGCCTCCAAAGAATCACCCAGATTTACAACCTTGAGGTTACTCTCCAATTCTTCCTTTCTCTTCACTCTACCTATCCAAGCAATTGTCAAATCTTTTCATTTCTAACTCTGTAACATCTTTTGCATCTTCCACCATCCAAGTTCAGGTTTCTCATTACCTACTCTCTAAAATCATTAGTCTCTAGATAGTCAATTCTGATTTTTAAGGCCTGGTTTTCCTCTGTCATTTTTTGGTTCTCCATTATCAACTGAGATGTTTCTTCTTGCATCACTTTCATTTCTCTTCCCCACTTTTCCTCTCCCACTTTTGAGCTCTTCCAGACTCTGTGTCCAATCCATATTTTCCTTTCAGAATTTGCATGTATTTCCTTTGCTTTCACTGTCCCCTCCTCTGTCTGTACCTTGCTCTTTGTCTCCATAAAAATTCTTTAGTTAGGTGCTTTTTTTGTTGTTTGCTCATTTTCCCTATCTAATTCTGGGAAGTTGAGGTATCTTCTTAAACTTCAGTCCTTCCTTGATGCTATTTTCAGCTTATTTTCTGAGTTCTTACTAGTTTACCAGATAGTCAGAGGTCTGAGAGCTCTGAGAGCCCCCTCCCCCTGATGATCCAATTGACCCCTTAAATGCTTATAGCTTAAAGACTTTCCTCAGGCTTGAATGTAAGCTTTAGATCTCACTCTGAACTTGATCAGGTTATGGGCTGATCAAATTCTAGCTCCAGGCTTAGGCTCAAGTTTTTGGTCTCATTGTGTTCTTGATTCAATCAGATACACCCTTGATTGTCCTATCCTGAAGCTCCATCCTTAATTTGGGGTGAAATGGGAGAGGTGAGCAGATCCCTCTATGAACTATGTCCTCACCATAAACTGTGGATTATGTCCTCATCCCAAACCCAGACTGGGATTCCTTCCTTCAGCCCAGATTGCCCTGGGCTGGGACTCTGAACTTCTCCACAGGTTTGAAATCTCAAGGGGTGTGAGGTGTGACTTGGACCACTATTTGCCCAGGGAGGATCTCAGGATCTGAATGTTAGTTTGGATTTAAGTTCAGAACCTGTGACAGCAGATGTGGGGTGGAGGGGTGGAGGTTTGCTCTTGGCTTGTTCTTTACTCCTTGCTACAGCCTTTTGCTGGTTCTTCTCCCCTCTCACCCCAGTTCCCTAGATGGTCTCTGCCTACCTTTTGAGTTTCTTTTTTTCTTGAAAATTGTTTCATTCTCTCTCCTTGTTGGTTTTTTCATTCCTATATTCATTTTGTGGCAATATTTTAATCTTGGTCAGAGGATTTTTGTGGTGAAACAGAGATACTGCTCCACCTTGACTCAACTCTCTAAAATCAAATATAAATGTTTCTATTTGACACCGATTGACTACAAGGACCCCTGATTATATTTAGGATCAAATATAAATTCCTAGAATTTAAAGTCCTAGGATTTATTGTCGAAAAGGAGTGATTTTTAATCCTTCCACAGACATTTCTTAGCTGTGTGACCTTGAAACGAGTCACTTTTTTTTTTTAAGTCAAGAAAACTAGTACTTATCAAGCTCCTACTATGTCTTGGATGTCGGGGATACTATGAAAGGAAAAAGACATTTCCTGCTCACAAGGAATATAAAGAATTTGAAGAGCAGTAAGGAGGTTAGTATCATAGAATACATAGAAGGGAGGAAGGTATATGAATGGAAAGTTAAGAAGGTACCATGTTATAAGGAGTCTTAAAAGTCAAACAAAAGATTTTCTATTTTATCCTGGAAGTAGCACTGAGTCACTAGAGTTTACTGAATTGTGTAGTGTGAGACATGGTCAGATCTGCGCTTCTGGGAAGATCACTTTGACAGGTGAGTTGGGTAATAGACGATTATGGGAAAAGATTAAAGATGACCAAACAGAAGACTACTGTAATAGGCAATGAGTACGATGGCAGTGTCAGAGGAAAGATGCTATGAAGGGAAAATGGACAGGATTTGGTAACTATTTGGATATGAAGGTGGGAGAGTCAGGAGTCTAGGATGAGCTCTAGATTTGAGTCTAGGTGAGACTAGGAAGATGATGGTGGCCCTCAACAGTAACAGGGAAGAAAGGAGGGTTTAGAGGTGAAGATGGTCACTTCAGGTGAAGATGAGTTCAATTTTGGACTTTTCCTTAACAGGGTAAACAAAAATTTATCTAAACTAAAAGCAAATCTGGTCTCAAACATTCTTTAGCTGTGTGATCCTGGGCAAGTCAATTAACCCTGATTGCCTGGCCCTTGTTCTTCTGTCCTAGAATTGATACTAAGACAGAAATTAAGTATTTTTAAAAAAATAAAATAAAAAACAAAACTGAAAGTATTATCCATAATGAAGAAACATTAAGGCTTTTCCAATAAGATCAGGAGTAAAGCAAGGTTTTCCACTGTCATCATTAAATCTGATCTAGTTTTTAAAATACTATCTATAACTGTAAGAATCAAAAAGAAAAGGAAAAAGCATAAGCAAAGAAGAAACAAAATTTTTGTTTCTGTAGATGGTACAATGATTTATACTTAAAGAAGTTTAAATTCAAGATTTAACTAAAATTAATTGAAAATAACATCAATAAAAGAAGCAGGAAATGGTAAGCAGGAAACAAAAAGAATCCACAACATTCATCAGAAAGTTTAAAAAAAGAAGATGCCAAAACTACTACAGAATAAAATATCTGTAAGTCAATTTACCAAGACAAATACAGAAATTACATGAACACAACTATAAAACATTGTTTATAGAAATAAAGACAAGTAATTGGAGAAATTAATGGCTCATGATTGTGCATTTAAAATAATAAAATAATAAAAATTACAAATACTTAAATTAATACACCGATTCAGCAACATACCAATCAAGCCTACCAAAGAATTTACTTTGTTGATCTTAAAAATATAGTACAATTAATACATACAAACAAAAGATCAAGAACCTCAAGGGAAATTATATACCATTAATAAAGCTCCAAATACATTTATGACCCATTTATAAAATAACCATAGAAAAATTTCCCCTTGAAAGAGGGAAATGACCCATGGGAAAAATATTTATAACACCATTTTTCATATAGCAAAAAAACAAACAAATGATAAATTGGGTAGTTGCTGAACAAATTACCATATATAAATAACAGAATATTATGTCATAAGAAATCAAACTGATGTAGAATGAACTGAACAGAACCAGAACTATTTTTACAATGTGCACAACATAAACAAGAAAAAAACCTTGAAAGACTTAGGGACTGCGATCAATACAATGATCAACTACCATGCCAGAAGACTGATGGGGAAGCATGCCTGCCTCCCATCCATGGAAAAAGTAATAGCATATAGATACAGAAATAGACACTATCTGTTATAATTTTTATTTGGGGGGGGGGGATTAGGCCAAGAAGTATAGTCATAAAGATATCAAAAAAGAAGAAAAGATGAACAATAAACGTATTTTTAAAATAACACAGAAAGAGTGTGGAAGAAGTTTGGAAGGGGATATGGGCAAGCAAGATAATGGTGGTATTATTTTAAATTTAATGGTGTCTTTTAGAAAAGAAGAAATATGTAATAGACTCAGTAATCCCCAAGTTATAGCCTCCTTTGTATATCTTTTGAAATACGCATATTTGTCAGTAATTCTCTACTTCAGAAAAATATTTTATTCTGCTTGAGTATCAAATTTTAATAAGGGCAGTGACAAAATAGGCAGAGTCCTTAAGAAATTAACCAAGGATGTGAGAGGACAAAAGAAGAGTAGGAGAGTCGGTTGAGGTAACTCAGAATACTTCATCTGAGGAAGAAGTTAGAAAGGGCACATGTCTTCAAATATTTAAAGGGCCATAGTTTTTTTGTTTGTTTGTTTCATTCCAAGGAGATAGATTAAGACGGAAACTGATGCTGAAAAGCAGTATTTTCAGAAGGTTCAATTTAAGACAAACCTCCCTACTAATGAGTTATCCCAATATAGAAGACAGTGGGAGCCCCATCACTGGAAATCCCTGGAGAAATTCAAGCAAAGACTGGGCAATCATTTGTCAGGAATGTTATAGAAGAGATTATTGTACATGATGACTTCTGAGGTCTCTTCCTGCTCTTATATTCCATTCTCGTAAGTCCATTTGTGCTTGAGAAAACTGATAACATCAAGAGGCTGTCAAGAACTTAGGAGGAAAAAAAAAAAGACAATTCCTGACACAATGTCCCAGATTAAAAGAATCCTCCTATTCAAAATGAAAAGTAGTCTCCCCAATCCAGCTCTTAAAATATGCTACATCACCACCTGAAAGCACAAACTGCTAGAGCCTAACAGAATGAGCTATTAGAAAGATGAGTCAGCAAACATCTATATGCTTCTCACAGGTGACAGATAAGTAAGTACTTATTCAACTGAATCTTTTCTAACAACAGTACATTGTGGTTTTACTTCCTCTAATGAGTTTCTAGGAGGCCTTAATTCAAGAGTACCTTCCTGCCTTCAATAGGAAGGGAACAGTGAGGGTTTTTGATTCCCTACCCTTGATTCCCTTCTTCCTTCTTGATTTCCCCTCATGATGTTATGGCTATCTTCAGAAAGAAGTGATTTTACATAGTGATTCTAAATAGTTCCTCATGGAATCTACCATGGTTGGCTCAGATCTTAAGGCCATTAAAATAAGTGAAATTTCTTCTATGTTCTGAGAGACTATATGTAAAGAAATGAAAAACAACTGAATTACTTATGCAGCTCCAACAGGGGTGTATGAATCTGTATTTATAAACATAGCCAGAACCAATAAATAAATTTGAGAAATTTCATGTTACAGTTCTAAACATGAATTCAATCTAGAATTAAGCGATTATTAGCATGTACAAGGTGCTAGGGATACAAAGACAAAAGCAAAACAGTCCCTGTCTTCAAGAAAGCCAGTCTGAAGTGAGTTAAGGGGAAGACACTGCAAACTGGGGGTATCAGGAAAAACGTTTTGCATAAGGTGGCACTTTATGTCTAGAAAAAATCCAGAAATTCTAGCAGGCTGAGATATTCAGGGAAAACTTGTATGGGGGGGGGGGGGAGGTGAAGGGGGAAGAGTCATGTGCCAAGGTATGGATAGAGAAAAGTGGAGCATCATGTGTAAGGAACAGTTAGTAGTCCATTATATCTAAATCAGAGAGAGCATTCAAGGGAGGAATGTAGTAAATAGATTGGAAAGGTAAGAAGAAAATTAGGCTATAGCATTTTAAATGCCAAATACCATTGTTTTTTTTTTTAATACTTATCCATCTTGGAATCAATACTAAATATTGGTTCAAAAGGAGAAGAGAGGTAAGGACTAAGCAATGGGGTTAAGTGACTTGCCCAGAGTCACACAGCTAGGAAGTATCTAAGGCTAATTTGAACACAGGACTTTCCATATCTGGGCCTGGCTCTCAACCCACTGAGACACCTAGTTGCCCTAAGCAGAGGTAACAAGGAGCCACTGGAGTTTACAGAGTGTGGAAGTAGATGAGACAGAGTCACAGCTATGCTTTAGGAAAATGATAAGCAATGATATCAAGGTGATAATTAAATATTTTATTCTAATTTGAGTTTTCAAATAATTTTTTTTCATTTCTCATATTTTCCTTTTCTTTACTATTTAACCTGATGATCTCATCTGCTCTCATGGATTCAACTATCATTTCTATGCATTATATCCTCAAATCTATTTGCCCAACCTATTTAATATCTCTGTTGAGCTCAAGTCTCAAATCACCAACTATATCTTGGACATTTTGAACTAGATGATCCATAGTCATCTCAAATATAATCATGTCCAAAACAGAACTTATATTTCCCTCAAAACCTTCCCCTCTTCCACACTTCCCTATCATTTTCGAAGGCATCAAGATCCTCCCAGTCACCCAGGCTCACAATCTCAAGTGTCATACCCAATTCATGTCTCACAATCAACCCACATATTCATTTTTTTGCCATGTTTTACTGTCACTAGTTTTTACAACATCTGTCCTATATTCTGCCACCTGAGTACTCTTTTCTTTCCTCTAACATTGCCTTCACTTTGGCTCTTATCATTTCCCTCTGACCACTGAAATAGCCTTCTGGCTAGTCTCCTTGATTCTCTACTTAGCTATAAAAGGAATCTTCCTAAAAGTACACATCAGACCATGTCATCCTAACACTCAAACTTCAATTGTTCAATAGTTTACCTCCAGGATCAACATAAAACCTTCTTTGGGTTTTAAATCTCTTTGCTGCCTGGCCCTTCCTTATCACTCTAATTTCTTACACTTTACTCCCCTCCATGTATCTACCATCAAATAACAGTGGTCATCTTGCTACTCCTCCCACATGGCACTCCATCTCCTGACTCAGTGACTTTTCATTGGCTGTCCCCAATGCCTGGAATGCTCTCCCTTCTCAACTCTATCTCCTAACTCCCTTAGCTTCCTTCAAGACTCAGCTGAAATCCCATCTTCTACAAGAGACCTTTCTTGGTCATTCCTCCTTTTGGAGCCTCCCTTTCAGTTGACCTTCCATTTACCTTATATGTATCTTGTTTCCCTCATTACAATGTGAGCTCCTTAAGGGAGACCATGGTTTTGCCTTTCCTTTTTTTTTTTTTGCACCCATCCTTGGTTCTTGGCACAGTATGTAGCACCAATAAAGACTTAATGAATACTTCTTGTTGTTGAAGGTAGTGGCAGTGGTGGTGATGATGATAACTGAATAATTTAATAGAAGAGCTGTTTAACAAAGATGTCCTTATTGTGAGGGTCTCCTGTAATTTAATGACAGAAACAAAATGCACATTCACAATTTCATAATGTGCTGAAGGGACAATGAAGCAAACAATGCAACAGGTCCTGCCTATTAGTATTGGGTCTTCAAGGTGATGAAAAGAGACAGTGCATCCTGCAAATCTATAATAAAAGAGTGGTACACATTCACGGATCTCTTATCAGTGGTAGAATATAGGTCAGAGAACATTGGGGCCTAAAGAAACACAAGAAAAAAGAGCACCTTATATGGACTATCTCATCTTGAATTTGTGCTTTTGTGTTTAAATGAGGAAGAAGTTTTGGGGTAACATCAGAATAAACTGAGAAGGGAGACAGTGTGTGCCTGACTATAGTCAGAGGCCAATGCTGTCCAAAACCTTTATGGGTGGTTTGAGCTATAGATTCAGGATAGCAATTTGTCACCAACACACACACCAGCACCTATACATTCAACTACCATCCCAATGCAAGTGACCCCCAAATCTCCACATCCATCTCACATTTCTACTGTGAACTCCAGTTCTGCACTGATGAATGTTCCACAGGCATGTCAAAACTCAATGTATCAAAATAATTTTATTTCCCCATAAACCTGTTCTTGATCCTAACTTCTTTGTGTCTGTTAAAAGCATCATCATTTTTCAATCATTCTTGATTCTTCACTTACACTCAATTCTAGGGACCAGTCCTTAGCCAAATGCTAATTCTATTGTCACATCATTTACATTCATCTCCTTTCCTCCATTTATACCACAACCAACCTAGCTAATGGATGAAGGAAAGACATTACTAAATAAATACTTATTACATGCCAGATGCCAAAATAATTGCTGATAATACAATTACAAGCAAAACAGTCTCTGCCTTTAAGAAACATGTTCAAAAGGAAGATGGTTTGGAAAAGGCTAGGAAGTAACAAGGGGGCTTGAGTCTGGGCCAGATAAGTCAAAAGCTCACATATCAAAGTCCAAGGTCTCAGAGGCATAAAAATCTGAGTTCTGAATGTAGAAAGATGACTAGAGTACAGATGGCCTGGTTTGAAAATGGTCAGAAAGTTCAAGCCATCATCATGTTTCATCTGGATTACTGAAATAAGCTAACTATTCTTCCTGCACATAGTTTTCATTCCTCCTAATCCATCTTTCACTCAGCTACCAAACTGATATTCCTATAACACTGGACAAAATACAAACTCCTTTGGCATTGAAAACCTTTTAAAATCTGGATCCAGTTTATTTTTTTTTTCCAGGATGGTTACATACTACTGAACTTCATATATGGTACAGCTGACATTCTACCCTCTGCCACCATGCCTTTGCTATCTCCTGTCTCCTTCACCTTTTGGAATCCCTGGTTGCTTTCAAGCCTTAGCTTATTTTATATGCTATTTTTATTTACTTATCTGTAACAATGGTTTTCCCTTTAATAGGATACAAGCTCCTAAAAGGCAAAGACTCTCATTCAGTATTTGCATCCCTGGTGAGTAGCCTAAAGTTAGGGTCATAGTAGGTACTTTAAAAATGTTTACTAATTGATCGCTCTTCAGATAGGACCCTTTCTTGTCCCTGTTCTCTACAGTCATTCCCACCCCCCACCCCACCCCACCCCACTCCCAAGAGCAAGCATGTGTGCACTGCCAACTGGAATTTAATTTTAAGTATTTTGTTTAAACAATATCCCTTTTGGAAGGCATAACAGTATTTTCTTGTTTTGGAAAGGATTCCTAATGACTCCATAAAAAGCCATAGAATCAGAACTGAATCTAAAGGTGGGTTTTTTTTTTCCTTTTTAAATGACCACATGGAGATTCCTATAATTCAGATTGCAACACAATGTCTAAGGAACCTAACATAGGGGCCTAAGTATAGCTTTGCTCTGTTCTCTGACCCCATATCCTTGATATCTGATTTATACACACAAAAAGAATGTGCAATTAAGGAATTCTAAAAACCCCAAGCAAATAAAAATGTGGTCAAGAAAGGGAAGTCCCCAAAGTTTCCCATCTTCTGACCACAGGCCAACCTTTTTAGATTAAAAAAAAAAAAAACACTGGGGTTTTTCCAAGATGGCAAGGAAAATATAAACAGAGGCAGACTCCACCTAGACTGAAAAGAAGCCATGACTTTGCATCTAGTGACAGGGACCTGGGCCAGGTATTTCCCAGAAACAAACAAAATCCCCTCATCAGTTTCAAAAAAAGTCTTAAAAGTCAATAGCACAACCATCCTAAAGAACTGAGGAGACCCCCTAACTGGATGGGAGATTCATGGATGTGGTAGATTGCATATAGTTTCAGAATTTTTTGATGCATAGATCAGTTTCATTGATTTTCTTTTTCCTCTTCTTGTTTTTTCTTTTAAAAATATATTTGTTATATTGGATGGATCTGTGGAAGAACAGAGTAAGAAGAGAGGTGGTGGAAAGAATTTTTGTGATTTACTTAAAAAAAAGATAGCAAAACTTTGTTCTAAAATAATATATTGTCAGCACTTGTTGCTAACAGATTAATGGCTTAGACTAAACTTCATTATACCCCAAGCTAGGTGATCATCTATCTTCTTGTCTCTTGTAATTCACAAGTCTGAAGAATATCCTTAGCTAAGCAATTAGAAACTAGTATTTTAATTCTTCTTTAGGATAGAATATATTCAACAGATATGTCTGATTTTTTTAATATATACACCAAATAACTTCCCATCCCACTCCGATTACTTTTAACAAAGCAAAAACAGCTTCCTAGCTGGTCTTTTTGCTTCCTATCTTGCCCTTTACATGCCATCCTAAAAATCAGTTCTAGCTTAAACTTCCTAAAGCACTTTTCTAATCATATAATTTACATTCCCACCCCCCCACACACACACATTTAAAAACCTTGCATAATCCTCCACTATCTATAAAATATAGTACAAACTTTTTATTCATTTATTTTTTAGTCCAAACTTTTTAGCTAAGATCCACCTTACCTTTCCAATTTATTTAAAACTACTCCTTACACACATCCTTGATTACAGTCAAACTGGGTTCCTTAGGACTTCTCAAATATTTCTTGTAATCTTCAGTCTTCACCTCTTAGCTCATGCCTAGGGTATTTCCTCTCTGAAAAATAATATAGTACTTGCCATTTTCCCTTTAATTTCTTGTGTTGTAGTTCTTCAGTCTACATACCTTATCACTGTGAGCTTGAGGGAAAAAAAGACCTTCTTACTTATTTTTAAATCTCCTGCAGTAATGAGAAAAACAATATCAGCATTTTTATATTTAGAAATAGAAGGGACTTCAGAGGCCATCTAGTAACCTTCATTCTACAAATGAGAAAACGGATGCCCACAGAAAGTGTTTACTCTGTTGAAATGTGAACGGACAAAGAATGTTGAAAGTTATAATGGAGGAGAGAGAAAGAATGGAGGATTCCTCTCCTCTATTACTAATGGGGAAAGGTAAACCAGGTACTGTCTCAACTGGAAGGATGTCACTCCAGTGAGAAGTAGAAAGGGAGAAGTGGGGACAGGAGAGAGGGTTTGAAAACAGGTTGATTCAGTTGAGGTGGCAATGTGTCCCTCAGTGGAGTGCAGGACCCTGAGGCTAAGCCTGCCTCAGAGTGGTAAGATGACCCTCTTTGATCTCACTTGCCAATGGGTTCAGAATCAAATCCCTTTTCTGTGGAGAGTATGACAAATCCAGATGGTTTGTCACAGATAACGACAGGATTTCAATCTTAAACTAGTTAAAGCTCAATTCCTTGATACTACAATCTAAAGACAGGCCCAAACCCAGATCTAAATATTTCTAAATATGATTTATTTGATGAACAATGGAGAAGGCAATGGCAGAGGGATGAGGGAAAAAGGGTAAGTGGGTGGACTACCCACCTTGCAGACTGGCTTTCAATACCTGGAAGCCAGAGGCTTAGGGGCCTTGGCCTCCCTTCTCTTATCCCTACACTTAATGGTTTCACTATATCCTAATGTTCAGTTCAAGGGACAGATAAGGGAGAGAAATCCAAGGGAATGGATTAGGTGGCTCAGGCCAGAATGAGCCCAGCCAAAATCCCTCTTGAGAATTCAGATGGCTGTTGATGAATCTCAGCGGAGGTATTGAGAGTCTCTGAATGGAGTCAGGTCCTAACTGGTAGAGAAATCCAGTAGAGCTCTTTCTCAGCCTCTGGAAACTGCTCCTTCCCTTCTCCTTCCCAGGCTGGAAGTGTCCTGTCATTTGGCTTCAGAGTTCTATCTAGTTTTCAGAACTCTCAGGACTCTTTTGCCCCTCCTCCATGGCTCCTCAGGCTGATCTGTCCATCAGCCTGGCTTCTCATCTCTCTTCCTTACTTTACAGTGATATATGGGGAATAACTTGTAAGCCATATTAAATCATATAATAATAATAATAGCTAACATTTATATAGTACCTACTATGTGCCAGGAACTGTGCTAAATGTTTTTACAAATATGATATCATTTGATCCTCACAACAATCCTGGGAGGAAGATTCTATTATTATCATCATCTCCTTTTTACAGATGAGGAAACTGAGGTTGAAAGAAGTTAAGTGACTTGCCCAGGTTCACACCTCTAAGATAAAAACAGTTTCTCTAGCATCTCCTCTCTCTTCCCACTACCTATATCTGAATGATTGAGCCACATTATGCAATTGCTTAGCTAAGCAGAAAATTCTGTACCCAAGGATTCTCTAAATAAAACTATAGCTAGAAAGAAATTTTAGGTGTTTTTGAAAGTTCCTTTATTTTAAGAAGCAAAAAAAAAATTCTATGCAAACTGATTCAGCAGTTTGAGCTCTAAAGAAACTCAGTTCTGTGATGAAATGTTGCAGTCAATCATGAAAATCAGAAAGAAAAGGAATGTGGCTTCTTTTTAGCAATCCTGAAACAAATTTTTCAAGTTACACTCTTTTTTTAGCTTCTTCTTAACAAACCACTCATATTGAACCAGAAAGTATTTCTCTAGATTACGCCATTCTCCAAAATCCACACAAAGCAGACAATTTATCAACTCTTAAAATCTAGCTTTTCCATCATTCTCTCCTCCATTAAGTCTTTTGTCATTCTCTTTGGACCTCCTTTGGTTCAAGGAAACACCCTATACATCTCTTACTTATAACTTTGCATTCTAGTTGTAGATCTACTATCCCCACATTCAAGAGCAAGCTCCACGAAGCCAGAGATTGCCTTATTTGTTTTTATAACTCTCTCATGTATTTTGTATATGGTGAACCCTTAGTAAATATTTGTTTAATTTAGTGACCAAGGGCCACTCATGGGACCTTAAATTCAAGGCTTTTTTACCTGAAATACTTCTCTTCAAGATTGAGAGAATCACAAAGAATGAATTAGAGAAGGGAAGGGAGCAGAAGAGGTGGAAGAAAAGAGAATAAAATCAAGGCAGGAATGGAAAGTGCATGAAGAAAAAGGAAATATTAAATAAACATATCTGCTTCATCTCACTAGGGCACACAGATATAGGTCTCAGTCTGATATTTCAATTCTACTGAAAAAAAGATCTGAAAGTTTAACAGTGTAACTTAACCGTTGAAAAAGACAATATGGTCCAGGTTGCATTATGGTCCAGAAAAAAAGAGTGGATATTCTGTCCTGGTGGGGACACATGTGGAATGTTATAATATTTTGACCTGGTTGAAACATATCTGGAGGGCTGTGTTTAGTTCTTAGTACAGGATACTAATAAACTGGAAAGTAATAAAGGTAAGACCAAGACTGAAAAGGGCCAGATCACATCACACAAGGGCTTGTTGAAGGAAATGGAAGAGAAGTCTTGGGGAAACATAAAAATTATCTTCAAATATTTGAATGGCTGTCCTAGATAAGAAGGATCTTGACTTGCTTGATTCCAGAGGGCAGATCTAGGACCAATGGGAAGAAAGAGAAAAGTGAATTAGGCTCAAAGTAAGAAATATTTCCTTATCATTAGAGCTATCCAAAAGTGAAATTTGTTTATCTCACCAGAGGCTTTTCAAAAAAGGCTTTGGAACACTGTACAGAGTACTCTCAAATTATGTATAAATTAGACCAGCAAGCCTCTAAGGTTCAATCTGCATATAAAATTCTGTGGCATTGTGGAACTCTCTTCTTCATTGCTTCCACCCTTACTACTGAAATAACCTAAGTCTTTCTGCCATTATTCACCAATCTATATTTGATACTACTACAAAATTTTCTCATGTATTTAGCTCTGGTCATACCACATTCCTATTCAAAAATCATTAGCTATTCTCTACTACCTACAACATAAAATTCAAACTCCCTCACCTAGCACTCATGACCCTCTAAAATTTTGTTCCAAGTCTAGGTTCACATCATATATAACTTAGCCTGACGTAATAGAGGTCAGCTTTGGAATCAGAGAGACCTGGTTTCATATCCTGCCTCTGACCATGGCTGCATGAGCTCAGCTTCTTAATGCTCCAGGGAACTCTAAGTCTCTAAGTGACAGATCAGGTGAAGAAGTTTCTATACCAGGACTACCTCACAGAGATGAAATTACTGATCCAAACCAAAGAAATCATACTTCTTTATACTCCAGTGTGTGAATAGAATTTGCTCCCCAGGACTCTCTTACCCAGCATTCCATCTGCATGTTTATGCTACATCTTAACGTAGGGAGTATATATTTTGATATGACCCCACCCCTCTCCCTCTTCTTCCCAGAATGGGGCTGTGGAGGGAGCAGGAGCTTGGCAGGAAATTTTACTCATGTGGTCATACTTAAGCTTTATACTTCTATTTTTCATTTCTTCTACCTCATGATTACTAATAAATCTTATAAAATATAATACTTGGAGTTAATGACATTAATTTAAATTTAATATTGTTGGTGAGCCACAAAGGGATAGAACCCTTGATCTTCTTTTAAGATAGTCTTTGAGTAAAGTTAGGGAGTAGATTATTTTGAGAAAACCTCGTTTCTCACCTGCCGCAGCCCTTTTTGCTCTCTCCCTCAAAGGAACTCTCTTCTGGAGTCTTCCCATGGCATCTCCACCAGCCAGCTTTGGTTTACAGGACTTGGTGGGGGGGTAAATGCCAATACTGGAGCTTTTGAGGGAGTAGTTTTTCCTGCACGGAAGGTAAAGCATAAATTTCCTTTATATTGCTAACAGCTAAGTGTTTACTGCCACCTTGGAAGCCCAGGTGTTTCTCTTAGGCAACAATTAGCCTCTTAAATGCTTCCACCCTCTTAACTCCCTGCCCACATAGCTGGGGAGAGCAATCAGGGGGAGCAGCAGTCCCCTGCCCATGTTGCAGTGGAAGCAAGCGGCTCCCTGGTGTTTTTACCCCTGGGGGGAAGGGAAAGAAGGCTACGCTTCCAAATCTCTCAACTTTACTCAGTACCTACTAGGGTGGTGCCACCTCCAGGCAGGAAGTAGAACTGCAACCAATTTAATGATTTGATTTAAAAGCAGGGCATGAAAGAGCAGTGTATTACCATAATTTTAGAATGTGTTTTCTTACTACCATTCCTGGGAGTACTTGTACTGATTGGATACTTTGAAATTTATCCAGTCCTCCCTAAGAAAAAAACAACTGAAATGTATCTTGAATAATCTCAAGATGCAGAAGGGAGATTCTACCCAGTCTCTGCAACATATCCAATATGGGGTTTGTCCACAGTATGCTTAGTGCAGAAATCCCCCTCGGTATGGGGAACCCCAGAAGTATGACCAAAGGAATCTAGGTGGATGATGATACTTGGGAGGGAAAGGAACCTTAAAGAGTCTAGAGGTGAATTTTAAGCCTTTTCAGACTCCATTGCCTTACTGATGTTAACTGTTTCAGTTTGTCCCCCTCCAAATGGTGAAGAAGTCTCTGTAATGCAGTTATCAGAATTAGAGAAAAGGACTCTTGGATTGATTGCTCATGCTTATTGTATTTGCTGATTGCTTTAAAATTAAATTGTCTCTGTTACACTGTTTTCATTTGTACTGTCCTACTATCGACTGCCCTATGACTGAACTGGAGAAAATACCATTATAAAAGTCCATAAACAACTTGGACAAACCCTTTTCTGTGGCAAAATCATAGGTTCTTATGGATGCTAGGTTTGTCACCAGATCCATTGAGGTCACATGCTGCCTTATTGGCCTTTTGTTCCTTTTTGCCTTTGTTAATTGTCACACTGATGATGATGGATGGACTCCATCAAACTGGTTACAACCTGTATACAACCTTTGGAGAATTTAATGAGCTTTAAAAAAATCTCAATTGATTTTAAGGGGTCTTCAGAAGTGATTTTCAGGTATCTAGTAGCACCACCTCTTTTTAATGATCATTTGCCTACCTTTGAGTTGTTTGTAACATGAGGTAAGGATCCATTTAATAGTTGAAGTGAAGTGCAATAGCACTATTGTATTCCCCACCTACGCATTTATAAAAATGTAATGGATATAAGAAGTGATTTTTACTATTATATTCCTCGCCTCCACATTGCAATGGATCAGACATATAAATACATGCTTTTTATGGCTGTTAGTCTCATGCCAGAGAAGGGAGGTTTCCCAAGGGGCTTGGTTACCCTGTGATGGATTATAATCTTATCCAAGATGTGGGAAGGATTTCCCAAGGGGCTTGGTAACCCCTGGATGGCTCTCAGAGGAAGAATTTTTCCATGGAACCTAGTGATTCCTAGATAGTTTTTATATTTGTAACTCATCAGCTTACTCTACCCTTCCACCAGAATGATCTAGATTCTTGGTCACATTTTAGACTCAAAATGTTTTCATCAGCAGTACAGAGGTTGTTTTTTGTTGTTGTTTTCTGGGTTCTCCTGCCAAATTTTGTAATGATGGTAGTAATAGGCTTTGTTAGAAATATCTTCACCAAAGTTGAAAGATTGGCTAGATCTGGAGAACTTGTGACAAGTCTTCATGAGCTACAAAGGTTTTTAAAATGTCACACAGCACTTGCTATAGAGACTCATATGAATCCTAATAATAGCAAGTTTGTTTGCTATTGTCATTAAATGTGCTCTTATGATTTGGGGGATTTTGGTACTTCACTGAATGTGCATCAGCTGCTGTACTACTGTTTTAAAAAGCTCTTGCTTGGTGAAAATCATGTGCACTCACATTGTGGATCATGGCTAATTTAAAACAGAAACATTTCATTTTGGGATGAGAAACCTTTGTATTGTGCCTCTACTTGGCTGACACCTTTTCATAGAATGTGAACTATATATTTTTGATTAAAAAATTATTATTGTTTTTCCTTGTATGTGCAATAGAGTATTTGAAGTATTTTTCTCATATTTTTTGCACTTGAAGCATGTTACCAGTATTAATGGGTCTTTTTTTTATTTTATACTAGAATAAATTTAAAATATCCACTAGCCCTAATGTCAATGCATACCCAAAAGCTTTAGACTATGGAAACCTGCCATTGATTGTTAAATATTATGGGACTTTGATTAATGATTGTATTGGATTCCAGGAGAAGGGATCACAAAAGAGCCATTATACAGTGCCAGGGATCACAAAGTTAACCTGCACAGTGCTTAGGAGCACAAGGTCAAGGAGACCAACCAATGCCAGTGGGATTGATGAGATTCTGAGCCAAGATAGGGTACTTGAATTTATTTGGGGATTTGACAAAGTGGCTGTTTTGATACCCTCAGATGCAGGATTCCCTCATGCCAGATCCAGACTTCTACCAAGTACCTCAGTTTGGCTGCCATTTTGACTCCCCTAACTCTGAGAGCAAAGGTAAAATCAGATCGGGGAATGCTTCAAAATCTAGTCCTTTTTCTCTCTCTTTCATAGTACGGCAATTTTCTGTAGACCTGGCTGCTGATTGGGTAAGTGAATAATTGCTACTACAGACTTGTGGGAAATAAATCACTTTAATTGGGTCCTGATTCAAGGACCTGTTATGGACTTATTCTTCCTTACTTAGAATTTTTACACAAAATGAGATTTTAATATTTTATGTTTCATCCAGAAATTACTTTTTTCTCTTTTATTCGGGTTTTTTGGATATTTTTAATTTTCTTTTGACAATTGATCCATATACCTCATAACTCAGCCATGTATCCTCGGGTGATCTGTATTTTGGTCAACACTCTCCTCAGGAGGGATTGTATTACTGTCATAAAATTCTAAATTTACAAAAATTTTTCTTGTTTGAGAGTAATTTTAGGATAAGAAACTTGCTACCTCCTAGAATCAAGAAAATGAACTGTATGGAGAAGGCATCATGAAGATGCCTGCAGAAACTACACACTGCCTCAAAAGATCCAGAATGAATTTGGGGTTGTAGTGAATTGAACTGTGGGGGGTTGTACACATTTACTCTGAATGTGCACTCTTATGCCAAAGGGGACTGCCCCCTAATTGGCCTTTTGCCAATGCACCTAGCAATCATTGGTTTTGTTCTCTTTCTCTTTTATTTCCCTCTTATCCCCACATTATTGTAACTTCCCTTTAGAAAATGCAATATTGTATGTACCCCTAGTTAAAGATCTTTAGAGCTATAAGCTGGTTGTGTGTAATGATTCATTGGGGAAACTAGGCATGTAAATCTGGGAGATTTCTACAGGCTCATTTCCCAATGGAATCACAGGTGGGATTGTGTGGGTAGAATTTGCTCCCCAGGATTCTCTTACCCAGCATCCCATTTGTGTTTTTATATTACATCCTAATGTAAGGAGGATATATTTTGATGTGACCGCACCCCTCTCCCTCTTATTCCTGGAATTCCTGTGGAGTGCTGGGGGGGCGGGGGGGAAGGAGGGGGAAAGAAGGAAGAAAAGGGGGGACTTGGCAGGAAAGTTTACTCATGTGGTTATACTTAAGTTTTGTACTTCTATTTTTTATTTCTTCTACTTCAAGTGATTATTAATAAATCTTATAAAATATAATACTTGTTAACACTAGCCAAATGAGATTTCTTACCATTCCAGGACCAGGACCAACAATCTTCTACCTGCATAAATTATTTCTTGAGCCTCCCCTCTTCAAACCATAAAGAAACCTCATGCACACATTTGTGTGCATGTGTATGTATGTGTGTTATGTATGTATATAACTCCCTGAAGGGATGAAGCATATCTTACACATCTCTTCTTCTCTATTCCCGCTTCTGCCCCAGTGCCAGAGCAGATTTGTAGAGTAGGTACCAGATACCTATCTATTTAACTGAATTTCTATTAATTTACTACTCTCTTTGGACAGCAATATAGGCTATAGTTTATCAGCCAAAACCAATGCATCTTATCTTCCCCAAGGGCAAGTTCTTTTTTTCTTTTCAAATACATTTTTTGGGTATCTTTTATTTTTACATCACCTAAATTTTCCTTTGTAACCTTCCCTTGCTTCCTCTTTCTCTTTCAGATAATCATCCCTTGTGACAAAGAATTTTTTTTTTAAAGGAGGAAGAGGGAAAATCAGAAAACCACTTAATACATAAAAAATTACAATATATAAAATGTTCAGCACATAGACCTTCTTACAGCTATAAAGAATGATGGAAAGGTAGGTATTTTCTCATGTTGGGGGGAAGGGGCAATGGGTCCAAACTTGTTCTTTTTAATCCTGCAACATTAATTTTCAATTGTTTTGTGGTTCTTTCTACTTATACTGTTGTAATCATTGTATTTATTATTTCTTTGGTTCCACTTACTTTTTTCATTAGTTCATTTAAGGCTTTCCATTCTTCTCTGTATTAACATTTGTTGTTCCTATAAGAAAGGGCTAATACAAATACATTGGTGTGTTGCATACAAACCTTTTCTTTTAAATATGACATTTTCACCAAGGGCAAGTTCTAGGTTCAAGCACAACTATGACATCATCAATTTAATAATGCGGATCTGATATTGACCTTTGGTTCATACACTCTAGATGTCAAGGGTAATGCTGCAATAAATAATGTGGAAATAGTTTGCAAATACAACTTGCCTAAACAGAGTTTTACAAAGACAAACTTCCTGATCTAAACTGGAAGCCTTGTAGCCAAAGAATTAACCAAATACTAATAAGAGAAAATAGTGAAACTTGTTTGCACTACTCTTCAAATGAATCTAGGACTGGGCCCTTACATCATTCCATCCAGAATGCTTTAGACTCTTTGGCCAAATCAATCGGCCAGATTGGGAACTGCCTTTTTGGTGGGTCCTCTCTTGACTAAAGGAAAATCAACAGGGGTCTGCCCTGAGCTATGCTACACTTGGAATTTAAGATGTCTATTACTAATATCATTTATTGTTATCCTGGGATCTCAGAAACCTAAATCTGTAAAGAAAGCCTTTCTACAACATTTAACCATATGACAGTCATTGGAAATTTCCTGTAAAGTGGAAGTGGTGAACAGTTAGGGATGATGGTTAGGTTATGAGGCTGTTCTCCATAGTCCACTAGGCAATGCAGGATCTTCTTCTTTTTTTAAAAAAAACCTTACCTTCGGTCTTGGAGTCAATACTGTGTATTGGCCCCAAGGCAGAAGAGTGGTAAGGGCTAGGCAATGGGGGTCAAGTGACTTGCCCAGGGTCACACAGCTAGGAAGTGTCTGAGGCTAGATTTGAACCTAGGACCTCCCGTCTCTAGGCCTATGCAGGATCTTCTAAGTGCTGGTACTGAGGAAAATCCCCACCAAAAGGATTGGCTGACTTGGACTCTGAAGTTAAAACTTTTCATTCAATTCTTCATTTTACTATTTCTATAAACCTTTAATCTTTCATCCAAATGTTTACAATATTATCCAACACTTAACAGTTTCCCCTAAGTGTGGCTGAGCATATCTCATCAATTCCATATGGGATTGGACCCTGACCGTGGGAATTTTGTAAGAAACTGGGAAAAACAGTATTGAAGAGAATTCCAAAAACAAAGCTTTAGTTCTCAATTTCTTCCTGCAGAAGGTGAAAGAAAATGATCTTGGTAAAGTATGAATCACCATTAATCTGCCTGATCATGGTCAGAGAAAGAGATATAATAAATTTCATATAAACTGAAGGTCTGAGCAATCAACTGATACTTTTGAACTTCTACGTTAAAGAGACCCTCAGCCTCCTATTCTCATCACTCCAACATATCTACCTCCCTTTTAGTGCTCATGTTCAATATAAAACTAGTTTGTAGTTGCTCAGATGCATCTACCATAGGTCTGAGCTGCCTTGTAAGCTTGGATAAAATATCATTCTCCTTGATCACTATCAGGATCAAAGAATAATTCTGAGGATGAAAGTGGGATAGGAGTTTCTGTTGTCATTACTGATTTTTACTCACTGTGCCCTATAATACTGCCCTCTTTGAGCACACAAAGGCCACTGTTAGGCCTTATAAGTTCTGTAGAAGACTAAGGGTTCCACAAACAAATACAAAGAAATATTGGCCAAGTTTCTCTTAGCGATTCCTAACATCAGTTTCAACTTGGCTCCTAAGTCTCAGGGAAAATTTCTAAATACCCAGATGGATATGAAAAATGTAATAAAGAAATGTTAAGGCTGGCTACCAGCCAGAAGATGAACACAGTAGCCAACAGACATTTAGGATCTTCTTTTCCTTTATCACAGGGGAGAGTGTATTGAGGCTCACTGGCTAAACTCCAAATGAGTTCCATAGAAACCAGCTTCAGCTTTGGATGACTCAAAGCTTCACCACCTTTCAAAGGTTCTGCCAGCTCATCCTGGCTTTCATTTTGGAGATTCCAAGCTGTATTTACCACCTGTTTCTTTCCTGAGATATTCTGATTTACTGGAAGCAATAAACTTAGAAACAACCCTTATCCCTGCTTAGGGTATACTTAAGGGCACTGCCTTTTTAATATTTAACCCTAGGTTTGAAATAAGAGACTCTGGCCTCCTAGTCACAGTAGTTACTGATGCTGCACCTGATAATCAAAGTCAGGTCTGATTCTTTGAAATCACATGATTTATCTTAGACAAGGAAGGTGTCAGGGGCCACTTTCTGCCAATGGGCCTAAGAGATGAACACCTGTTGCCACATGAGTCTAGAAGGGAAAGGATGTGCTTTCAATTGGGTTCAATTCCTGGACAACTGAGAATGTTTTCTAGTGTTAGCTACTAGAATCTCTAGAACTGCTTTTGCTTTAGCCCTAAAGTCATAAACATTACAATTATTCTCATTCCATACTTGCCAAGAAAATATTACATGGAGAAGTATTAAGATGAAAAAAAAGCTAATATTTCCCTAAACTATCATCCATGCCCATAGAGGGAGGCTATGTTTAATACATAAGGGTAGTTAAATTCAGTTAACCTATGTTTGGATTTGCCTGCAATTCAGTAATAAACTCTTTTCTTCTGTATGAACCTCATGACATTTATTCTAACTGCTGGACAATATTTTGAATTATTTGGATTGTCACGAATAAGCCACACATAAATAACTGAGAAATTAACCATGCATATATCTTCATAGAAGCTTGAGGTGAAAACTGGATACTCATTCTTAACATTACATAGAGATTAGCAGTTCTCCTTTAATCCTATACCATTTATGTTTCCACAACTACCGCCTGCTTGGACCAAACTCTGCTGCACCCCATTTCTCAAAATGGGACAGCAAGGTGCATCATGATAAAACTAGATGAGAGGGTTGGGACTGGGAAGGAAGACTCAAATCCTGAAGTCATTTTGGGAAAGTGAGTCAGAGAACAGACCAAGGAGACTTGAGATCGAAAGTAAGAAAGCCAGATAGATCTTCATTGGGGATGCTTTTCTTAAACAGCTGAGATGGCAGAAATTTAAATCCTTATTAAAGAAAACAAAACTAGAAAAAAACCTATTAGAAGCCCTTTTCTCATGCAGTTGTGTCCAACCAGCAGAATCCTGTTAACATGGTTTACTGTTACCCAAGCAGATAATCCACAAATAATCACATCATGGGAAATATGAAACTCTCTAAAATACAATATAATACTGACATGACTATCCACTTAGAAAGAAAATCTAATTTTCAAAACAGATACATTAAAGATTCACTATTGACACTATAAAATGACTGTCCAAGTTACAGTAAGATTAACAATATACTTTTTTTGGTAGTGAGATTGTTTTACTACACTAAGAATAGGTGAGTTACCAAAAAGCTGCTTTGCATGAACTATTTCAGGAACACCATTAATACATAAGGCAAAGTACACAATATTAATGTGCACATGATCTTAAACGCACACTTTTTTAAAGTATACTAAGTCCTTATAGGCAGTTGCCTAAGGAATTTAGCTTTTTAGAAATGTTAGTTAATATTATGAAAAGTATAAGAAGTCAAAGCTTTTCATAATATTAACTAACATTTCTATTTCTAAAAAGCTTACTATGTGTCAGCAGGGACCATGCCTCCTTTCAATTTCATTATATTCCTTGAATACAGTAATGCCGGCAGGCTTTTATCACTTTTTACCAGACTTATTGTTATAGCATCCTAACCACCTTTATAATTCATTCTAATGTTCATAGCCAACCACATCACTCCCCTGATCAAAAACTTTTAGTAGCTCCCTACTGACAGAATTCAAGCTGCTTGGTATGAAATGTAAGGCTCTACAATCTGGCTCTATTCTATCTTTCCAGTTTTATTTCACCCCACTCACCTTTATATACTTTACTATCTAGCCAAACTGGACTAGTAGCTTTCCTTACTCATCCTTCTTTTATGAATTCACAAAAGACATCTACACCTACTGACATCCTTCTCTGCCTTCAAGACCTATGTCAAGTACCATGCTTCTCATTCCTCAAATTGAAAGTGACGTCTCTCATTAAATTACCTCATAGCACTATACCTGGATCTTTCCTTTTTCATTAAATTTTAATATATCATACTTATTCATGATTTATTATCCCTATTAGATTATATGGGCCTGTATAACTTTCATCTTTGTGCCCCCAGCTTCTAGCATACTGCCTTATACATGTTAAGTACACAAATGCTTCATATGATTCACCAAATGTGGAGACTACTAGATTTTTTAAACATTTCCTCTTAAAAAAATTTTTATTGGCTTTTTTTGGTTTGATATTACCTAGATTTCCCCATGTATACCTCTCCTCCTTCCTTCTCTAAAGAAAGCCATTGCATTTAACAAAAGAATATTTTTAAGAGAAAAAAAATAAGCAGAACTAATCAATACATCAAAAAATATGGCACTATATGGAATGTTACATACCCATGGACACATACCCTCAGCAAAGGAAGGGAGCAAAGTTAAGTTTCTAGTTTTCAATTTTGTAACATTCTTTTTTTTAAGAGCTAACATTTTTAAATTTACTATTTATTTTTAACATTCCTTTTTTAAAAATTGAGTTTCAAATTCTTTCCTTCCCCTAATAATCCCTCACCTATTGAGAAGGCAAGCAAAATATCAATTATACACGTGAAACTATACAAAACACATTTCCATATCAAAAAAAGGCAAGAAAAATAAAGGTGAAAAGATTATACTAAATTTTCACTCAGAATTCAAGTCTTTCTAAAGGTGGATAGAATTTTTCATCATGAATCCTTTGGAATTATCTTGAATCTTGATCAGAGTATCTAAATCTTTCACAGTTGATCATCCTTAAAATACTGCTATTACTGTGTACAATGTGCTCATTTCACTTTGCATCAGTTCATATAGGTCTTCCCATGTTTTTCTGAAACCACCCTCCTTGTCATTTCATATAGCATGATGATATTTCATCATAGTCATATGCCACACATAATTGCATATAACAGACTTCTTTACTAGCAGCAATGCAATGATCCAGGACAATTCTGAGGGACTCATGAAAAAGGACACAATCCATATCCAGAGAAAGAACTTTGGGAGCAGAAACACAGAAGAAACTTTGGGAGCAGAAACACAGAAGAAAAACAACTGCTCGATCACATGGTTTGATGGGGATATGACTGGGGATGTAGACTCTCACCTATTGCAAATATTAATAATATGGAAATAGGTCTTGATCAATGACACATGTAAAACCCAGTGGAATTGCTTGTTGGCTATGTGAGGGGGGTAGGAAAATGGGAGGGAAAGAACATGATTCATGTAACCATGGGAAAATACTCTAAATTAATTAATTAAATAGACTTAAATTCTTTTAAAAAAATCATATGCCACAGCTCATTAAGCCACTCTCCAATTGATGGGCATCCCCTCAATTTCTAATTCTTTCCTACTACAAAATGAAGTTCTAAAATATTTTTTGTAAATATAGGTCCATTTCCTTCTTCTCTGATCTTTTTGGGCTAAAGACATGACCTAGTAATGGTACTACTAGGTATACACCATTTCAAACCCTTGTGCACATTGTTCCAAATTGATCTCCAGAATGGTTGGACCAGTCTTCAACTCCACCATCAATTTAAGTATACTTATTTTCCCCAATCCTCTCCAGCATTTGTCATTTCTGACAGGTGAGGTAGCACCTCAGAGTTGTTTTCATCTACACTTCTCCTAACCAATTAGTGATTTGGAGCATTTTTTCATATGATGATAGATGGCTTTGATTTCTTCTGGAAATTGCCTGTTTATATCACTTGACCATTTATCAAATGATTCTTATGTAGAAGCTGTTAAATTTTGTAAGGTCCTGACTGGTTTGATGTTTGAATGGTTTCTTTTTGGCTGCTTGCAGTATTTCCTCCTTGACGTGGTCCTTGACATGGTCCTTGACATGGATGTTCTGGAATTTGACTATATTACTGGGAGTTTTCATTTTGTGATTTCATTCAGGAAGTAAACAGTGGATTCTTTCCATTTCTATTTTATCCTCTGGATCTAAGCTATCGGGGCAGTTTCCTTTATAATTCTTTAAAATGTGATGCCTAGGGGGCAGCTGGGTAGCCAGGCCTAGAGAAAGGAGGTCCTAGGTTCAAATCTGGCCTCAGACACTTCCCAGCTGTGTGACCCTGAGCAAGTCACTTAACCACCATTGCCTAGCCCTTACCGCTCTTCTGCCTTGGAGCCAATACATAATATTGACTCCAAGATGGAAGGTAAGGGTTTAAAAAATAAATAAATAAAAATAAAATAAAATAAAATAAAATAAAATGTGTTGCCTAGACTCTTAAAAAAAATGACTTTCAGGAAGTCCAATAATTGCTAAATTTTCTTTCCTCAATCTGTTTTTCAGGTCAGTTGTTTTTCTAGTGAGATCTTTCACATTTGTGAATGAGTAAATTGGAGAAAACATGCAAATTTCTCCTGTTTTTTTTCTTTCTTTTGTCTGTTTTATTGTCTCTTCATGTCTCGTGGAGTCATGAGCTCCCAATTGCTCAAATTCTAATTTTTAAGAAATTAGGTTTTTTTCAGTAAGCTTTTGTACCTCTGTTTCCATTTAACAAATTCTGCTTTTTAAAAAGAGCTCTTCTGTAAGTTTCTACATCCCTTTTACCATTAGGCCAATTCTGTTTTAAAGTATTATTTTGTTTAGTATTTTTTGTGCTGCTTCTATCAAAATGTTAATTCTCTCTTTATAATTTTCTAGCATCAGCTCATTTCTGTTCCCAATTTTTCCTCTACCTCTCAACGCTTTCTTTAACTCTTCCAAAAATTAACATTTTTTTCTTTGAGGCTCTGGTTATAGCTCTGTTTTCTATGCTATTTATTTTGCTTGAGTTTCCCCATCATATTGTAAGTCTTCATTTGTCAAAATTCAAGCAGTAGTGTAATTCTTGGCCACTTACATGTTTCTTCTGTTTGTATGCACAAATCTGGTATGTGCAGTTTCTCTCTTTTCCAGCACTAGTGTCACACACTTTCTGGGATGGGTAGGGGGTACCTAGATAGGAGAGCTTCTGTGGATCTACAGGTATGTGGAGTAGGGCTGGGGCTTATGCCTCTATCTCCTCATCAGTGCCACCTGTGGAATGAACAGTATGGAAAACTTTAACCATTTCTGGTCTCCAGGGTCATCCAAAATTAATCTAAACAGAAGCCTCCTCTTGCCAGGGATCTGCTTACCCTCAGGAACAGATATCTCCTGATTGTCATGGAAGCAGATCAGATAAGGCAGCAAACACAATAAACTTGACCTCAAATGCCTGTTTGAGAGTTCCAAGTCCAAAGCAGAAGTTGATCTCTTAGAAAGCACTAGAGCTCTCTAGTGGCCATATCCTAGCCCTATTCAATGGGGTCAAGGAATGTATCAGAACTGAGCCACCCAGAATGTGACTGAGAGAAGGTTCTGATCACTGCTGCTCCTCTCAATGGCATATCCCTGTGTTTACCATAAGAACAGTGGCTCTAGCCAAGAATTCCTTCTAATCCAGCAACATACTAGATCATGAGACTATATAGAAAATTATTAAAGTTTAGACTGTCAATAAGACTTTTTGATCATCCATGAGTTCAAATCCTGCCTCTAATACTTAATAGCTCTATGAACATGAACAAATCACTTAATTCAAATCTTAGTTTTTAATCTATAAATGCAGATAACACCTATCTTACCTCTTCATGGATATTTTGGAACACAGATGAATGTCATCTGACATTAATATAGTTTTAACATTTAAAGTGATATACATGTGTGTATATATAAAATACTCCTGATGTAAAGCATTCTATAAAAAATGAAAGTCATCATTATAATTATTACTCATTTTTTACACAATTACTAAAACAAATTTCTTAATGAAGAAACATAAGCACATCTTATCCTTGTCCAGAGACTCACAGGATTTAGAGTTATATATATATATATATATATATATACATATATGATTTCTTGCATGATGCTTCACCCATTCTAACTCCAAACTCTTTGAAGGAAGACAGCATGTTTTGTCTTCTAATATATACTCAGCACTTAGCAAGTGCCTAGGACCAATGAGACATGATTCTATAATTCCCAAGGGAGCAAAGAAAGAGGGAAAGGATCAATATGTATAAAGTTATTTATAGCAGCCCTTTTTATAGTAGCAAAGAAAAAAAAGGAAGAAACCATCAATCAGAAAATGGATGAAAAGTTATGGTAGATAAATAAAATGAAGTATTATTATGCCATAAGAAATGATGAAAGGAACAGATTCAGATAATCTGTAAGGATTTTATGAACTGATACAGATAGAGGTGAGCAGCACTAGAAGAATAACACACAGTGTAGCAACACTATAAAGGAAAACAACTTATGAAAGACTTAGTGACAATGATCAAAATTATGACAAACTGCTCCAGAAGACTGATGATTTATGCAGTCCAATCCTTGTTGGCCAGGTAGTAGACTGGAGGTACAGAGGGAAACATGGCCAGTGTGTGAGCTTATTTTACTAGATGGTGCTTATTTGTTTTAAGGGAAAAAAAAAAGGCTTTTGGGAGGATGCAGGAGGAGAGAAGAATCTGTAGGGCAGCTACAGGGCTCAATGGAGAGAATACTGGATGGGTCAGAAAAGTATGAGTCTCAGACACTAACTAGCAATTTAGTTAAGTTCTCAGGGTTCAGTGACTTGGCCAGGAAGCTAGGAAGCTAGGAAGAGTTCACTTAGCTGCCCCTCTACATTATGTTCTACTTAAGAATTACAACACTCATTCTCTCATATTTGATAACCTACCAAACCCCCACCTTAGATTACTCCCAATATCCTCTCTACTCCATGTGCTGCTGAATGGAGCTATATAATATAAACCATACCAACGAAATCCACTACAGATTTAAGGAATCTAATCTCAATTAAACCTTCATGATGTCAAGCTAATCCTATAGTTTCTCCCTAGTAGATTCTCTTTCTTAAAAATTGTTATCGGGTTTTTTTTACATTACCATCATTTTCTCCAATATTCCTTTCTCTTCCTGTCCTAGAGAGCTATTCCATAGAATAAATATTTTTAAAAGAAAAAGGGGAAACATCATCATAAGTGATCAACATATGAGAAGTCTCAAAATATATGCTATACTTGTAGATCTCCCATATATGCAAAGGGAGGGGGAGTTAGCATGTCATATTTCTTCTTTTAAAACATGCTTATTCTTTATGATTTTACAATATTCACTATTTATATTATTATAGTCCTTATGGGGGTTTACTTATATTTTTTCCTTCTTTCCCCCCTATTATTGGCTGTAGTCTTGGACTTTTGAATTTGCTGGATCTGTGGGTTTGGGCTATTCTGTCCTGAAGGGGCTTCTTCTCTGCTCTGCTGATTGATAGGTTAGGCTAATGGTATTAATGAGGTCAGATCTTCCCCAGCTGGCAGCAGAAACTGAAGGTGTAGGTGAAGGTGAAGGGAGCTGTGCTTCCAGCCCTGTTAGCAAGGTATTCTGTAGTGGTTACAGCCTTTGCCCTGGGATTGGAGTCAACTGGATTCTCACAGCTACTCTCAGCCAATCTATGGGGGAAAGGTGTTGGAGATGGAGCTTCCCTGCCCTCTGAAGGCTTCTTATCTGCCCTATTGGTAAGATTAAGCCAGAGTGGAGTTGATTTGCAGAGCTGGATGTGCCCTGAGGTCAAAATCTCCAGAAAGGGGAGTGGTGGAGTGTTTTGGCTGCAACTAGGCTGACCTCTCTGTGTTTCTCCTCTAGCTGCCTCCCTGCTGCCTATGTTCAATGCCCTGAGCCTGGCACAGCTGTGTCAGCAAGGCAATCCCTCCTGACTAGCGCCCTTGCCCACCCAGAGATTCTAGCCACCACTGGAGACTCAGCAATGTAGGTGGGGGAGGGGTCCTGGAACCTTCCTTCTTCCTTTTCCTTGAATCCAAGAGTTCAAGAATTCAGGCTTTTTTTGGCATACCTTTTAAGCTGAATCCAGCAGGAGGGTCTCCCAGCTCTGTCTTGCGGTTAGATTTGGTTTTCTGTCCCCTCGAAGCACCTTGTTTTTGATGGGTGTAGAAGGGTTTTAGAGAGTTCTGGACTTTTGCTGCGTCTAAGACACCATCTTGACTCCACCTGTAGGGGGATTTTTCCTTGGCTTGCTTACTTCACTTTTTATCAGTTATCATGGATCTTTCCATGCTTCTCTGTATTCATCAAACTTGTAATTTCTTACAGAACAATAATATTCCATTAGTCATATGTCACAATTTGTTTAGCCATTCCTAAACCAATAGGCATCTACCTTTTTTCTCCTCAATCCTTTACTATCACAAGTGATGCTATAAATTTATTGGGGTATATGAGAGCTTTCTTCTTATCAATGGCCTCTCTGAGGCATAAGTCCACTAATGGAATTTCTAGGTCAAAGGTAATGGCCATTTTAGTTTACCAAATTCCAAACTGCTTTCCAAAATGGTTGTACTAATTCACAGCACCACTACCAATGCCTATTTCCCCACAAAACCTCCAATATTGACTATTTCCTTCTTTTATCATTTGGCCAATTTGCAGCATTGACAATCTCAGGACTGTTTCAATTTGCACTTCTCTTTTTGACCAATGACTTAGAGGCAAGTGCCAAAGAATCTAGTTAAAATGTAAATGGAAAATATTTAACAAAATGAATAAAATATGATAGAATAATAGATGTTAATATGTGGTTTTCTAAGTCACAAAGCAAGATAATAATAATAAGGCAAGATCCTTATCTGTTTCTACTTAAGTCTGACATTTTAATCAGTCTGACAAATACATTTTAGAGCATTCATTCATATGGCTGTTAACAATTCAGAACACTTAAATGTTGGGAAACCAAATGATCATATGCATATCTATTAACTGTTTATATATCTTGGATATCAAATCCTAATCAGAGAAATGTGATAGAAAACTTTTCATCCCATTCAACTACTTCCCTTCTTAACTTAGGCATTAATATTGTGTCTGCAAAAGCTTTTCAGTTTCATGTAATCAAAGTTGTCAATTTTATATTCTGTAATTTCCTCTAAACTTTGCTAGGTTAAGAATACATCTCCTACCTGTAGCTATGAAAGATATGTAAGATCTATTCCCAGATACTTTAAGAAGGCAAGGATTCCCCTTTAAATTATTGCCTCTTAGATTTCTATAGAGAAGTGCTGTTGAATTTTGAGGGTTTATATTATAGTCTGCAACACTGCTGAAACTGTTGTCTCAATTATTATATTCACTGATTCCCTAGAATTTTCTGACAAGACCATCAAATTGTCAGCAAACAGGGATAGTTTTTTAATCTCCTCTTTTTCTTTGCTTTACACACACACAAACAGACAAGTATATATATATATATACTTTGTGTTTTAATTTCTTTCTCGTCTGATTGCTAGCATTTCCAGAACTATATGAAATAACAGTGATGAGAATTAGCATCCTTTCTTTAATTCTGCATATGCTGAGAAAGATCCTATTACATTCCCATTGCATGATACTAGCTTTTTGTTTTAGATATTTATAAGAATTTTTCTGAATATACCCCCTAAGCCTATATTTTGTAGAGAAAGTATAAATGAGTATTGTACTTTGTCAAGATGTTTTCCACATCTATGGGACAATTATGTGGGTTTTGGATATTTGTTTTTATTATAATTATGTTAACTGTTTTGTTTTTTAAACCCTTGCCTTCTGACTCAGAATCAATACTAAATATCAGTTCCAAGGCAGAAGAGAGATAAGGGCTAGGCAACTGGGGTTAAATTAGTTGTCCAGGGTTCCATGGCTAGATTTGAATCCAAGACCTCCTGTCCCTAGGATTGGCTCTCTATCCACTGAGCCACCTAGCTGCCCCTGACTTTTCTTAATGTTGATCTATCCTCAAATACTGAATATGATTGCTCCTTACTCATTTCCACTTCTAGGAATCCCTATATTGCTTCTAAACATAGGTCAAGCCCTTACTGATGTTCCCAGCTGCTAGCCTACTCCTTCTCTAAACTTTCTTGCATTAATTTTGGACACATTATATATACATTTATATATGCATATCTTGTTTCTCCTTTAGAATGTAAGTTCCTTTAAGGCAGGAACTATTTCCCTTTAGTCACTGTATCCCCAGAACTTAGCATGGTGTCTAGTACATAATAGATACTTAGTGTTTGTGGATTGACTAATCGAGTGCATCACTGCTCTGGTAAACTATAAACCTCAGCAATCAAAACCATCTTTTTTATGCTTAGTGCTTAGGACAGAGTCTTCTACACAGAAGGCTCTTAATAAATGTTTGGTAGGAGGGGCATCATGAGCACAGAGAATGGAGAGCTGGTCTCTGAGTCAGAAAGACTAGGAGTAAAGTTTCACCACAAACTAACAGTATAGGCCTGGACAAGCCATGGAGCCTTTCAGGGCCCCATGTTGCAGCTGCTGGTGTGTGCAGGGGAAGAAGTTCTCAAGGCTGCTGCTATAGCAGTGGCTGCTGTTCTGCACAAAGGACACCCCATCTCCCCTTTCTGTGACCCTGTCCTAGCCTCCATGACTGTAATGCACTCCTTCCTCGTCTCTTACTTCTAGGAATCTAAGGGTGGGGATAAGGAAGAGAACTCACTCCTTTGGGCTTTGTAGGCACCAAGTTATTGGGAAGTCTGAATACAGTCACTTCCATCTATTACTATCCAGAGTAAGTGTCTGCCCTTTACTGGTCTACATCAATACTAGGGACTACATAAAGTCCACCTCCTAACTCAGGTCTATAAGTGTGTTCGGATAAGTATCACTGGTCCCATAACCCAGAGAGTTCAGCAGCCTTCTCTCCCACAAACTCCTGGCACTGAGTGTGGGGATAGACAATCACACTGTTGAAACCAAAATCCAACTGAGAACCAAGCCACAGGCTAGCAGGTGACTCTGGAAAATAAGCAACTTCCTAAGAGGTAGTAAAACTTTAAATTCCCATGTCATAATTCTGTTATAGATCAAACCATATTATCTACATATCTACATATTATGCACAGATATATAACATTTGTATCTTTGTCTTCAGGCAAGAAGATAGACCTTTCAAGGATTCTCCAATTCTAGGATTTCTGGAAATTGGTCTTTTTCCACCATTCTTTCCTGAAGGTTGACAAAATGCAAGGAGAAGCAAAGGGGCTTGGGTGATTCACAAAGTGGCAGAGATCCTAATAATTAAGAGATGCTTATAAATAATAGCATAATAAATGAAGAGTTTGATCTAAACATAACTCAAGTCCCTTCCAGCTCTAAAATTCTATAGTTCTTTACAAAGCAAAAACAGAAGTAAGTAGGAACAATGCCATATAAGATTCCTTTTACTTCCAAACGGGGGCCAACCACTGACATGCCTGAAGTGGAGTCGAGTCCCAAATCTCCTAAAATGTCTTCTACTTTTACAAGGGACCTAATCTGGTAAAAATGCCTGCTCAGCTAAAAGGACTAGCAGCAGCAGCCTGAGGAAACAAAGCAACCAGAACTTTCTTAGGTTGAAGAGGGAGACTGATTTCAGCCAAGGCAAAAGTGGTTTCCGGCTGCTCACCCATATGTGGCAGAAAAAAACAGCTAGTAGAGAAACTGTGACTTTTCTAGGAAATGGCCTCCCAGAGCCCTTGGGCCAGCCTCTAAGCCATGTGAAGAAAACACTTTTGTTCTAGGACAAATCCTCCATCATTCAGTGTCTGCTCTAGGTCCCAGTTACTTGCATGGTGACTTGTACTACTCTCCATGTGGCTTCTTCCCTCTTCCTTAGCATCTGCAATCATGAGAGGAAATAGTTAGCTTTCCTAGCTTAAAGGCCTACAAAGGCTCAGATGCTACAAGCTCCCTAAAATGACAACCTTATAGGGTAAAAAGACCCAACTCTATTAATAGTCTTAATCTACACATTAAAGGAAAACACCAGTATACCCACAATAAGGGAGAAAGAGGAATGACAGCTGGCCAGTTAGAAAGGGAGTCTTTAACAAAATGAAGACAGATATGTACTAATTCCTTTACTCCTCCCCTTAAGTAAAACCCAATCTCCAGTATTTAGGGACCCATCCCTGCCACCACCACCTCCACTCTAAAATCAGTCACCTAACAGATACTGTGGTGGCAGACACTGTCCCTAGCCAGATGCTAGGGATAAAAATACAAAAATGGAAGATCCTGCCCTCAAAAAACTTATATTCTATAGCAGAAGATAGTGAGCAAGGAGAAAAGAGAAATGGCTAAGGGAGATACTAGTTCCCTAGGAACCAAACTGAACTCAGGGAAAGAGGGATGAGCTTAGAGAGCTAGTTTCCAATCTTCACTCTGCTACCCATTCAACATGCCTAGGTTTCCTGAACTGTTCTCCCTCCTGACTTCCCTAGGTTCCTTTTAGACTCAGCTCAAATTCCTTCTACAGGATCCATTAGCCCCTTCTTTCCCTCTGAGATAACTTTTCATGTGCATTGTATATATATATTGATCTCATTTTTCTTGTTTTGTTTTTAAATTTTTCTTTGTATATCTAACACCACAATGCCTGGCATCTGAACAAGCACCTAAATATTTGATGACCAAATGGCACCAACTGGTTATTAAATGACTACTATGTGTGAGGCTGGGCCTGGTGTGAAGAACACAAAGAGAGATACACATAGACCATAAAAATGTATATGGAGAGGCAGCTAGGTAGCAGTGGATTTTAAAGCACCAGCCCTAAAGTCAAGGAAAACCAGAGCTCAAATCTGGACTAAGATATTTCTAAGCTGTGTGACTCCGGGCAAGTTACTTAATTCCAACTGCCTAGTCCTTACTGCTTGCTCTACTGTCTTAGAATTGATACTAAGACAGCTAAGATAAAAGGTAAGGATTTGAGAAAAAAAAAGATGTATACAGAAAAGTAAAATAAATAAACTAGAGAAATACAGCATAGAAAAAATATAAAGAGAGAAGAGAGAAGTAAAATCACAGGGAAGCATAGTGGAGCAGCCTAGTATCAGTACTACAGTGTTAACTTTATTATATACTTTTTTTTTTAACCCTTACCTTCCACCTTGGAATGAATACTTAGCACAGGATCCAAGGCAAAAGAGCAGTAAGGACAAAGGCAATTGTGGTTAAATGACCTGCATACAGCTAGGAAGGCTAAATTTGAACCCAGGTCTTCCTATTTCTAGCACTGGTTTTCAATGCATTGAGCAGCCTAGCTGCCCCTCAATAGTGGTAGTCTCTCGGTGACCGAGAATGACTATTGTCTTTGTGCAGTTTCATCTACGGTGTACCCTCATGTGGCTTTGGAGTCCAAAGGCTGAGGCGCACAGTTTGTGGCACATGGGACATGGGACGCCAGTTGTTACAGGAGGTGCGGTTGTAGCCTGGTGTCGGCATTCACGCGCAGCGGCAAGACGTCGACGTCGCTCATCTTCAAAGGTGGTGGCATGGTTAATGTGGGTTCGCCAGCTTCTTCTGTCAGAGGCAGCGAGTTCTAGTTGCTTTGGTGTAATGCCAGCCCACTTCAAGTTTGACTTTAGCTGATCCTTGAATCTTCTCTTTGGTCGGCCTTGTTTCCTGAGTCCAGCTGACAGTTCACCACAGAATACCTGTCTTGGTATTCGCTGTGGGTCCATGCGGATGACGTGTCCAGACCATTGTAGCTGGGTTTTGAGGACCAGGACTTCGATGCTGGTGGAGTTGGCTCTGTTGAGGACTTCCTGGTTGGTGATACGGTCCTGCCATCGGATCCTCATGATTGACCGGAGAGAGCGTTGGTGGAATTGCTCCAGCTGTTTCATGTGCAGTACAGTACAGTACAGTACAGTACAGTACAGTACAGTACAGCTAGGAAGGCTAAATTTGAACCCAGGTCTTCCTATTTCTAGCACTGGTTTTCAATGCACTGAGCAGCCTAGCTGCCCCTCAATATATACTTTTTAAAACTAGCAATCTAAATATAAAAGGTCACATCATTTTTAAAAATTAGGAGAATGGAAGGAAATAGCTAAAAGATTTTAGGGGAAAATTCTACTACATTTATAAAGAAAAAGTGACAAGAGAACACAAATGATAAAAAGAGGTCATTTCAACAACAAAAAATTTTCAAGTTTTTGAAAAAAATAAAATCAATATGTAATTAGAATAAATGGTCACATGAGGGGGGAAATCTTGGAATTAAAAACTCTCAGAAAAATCCAACAATACAGGTATTATTATCCATTTTGCAGATAAGAAATCAAGGATCTAAAGGGTTGAGTGATTTGCCCACGGGAACAAAGTACTTTGTATGGTAGGAAAAACCAAAAACAATGTATCTAATCAATCAACTGGGAGAATGGTCGAAAGAACAGGGGTTTATAAATGTAATAAATAATACTGCAATATAAAAAACAAATAACAAAAGATTTGAAGAAACATGGCAAAAGTTTTTTGAACTGAAGCAGAGCAAGGAAGAAAAATCTCAGAAAACATACTCAGTGACTACAAAAATGTAAATTAAAAACAATACTAAAACGCAACTGAAAATAGATTTAAAACAATGACTAATAAAAATTCTAAAGGGCATATTATGAAACATACTTCCTTAGAAAAAGAAGGGACTGTGAATAATGACTGTCATGAACTGGCTTCAACTGTTTCTTTGTGCCAATTAAAGTTGGGGGAGAGGACAAAAACACCAGGAACTGTGTATTGGTGGTGGTAGGGGGCAATAAATAAAATTTTAAAACCAAAAACTTTTAAAATGGGGGAAGAGGGAAAGGAGAATCACTCACCCTAAAGCTAACTTCTTGCAAGGAAACCCTGAGTTAGACTAACTGGAGCTTTTAAATATACTACCCTTCCCCCAGAAAAGAAAGGTCAGTATGTAATTCAGGGAGAGGGAGGGTCCAATAAGCATTCCTTTTCCTCATGAAGCTAAGGCACAACGACTGAGCATGTGAATCAGAATAATTATTTATTAAGGACCCAGAGGGGTTTCATGATGAAAGGTTCAGCCTTAACCAAATGTTCACACATAGTTCACTGGCCTAAAGCTGGAAGGTTTTGGTAAAAAACATGTGGTGATATGCTGTGATTTTAAACAATATTCATTCTGCTTTAAGAAGATCAAATTCCATGCAAAACCCACCAAGGGAAGAAAAATTAGAGTATTCAGACTCCAAGGATTTAACAGATAGGAACTAGCAGGACCTCTAGACTTGCCTGGGCAGTCTCCTCGGATACTGTCATAGCTTGTCTCAGTGTTCTTTCCCCATCAGTACTGGGGCCTAAAGTGCCATGAAGTTAATGCCTAAACAGAAACCCACTACTCTACTCATCTTGACCTTTTCAGAGATAGTGAGATACAGGACTTACACTTATCTAATGTTAGAACAAGAAAAGATCTTAAAGATCAAGTCCAACCCTCTCAATTTACATTCCAGAGCCATTTTGTGCAAATGATTAAAAAAAAAATGGACCTTTTAACTTCAAGGTTCTTTCCTCTACACCAGGCTATCTCCTTTAAATGTAAATTCCTGTTTCAGTTTTTTTTTAAAGCCAACAGGAAAAATATAATGTGGGGGTAAGGGGCAATAGTTCATGTGAAAAATACCAGGGGTTCAGTGTACTGAAAACTCAGTAAGTAAATGGCAGAGCTAATGCTATCTTCAGCTACATTGGGAGGCCGAGTCTCCAAAATAAGAGAGATGGCAGTCCTATTTGCTCTGTCCTAGTAAGATCACATCTGGAGCACTGTGTTCACTTCAGGGGTCTAACCTGGCAGTTTTTGCTGAGTGTCCAAAGAAGGGTGACCAACATAGCAAAGGACTTCAGAATCCTGCAATGTGATCATTTTAAGTGATAGTGGATTATTAAGCTTATACAAAAGGTTGGGGACACTATTGTTTTTCTAGTCATATCCAACCCAGGATCCCAGAGTTTATGAGTTCAAAGGAGCTTCGCTGGTGATCTAGTCCAATCCATAATTAAAAAAGAATCTCTTATTAATATATCCAGCAAGTGATCGCCCATATTGCCATATGCATTGGGAGACGCTTACTACCTCCTGAGGCAACCCACACCACTTCTGAATAATCTCTGACTCTTCTACCTGTATAAATACTCAGTGGCTTAGGTCCAGTCACTTCTAATCTACACCCTCTTCCACAGGTGTCATCTCTCACCTCCTAAATGATTTCTCTGCTTCCAATTTTTCCTCTCTCCAATTCATTCTCCACAGAAGTAAGAAAAACAACTTCCCTAAAGCACTACTTGTTTTGTGAATCTTCAGAAGCTTCTTTTTGCCTTGAGAAAATATAAACTCTGTTTGGTATTTAAAGCCCTTCACTATTTGTCTTCCAGCCTACCTTTTCAGGCTTACTGTATATTACTCATCTTTGTACACTTTATATTCAGGCTAAATGGAATTTGGTGGTCTCTAAACTAGTCACTCCATTTTCAACCTCTAAGCTTTTGCAAAGACAATGCCTAGAATATATATACCCCTTCCTCTTATAATTCCCAGCTCATATTCAGCTCAAATGTAAATTTCTCTAGGAAGCCTTTCCTATTCTCCTCAATTGTAATTAGTCTCTCCTTCCTCAAATTACCATATTTTCTAAATGTATTTTTCTGCTTGCATATTATAGAACACTCTCCTCCCCTTGATTGTCTTTTATTTTCCAATAATCAGAAGTATCCAAAAGTAGATTACTGTTCTTCAGAAAGTAGTATGCTACTCCTTAGTAGAGGTCTTCAAAGGCTGGATGGTCACATTTACAGGTGATTTCTTTTCAGGTATAGATGGCACTAGATGATTTCTGAGGTCCCATCTACCTCTGGGATTATTTTTTATTCAGAATCATGGAAAGTGTCAATAAGAAAAGAAATAAGCATTTTTTTAAAAGGAGGTGGGATGGGCAGAGTCAAGATGGCGGCTTAGAAGCAGCGAAAGTTCAGACCTCTGAAAACCCTTCCTTACTGATCACAAACTAAATGCTCCTAGGGGACTGAAAATTAAACCTAACAACAATACAGAGTCAAGGAACCCTCCTGCTGGATTCAATCCAAAAGGTACACCCCCCAAAAGCTGGAATTAGAGAACACTCGGGTTTAAGGGAAAGGCAGAAGAAAGGTCCCAGGGCCATACCCCCCCACACACACCTAGAGGGCTAAGCCTCCAGCAGCAGTGGGAACCTCTGGGTGGGTGAAGACGCTTGACTGGAGGGTGTACCTTGAGGGCAGGGCTGTGCCAGGCTCAGAGCATTGAACACAGGTGTTGCGGAAGGAGCTGAAGAGGAAGCACAGAGCTGGCAGCCTAGTCACAGAGGCGGAGACCTTGCTCCAGCCTTCCAGGAGGTTTTGGCTAAGAGCACATCCAGCCCAACCCAGCTGAACTTAATCCCATCAAAAGTCTTCATAGGGCAGCGAAACCCAAGCTCCAACACCCCTCCCCCACAGACTGCATGGAGAGATTTTCTGTCAAAGTTCCAAGAGTGAAGACTGACAGAAAACCCCAAAACCAAAAAAATGAAAGGAGCAAGCACACAGACAAATACAGAGAGTAAAGAAGGGGTAAATATGAGCAAACAACAGAAAAAGAAAAAAAAATTACAATAGACAGCTTCCATACAGACAACAAACAAAGAGCAAATGAAACAGAAGAGGAGGGATCAGCAAACCATAAATCAGAAATCCCAGCGAATTGGATACCGGCTTTGGAAGAATTCAAAATGAAATTCAAAACACAATTAAGAGAGGCTGAAGACAATTGGGAAAAGAACTTAAAAACTAGATAACTCATCTGGAAACAGAAAATAGTGTCTTGAAAGTCAAAATCAACCAGCTTGACAATGAGGCAAAGAAGATGAAAGATGAGGCAAAGGAGATGAGAGATGAGGCAAAGAGAATGAAAGATGACCTCCAAAGAAAATCAGACCAGAAGGAGAAGGATGATGAAAAAGTCAGGGATGAAATCCAGTTGTTAAGAACCAGAATAAAACAACTAGAATTAAGTGACCTCACAAGACAGCAGGACACTATAAAACAAAACCAAAAGAATGAAAAAATTGAGGAAAATATGAAGCATCTCATTCACAAAACAGAAGATTTAGAAAATCATTCAAGGAGAGACAATTTAAGAATCATTGGTCTACCAGAAGACCATGACAAAAGAAAAAGCCTGGACATCATACTATAGGAAATTATTCAAGAAAACTGCCCTGATATTCTAGAACAAGAGGGAAAAGTGGAGATTAAAAGAATCCACAGATCACCTCCTGTATTTAATCCCCAACTGACAACACCCAAGAATGTTAAAGCCAAATTCAAGAACTATCAGACCAAAGAAAAAATATTACAAGCTGCCAAGAAGAAGTCATTCAGATGCCATGGAACCACAGTGAGGATAACACAGGATCTGGCTGTATCTACACTGAAGGACCGAAAGGCATGAATATGATATTCCAGAAAGCAAGGGAAATAGGTCTACAACCAAGAATCAACTACCCAGCAAAACTGATTATATTCTTACTGGGGAAAGTATGGTCATTCAAAAAAAAAAATACAAGAATTTGTAAAGAAAAGACCAGACCTGAACAGAAAATGTGATGTCCAAGCAAAGAACTAAAGAGAATCATTAAAAGGTAATTTAAAAACAGGGAAAAAAGTAAAACAAAACAAAACAACAACAACAACAAAACAAAAACCTTTTTTTAAAGAGACTCAAAAAGTTAAAATGATATATATCCCTTTGATAAAAGATGTCATTGGTAACTCTTAAAAACTGTTGTTATCACCTGGGCAGCTAGGACAATTACATTTAGAGGGAACAGTGACAAACTGTATAAGATGAAATAACAAGACATAAATAGGTATATAGATATATGTAGGCATAAATACATATACATGCTTATATATATTTTTATATACATACAACTAGAGCTTAAAAAAGAGGTTAATACTAAAAGAAATGGGAAAAGAAACAAAAGGGGGTAAATTTATATGTCATAAAGAAGCTCATGGCAGGAGGGGGGAGAACATCAATACACTGGAAGGGTAAAGAGGTCGGAGATAGGAAATACTCAACTCTTATGTACATGCATTGAAATTGACCCAAAGAGGGAAGAACAATCCAATCAATTGGGGCAGAGAATAGATTCGTGCCCTATAGGGGAGTAGAAGGGCAACAAACAGGCTGGTGGGGAGAGAAGCAGTATAAGGGAAGGAAAGGGTAGGGGGACAGTTTTAAAAAGACTGGAAAGAAAATAAGGGGGAGATAAGAAGGGAGATGGTAGAAAGGGAAGTAAAATAAGGGTGGAAACTAGGGGTACTGATTAAAAACAAAAATTGGTATAGAAGGAAATAGTGAAAGAAGAAAAGGCAAAACTAGGAGTAGAAATCAAAATGCTGGGAAATATGCTATCAGAAACACACATGAGGAAGGTAGATATGCATAGGGTGAAAGTAAGAGGATGGAGTCAAATCTATTGGGCATCAACTGATAAAAAGAAGGCAAGAGTCGCAATCATATCTGACAAAGCCAAAGTAAAAATAGATCTGATTAAAAGAGATCGGGAAGGTAATTACATCCTGATAAAAGGCAGTACAGACAATAAGGAAATATCAGTACTCAACATGTATGCATCAAATGGCATAGCATCCAAAATTCTAAAGGAGAAACTAGTGGAGCTCAAGGATGAAATAGATAGAAAAACTATACTAGTGGGAGACCTGAACCTTCCTCTATCCAAACTAGATAAATCAAATAAAAAAATAAATAAGAAAGAGGTAAGAGAAGTGAATGAAATCTTAGAAAAATTAGAGTTAGTAGATATGTGGAGAAAAATGCATAGGGACAAAAAAGAATACACCTTCTTTTCAGCAGTACATGGTACATTCACGAAAATTGGCCATGTATTAGGGCATAAAAACATTGCAAACAAGTGCAAAAGAGTAGAAATACTAAATGCAACCTTCTCAGATCACAAGACAATGAAAATAATAATTAGTAAGGGTACATGGAGAGGTAAATCAAAAATCAATTGGAAATTTAACAATACGATTCTCCAAAACCAGTTAGTCAAAGAACAAATCATAGAAACAATTACTGATTTCGTTGAAAAAAAAATGACAATGATGAGACATCCTTTCAAAACCTATGGGATGCCGCCAAAGCAGTACTCGGGGGAAATTTATATCCTTGAGTTCATATATTAACAAATTAGGGAGGGCAGAGGTCAATGAATTGGGCATGCAAATTAAAAAACTAGAAAGTGAACAAATTAAAAATCCTTAGATAAGACTAAATTAGAGATTCTAAAAATCAAAGGAGAAATTAATAAAATTGAAAGTCAAAGAACTATTGATTTTATAAATAAGACTAGAAGCTGGTACTTTGAAAAAACAAACAAAATAGACAAAGTACTGGTCAGTCTAATTTAAAAAAAGGAAAGAAGAAAACCAAATTGACAGTATCCAAGATGAAAAGGGAGACCTCATCTCTAATGAAGAGGTAATTAAGGCAATCATTAAAAACTATTATTCCCAATTATATGGCAACAAATATGGCAATCTATGTGATATGGGTGAATACTTACAAAAATATAAATTGCCTAGACTAACAGAGGAAGAAATAGATTACCTAAACAACCCCATATCAGAAAAAGAAATTGAACAAGCCATCAAAGAACTCCCTAAGAAAAAAATCCCCAGCTCTGGATGGATTCACAAATGAATTCTATCAAACATTCAAAGAACAACTAATCCCAATATTATACAAACTATTTGACAGAATAAGCCAAGAAGGAGTTCCACCAAATTCATTTTGGTCAAAAACAGAGAAAGAAAACTATAGACCAATCTCCCTAACGAATATAGATTCAAAAATCTTAAATAGGATACTAGCAAAAAGACTCCAGCAAGTCACCACAAGGGTTATTCACTATGACCAGGTGGGATTCATACCAGGAATGCAAGGATGGTTCAATATTAGGAAAAGCATCCAAATAACTGACCATATTAACAGGCAAACTGAGAAAAACCACATGATTATCTCAATAGATGCAGAAAAAGCCTTTGATAAAATACAACATCCATTCCTATTGAAAACACTAGAAAGTATAGGAATAGAAGGGCCTTTCCTAAAAATAATAAACAGTATATATCTAAAACCATCAGCAAATATCATCTGCAATAGGGATAAAGTAGAAGTCTTCCCAATAAGATCAGGAGTGAAACAAGGATGCCCATTATCACCTCTATTATTTAACATGTACTAGAAAAACTAGCAATAGCAATTAGAGAAGAAAAAGAAATTGAAGGTATTAAAATTGGCAATGAGGAGACCAAGCTATCACTCTTTGTGGATGACATGATGGTTTACTTAAAAAATCCTAGAGAATCAACCAAAAAGCTAATAGAAATAATCAACAACTTTAGTAAAGTCACAGGATACAAAATAAACCCACATAAGTCATCAGCATTTCTATATATCTCCAACCCATTTCAGCAGCAAGAATTAAAAAGAGAAATTCCATTTAAAATCACCCTAGACAATATAAAATACTTAGGAATCTATCTGCTGAGACAAACACAGGAACTATATGAACACAACTACAAAACATTCTCCACACAATTAAAACTAGATCTAAACAATTGGAAAAACATTGATTGCTCATGGGTAGGACGAGCTAACATAATAAAAATGATAATCCTGCCCAAATTAATTTATTTATTTAGCGCCATGCCCATTGAACTACCAAAAAACTTTTTTAATGAATTAGAAAAAAACATAACAAACTTCATTTGGAATAACAAAAGATCAAGGGTATCCAGGGAAATCCTGAAAAAAAAATGGAAGGAGGACTTGCAGTCCCAGATCTTAAACTCTACTATAAAGCAGTGGTCATCAAAACAATTTAGTACTGGCTAAGAGACAGAAAGGAGGAGCAGTGGAATAGACTAGGGGCAAATGACCTCAGCAAGACAGTCAATGATAAGCCCAAAGATCCCAGTTTGGGGGACCAAAACCCACTATTTGATAAAAACTGCTGGGAAAATTGGAAGACAATATGGAAGAGATTAGATTTGGATCAACATCTCACACCCTACACCAAGATAAACTCAGAATGGGTGAATGACCTGAATATAAAGAAGGAAACTATAAGCAAATTAGGCAAACACAGAATAGTATACTTGTCAGATCTTTGGGAAATGAAAGACCTTAAAATCAAGCAACAGCTAGAAAAAAATCACAAAATGGAAAATCAATAATTTTGATTACATCAAGTTAAAAAGTTTTTGCAAACAAAAATACTGCATCCAAAATTAGAAGGGAAGCAACAAACTGGGAAACAATCTTCATTACAAAAACATCTGACAAAGGTCTAATTACTCAAATTTATAAAGAGCTAAACCAATTGTACAAAAAATCAAGCCATTCTCCAATTGATAAATGGGCAAGGGACATGAATAGACAATTTTCAGTTAAAGAAATCTAAACTATTAATAAGCACATGAAAAAGTGCTCTAAATCTCTAATAAGCAGAGAAATGAAAATCAAAACAACTCTGAGGTATCACCTCACACCTAGCAGATTGGCTAACATGATAGTAAAGGAAAGTAATGAATGCTGGAGGGGGTATGACAAAGCTGGGACATTAATGCATTGCTGGTGGAGTTGTGAATTGATCCAACCATTCTGGAGGGCAATTTGGAACTACACTCAAAGGGCGCTAAAAGACTATCTGCCCTTTGATCCAGCCATAGCACTGCTGGGTTTGTACCCCAAAGAGATAATAAGGAAAAAGACATGTACAAAAATATTCATAGCTGCGCTCTTTGTGGTGGCCAAAATTTGGAAAATGAGAGGATGCCCTTCAATTGGGGAATGGCTGAACAAATTGTGGTATATGTTGATGATGGAATACAATTGTGCTCAAAGGAATAATAAAGTGGAGGAATTCCATGGGGACTGGAACAACCTCCAGGAAAACACTGTACACAGAGACCGATACACTGTGGTACAATCGAATGTAATGGACTTTTCCATTAGTGGCAATGCAGTGATCCTGAACAACTTGGAGGGATCTACAAGAAAAACCACTATCCACATTTAGAGGAAACACTGTGGGAGTAAAAGCACCGAAGAAAAACAACTGCTTTAATACATGGATCAAAGGGATATGGTTGGGGATGTAGACTCTAAATGAACATCCTAATGCAAACAACAACATGGGAATAGGGTCTGATCAAGGACACAAGTAATACCCAATGAAATTGGGTTTTGGCTGCGGGGAGGGTGGGTGGATGGATGGGAGGGAGGGAAATAAAGTGAGTATTGTAACCAAAAAAATTTTTTTTAATTAAATTTTTTTAAAAAGGAGGTGGAAAGAAGGCAAAAAGTTTTGAAACCCTATAATGTGCTTCCTAAGTTCCTTAAGGAGAGGGAGTTTACAGTCTCAGCTCCCATGGATTCAATCATTGTTGTTCAATCATTGTATCTATGAAGATAATTCTCAGATATATTCCAGACATAACTTCTCTCTCTCAACCTCCTGCCTTGCAGTTCCTACAGCTCAACTTTTAGACATCCTTCAGCATATCCAAAAAGGAGCTCAATATCTTTTCCCCAAAACCCTAATTTCCTTATTACTTTCAAGTGTACCACCACACTCCCAGTCACTTGAGTTTTAAACCTGATGTCATCTTTGTGTCTCCTCTTACACTTTCTTACCCAATTCCCCATATCTAGCCATAGTCCAAAACTTGTCCTTAGTATATTCACAACATCTCTCCTATAGGCCACGTAAACTTTTCTAAACTTTGCCTCCTCCCTGGTACAGACTCTCAGAACCTCACATCTTAGACTACTACAACAACCCAATGGTTGGTCTCCCTACCCAAAGTCTCTCCTCATCTATAAAAGTGATCTTCCTAAACGACAAGTCTCATCATGCCATCCTCCCCATCACCCAAAACACCAATAGTTGTCTATTACCTCCAGTAACAAATATAAAATCCTGTTTCTCATTCAAAAGTCTCCCAAACAGCCCTTTCTTCACTTTCCAGACTTCTTATACCTAACCACACACCCATATTCCCTCACCTCTACATACACACGCTGTAATTAAGCAATAGCATATTCTCCAGCTGTTGCCAATGCCTGGAGCTCTCTCCTGCCTCATCTCCATCTCCCTCCTTTAAGTCTCAGCTAAAGTTCTAATTTCTGCAAAAATCCTTTCTTAGTTTTCCCTAATTTAAGTACCTTTGCTTTGATATTATTTCCAATTTATCATGTATGTATCTCATTTGTACATAAGTGCTCAAATGTTTTCTTCTTCATTAGACTGTAAGTTCCTTAAAAGTTGTTTTTATCTTCAGTGCTTGGCACAGTGGCTGGCACAAAGAAGACAGTCAATAAATGCTCACTGAATGACCCAATTCATTTCATGTTGGGTCTCTCCCAGGCCCCAGAATAATGCCTTATAGCCAGTATATGTTAATTTTAATGAAATACAGAATCACACAATTTAGAGCATAGCAGATTAGAGATCATTAGTCCAACCTCCTCACATCATTCATGTACATACTATGTGGCACAAAGTCAAGTGACTTTTTCAAAGTCATACTAAGCAAACAACTGCCAGAGAGAGGACTCTCAACCAAGTCGTCTCTCTCAGCCCAGTACTTTTTTCAGCACACTATTTCTAATGGTTGTACATCCAACCCTATTCATACTAATCTACAAAAAACTGCTCTATCCATGTCCCCAACAAATGCCACTTGTAGTCTCCATTCAATGTCTTTCCTTTTCCCTAAAATCTCCTTCACCTTGCAGCTCCTATATTCAAATCCTATCAATCCATCATTAAAGAATCAGCTTAAACACAAATAGTCTCCCTGAAGGTTTCCCTGAAGACCCAAGGAAAGAATCACTCACCATTTCTTTCTTTGCATACCTATAGCTGTTATATCCTAAACTACAAACTCTCACTTGTTTACATACTGTCTTCTAGCATTATCTGTTTTATTTACATTATTTGTCTTGTATACCCACCAGATAATTACTTAAGGGTAGTCGTCTTTATTTTGTATCTTGCCTACAACCTTCTCCATCCCCAGAATATGTAGTATTGTGATGTGGACACAATGAAAGCTCTCTGAATACTTGCTGACTGACTTATACTTTGAAATAAAGTTAAATAATAACAGCTGGCACTTACATGGTTTAACTTTTGAAAAGTGTCTTACATCTGATCCTCAAAATAACCCTGCTAAGAAGTATTACAGGTGTCACCATCTCTATGTTCCAGCTAAAGAACCTAAGGCTTATAGTGGTTAAGTCAGTTATGTTAAGAGAGTGAACAGGTTTGGGCCAGTAACAGAAGCTAACAGGTTTGGGAAGTCCAACAGAGAGCCCAGTGTAGGCAGAGCCTGACTCTAAGATGACACACACAGATCACTCAATAGCAGGGTTGGATGCTGGATTTATTAAACAAGGAAAGGTGAAATAGGGATTTGGGATAACTCTAAACTAATGTCAACTACCTAATCCCCGCTCCCCTACCTCAATATAAATGTTTCTTCCCAGAGATTTCTTCAGTGATTTCCCTATTCTAATCCTCTTCTCACTACCTAAATTCCCAAGTCCCTGATCTTGGCTAAGCTAAACTAAATCCTCCTTAGCTGGTTTTAAGGAAAGGGTCTGTGTAAGTCTGATAGGGCCCAGGGAAGGTCCTGGATCCAAAAGGACCCAGGCCTGGATTCCCAATCAGATGCCAGATGGTTCAGGATCACCAGGAACTGCAGCAGATCAGCAAAGTAGCAGGGCAGCCAGACAGCAAGACAGAATAAGGGAATTCAGGGTAGTATCAGCTACTAAGGAAAAGCAGCTTGTCTCTACAGGTCAAACCAGAGAAAGACCCCCTAAACCTTAGTTAACTGCCTCTCCCTTACTTTCCCATTCTAGAATTCTCTCCCTGTTCATGCCTCTGCAAACTTGCTCTAACCCTATCTTCCTTATAACAGTTACCAGTCATATATATACCTACTGTCAACAGCACAATTTATTCCCAGGTCTCCATGACTTCACTCTATCCACTTCTCTACAATGATCTCCCCACAAAACATCAAGATTACGGTTCCTTTTATATTTCTCAAGTACTAGGTCTATGGAGGCATGGGGCAACAATTTATGTGAGTTCATTTGAGACTTTTAGTGCAAACTCAATATGAGCTTACAGAGCAATGAACCAACTTAAAAAAAAAAAACACACTTAAAAGGTAGAGGAGAAAGTGGCAAAAGGCATCAGATAAGGAAGATGGAAGAAGATAGAGCTCCCAGTGAATGACCTCAATTTTTTAAGTAAAATATGAGTTATGGTTCTCAGCTGAGAGAGTGAGGGGAGGGGCAGCCATGGGAGGTATGAGAAGGGATGACAGTGGGACAGCAAGTGAAGAAGAAGATAGAGCAGGCTTGCCAGGCAGTAGTAAGGGCCCAGCTGAGGTTGTATAACATAAATTTATAGTAGACTCAATCAGAATAACTACATGATTTTCTCCAACTTTGTTCAGCAGCAAGTAGGTACATGTGGAGATTTTCTCATTCTATGTGAATTTTGTCCATATCCCCCCATTAATCAGGGGATCTCTTGAATATGCTAAGAGTTATCCTTTAGTGCTCCTGACATCATATGGACACCAGTGAAGTAATGTAGACTATCCATTGGCCAGCCCTTGCTTTTACTATATAACCAACCCACCTTCCCTTCTGGTAATACATTCCTTTTATGATAGTGCCCCCACCACTTGTCAAGTGCAATTCTTTGTTGGTATTCAGATGTAATCTACTACAACCATCTCTCTCCCTTGAACTTTGGATAAACTACAATTTCATTTTTTGGAGACTATATTCCATGACTCAGTCATAAAGCATCACTGGAAGAATATACTTATTTAAAAGCTAAGCCTTTATTTCAGGGAGAAACTCCAAGTTCACTGAAAGAACTGCAGAATTTCCAAAGACAGCTGTATCCCTTTTCTTCTATCTAATCAGAATTTAATTCATTGTCCTTTCACAATATTTCTCTAACATATGTATGCTACCATAAAACTAGTTTTACATCCTTTCTACACCACTCCAATATAATGACTGATTTACACAGGACAAACTTCCACAGGAAATGGCAGTAGTCTGTTCCTGTCCATTCCTCTATTTCCTCATCTTTCAATGTTAAAAGCTTGCCAAAATAGGGCCAAGGCCAAGTTGGAGTTGTTTCAATTGAACACTATATTTTTTCATTTTTATTCTTCTTTCTAATTTGGTATTGATTTCTATGTTTCCTTTAACAAGTTGAAGATCTAACTATGCATAAACAACTTACATTTAAAAAAAATCATTCCCACATCAGTAGCTAGTAGGTTTCTGTTAAAATAAAACACAATTCTATTTTTTTGTGTGTGAAATTATTGGTTCTTGCTACATTTAGCAACTCTTAATCCTCTGCTTGAAGTATTCACAATGTACATGCAGGAAGTTTCTATGAAAATATCTACTACAGCTCTCTCTCTCTCTCTCTCTCTTTCCGAAGTAAAGCTAAGAACATCTTACTCTGACCTAGTTAGAATTTCATTCTTTAAAGTAGGAAGAGGGGCAGCTAGGTGGCACAGTGGATAGAGCACCTATTCAGAATATGATTCTCATTCAATGAGAGAAGCAACAGTGGGGCTTTAAGAATCCTGAAGGGAAATAGTCCATTCATACTAGAGTTTGTCATAGAAGAAAACAGATTAAAGATAGTTTAATATGCAATCTAGAGGGGGCAGCTGGGTAGCTCAGTGAATCGAGAGCCAGGCCTAGAGATGGGAAATTCCAGGTTCAAATCTGGCCTCAGACACTTCCCAGATGTGTGACCCTGGGCAAATCACTTGAGCCCATTGCCTAGCTCACAATCCAACAGAGAAGACAAAAATGTATAAATTATATATAGGATGAAAAGGAAAAACTAAGAGTAAAGTCATTAGAATTAAAAAGGGTTGGGATGGTGTTCCCCTCTACAGTAATAGAGAAGTAAGGAGGGGCGGGGTTGAGGGAAAGATAAAGTTCCTTTTTGGACATGTTGAGTTTAAGATGTCTGCTCAACATCCAGTTCAAGAAGAATAAAAGGCAATTGGTTTCAAGACTGAAAGTCAGCAGAAATCCTGGGACAGACAAGGTAGATTTGAGGCTCATTAGAACAGAGATGGGAGTTCTTCAACACTAATGCATATCTTCTGTCTTCCAAGATCTTTCAAAAATAACTGATGGCAGTTTTGTAATCATATCTCTGTGATCTAGTATATAGTTTGTCCAGGTCTGGTGACCTGAACTTAATAAAGGCAACAAGATGCCACTTATCTCTATCATCCTGAGTCAAACTCGGTAAAGGAAATATCTATGAATAAATCAAATGAACCACTCTCACCTACTAGACTTCAGGAAGGAAAACATAGTTAACTGTAAATTGTTAACTGATATTTTAAAATAGTCCGGAAATGGTTTTTTAAGATGGTATCCTTTCAAAGGTTCTATAGGTGCTTATTCTCCCTTCAACATAGTACCTGCTTTTACTAAAAAACAAAAGAATGACACTAGTATTCAAGGAGTCAGGTCCAGGGTGAAATATAAGCCACTGGAATGTTGCTGCATATAGCTGCTACATGTCACATCCCCCAGATAGCAAAAGAGCAAACACACAGAATAAGTCAAGCTTGTCCCAGTCACTTGATACAACCTGGAAAAGCAACTTAGCCTAATAAGTACAAAGGGAAGCTGATTCTGCTTAATCTTTTTCAGTCTCCTCTGTTCCATACATGAGCAGAATACCTCTCATTCCTTCCTCAGGTTAATAGACATGAGAGTTACCTTGCTGAAATGGCATAAAAAATCTTTTCACAACCTACATTAAAATCTACTTTGAGGGGCCAGCTGCTCAGTGAATTGAGAGCCAGGCCTAGAGATGGGAGGTCCTAGGTTCAAATCTGCCCGCAAGTCACTTAACCCCCATTGCCTACCCCTTACTGCTCTTCTGTCTTAGAATTAATACTTAGAAAGAAGGTAAGGGCTAAAAAAAAAAATCTAAATCATAGCTATGTCAAGCACCTTGAGGTTCTGATAGGTCCTCAATTTCAACAGTTTCTTTTTTCTTTTAATGAAAAAATGGCCTAGAAAATCTAGTTGTCCTGGGAAGAGGTTAAATCTAATTCCTTTTGAATTTTTAATCTCTTAATCTTGGAAGCATCCTCCCTCAAGACAAAACCATGCCAGGCAAAAAAGGGGAAAATGTGTAACTATTACAAAGATATCCAGCATACAGCCAGAAAAAAAGGTACTATTATGGTCCTTATTGCTACTGTCATCTTGGAAAAGCCACAACATCTCTAGCCTTCAGTTTCCTTATCTATGTAATGAGAATAAGAATGACAGTAATAAATTACTTCCTCTTCCCCCACTCTTCAACCCTTAAAAATCTGGCTTTCAATCTCAATACTCAACTGAAACTTCTCTCTCCAAAGTTACCAATGACCTCTTAATTCTAAATAGAATGGGGGTTTTTTCTTATTCTTATTCATCTCAACAATCTACATTTGATACCATTCAACACCCACCCCACCCCACCCCATCCTCCTAAATATTCTCCTTTCTAGGTTTTCTTGACATTATTCTTTCTTGGCTCTCCTACTCATCTAGCTACTCCTTTTCCATCTCCTTTGAAGACTCAATATAGACATCAGACCTACCTCTCCCAACTGTAGATGTTCCCCAAGACTCTGTGCTGTTGTGTGGGTGTGTCTGTCTCTGTGTGTGAGAGAGAGAAACAGACAAAACAGACACAGAGAGAGAGAGCTTTCATGAGTTTATTTAACATATCTAAATAGATAATTCACAGATGTATGTATCCAATCCCAGGATCTTCATTGAGTTTTTTAGCCTTATATCACCAATTGCCTCTTGGGCATTTCAACCTGGACAGAGGCACCCCAAATTCAATTTGTCTAAAAGAGAATGTATTATCTTTGCTCCCAAACTTTTCAATTTTTATTAGCCACCCCATTGGTATTCCAGGCTCCCAAGCTTGTAATCTCAGTCTCTTCTTCTCCCTTACCATCCATTCATCCAATCAACTGCCAGATCATGCTATTTCTATTTCCACAACATTTCATCTAGTCCCTTCTCTCTACTTATACAATCAGCCACTACCCAAATTCAGGCCCTTATGACTTTTTGTCTAGACTACTGCAATTGCTCTCCTTAACCTCAAGTCTCTCCCCACTCCTGTTCATCTTCCACACTGCTGCCTGCCAAAATGATTTTCCTAGATGCAAATCTAACTATGTCACTCCTCTGCTTAGTGATTCCCTATTGTCTGTAGAATAAGATATTACATCCAGAGAAAAGACTGTGGGAGCAGAAACAGAAGAAAAACAACTGCTTGATCACATGCGTCGATAGGGACATGATTGGGGATATAGACTCTAAACCAGGGGTTCCCAAACTACAGTCTGTGGACCACATGCAATGCAAATATCAATTGAATAAGATATTAATTCACTATATGCCAAGATAAATTTCAAACAAATATATAACTTAGACATAAAGAGTGATATAAAAAAAAAACAAATTAAAAAGGAGCAAGTAAGAAATTACCTATTAGATCTATGGATTAGAGAAAAATTCATAATCAAACAAGAGATAGAAAGGATCACACAAGACACACTCTTTGGCCCAACAAAACTATTACCAAGTCTAGACTCTAAAAAAAGCTGAGGACCCATAGGTACCAAAATATTTATAGCAACTCTATTTGTAGTGATAAAGAATTAGAAACTGAGGGGGGGGGGCATCAACTGGAGAATAGCTGAAAAAGTTATTGCATATGAATACAATGGGATACTATTATGCTGTAAAAAATGATCAAGAGGATGCTTTTAGAGAAACCAAGGGAAAATTATATGAACTGATACAGAATGAAGTAAGCAGAACCAAGAGAACAAAGTCTACTATAACAACATCATAAAGAAAAGCAAATTGGAAAGGCTTAGGATTTGTTCATAGTTTTTTTTATAGTCTGGCCCTCCAATGGTCTGAGGGACAGTGAACTGGGCCCCTGTGTTCACAGTGGTGAACATCTGAACATCACCACAGAGGAGAGAACTTATGAAGAAACTAGCTACCTACCTCCTAAAAGAGAGGTGGAGACTCAAGAGTGAAGAACGAGCCCATAATTTGGATGGGCAGAGGCAGGGAGGTGGAATAGTCAATTCCAGAATCTGTTTTGCCTGACTATATATGTTTGTAACAGAGGTTTTGTTTCTCTTGCTATCTCATTGTGGAGTAAAGATGGCGTGAAGACAGATCTTCTTTTGAAAAAACAAAACCAAAACTTTTTTCATTTAAAAAAATAAAATATAAACTCTTCTTTTTGACTTTTAAAACTGTTCACTAACTGATCCCATCCAACCCTTCGAGCCTCATTACATTTCAGTCCCATTCCTACAATCTATACAAAATGCCTTCTCTCTTTTCTTTATATACTACATCTTATATGTCTTTTTCTTTATATTGATCTCTGTGCCTGAAATGTGCTCTCTTCCTTGAAGATGAAGCTCAAAACTATCTTCTTTTCATAGTTTTTCCTGATTCTCTCAATTGTTAGTATCCTCTTTCCCTACTTTTTTATTTTGTGTATATTTGTATCTACCTACCCATTATCTATCTCATTAGACATAAACTCCTTGACAGTATGGCTCTTTTCTTTGTTTTTGTATTTGTATCCCTAGAATCTAGCACAGTGCTTGTCATATAATAATAAATACTTGATAAATGCCTGCTTGAAAATCTGATGGACACATATGGCTTTGAAGTCTGCAAGGCATTTGATATATCTCATTTGAACAACCTAAGAGGTGAATGATTAGGATTTTACATTTTACAAATTTTACATTTTACAAATGAGGAAGCTGAGGGTAAGAGGAGTTATATATCTACCTAACAGTTACATAATAAGTATGAGAAGCAGAATTCAAATCCAGATCCTTCTGAGTCCAAGATCACAATGGTACATCGCTTCTCTTAATACCTGCCCAGACTTCTTGTCAGAGATCTTGTGAGGGTCAATATGTTATCTTATATGTGAGGACTATATTTCACCAGTGCAGAATGATCAATCTTAAGAAGCTGCCTAGGACTCTGAAAGGTTAAGTGACTTGCTCACAATCATAGGATTGGTGTCAGAGTTGGGATTTCTACAGTTCTTCTGATAGGCTCTCCAAAATACAGTCACGAATATGAAATGCTTTGTAAACCATGAAATATTTTATCAGGCATTACTGTTAAAATAACAGGAATATACAAGGACCTGGATTTCTTTAAGCACGGAGTACTCCCAGGGTGGGAAACTCCTTTAACCAGCAAGTTACAACCTAAGGGAAGGATAAGCCTAGCACTCTATCCAAGACAATAAATTACCTCCAAACTATTATAATTGTCAACAGTTAATTCTATTATTTTTATTATGTTATTATAATGTTTTGGATGCCATCTGTATCAAATTGGTAACTGTGACTAGACAGAAATGCTCTCATACTCATACCACTTGCTAGAAAATTTCAGTCCTTTCTTTGCAATTTAGAATAAAAATTTCCATTAAGTAGAAGGCCAGTGGATCACCCAACTCCCAGTTATTGTTCTAAGCCAACACCAAGCAACCTTCAAGTTGACACAGTCCACTATACATATCCCTAAAGAAGGGAGTAAAGAAGCCTATAATGGCTTCTTTGCTAACATAATTATCTCCTGATCCAATGTATCCTTACAGTAAAACTAACATAAAACTACAATTGTTGAGTGCCTTTCATTTACTATAGCCTTAGAACAGATTCAGGGAGTAGATAAAATGATTATATCATCTTTTACTATGATTGTGCCTTAAGGTCACTAAAAATAAGATTCAAATTCAATTAACACTCAAGGAATTTCAATAGGAATATATTTGATATTAATCTTATACTCAGTAGAGGCAGTAGTCCTTTTTGCTTCCTAGCAGTGTTAAGCTCACATTTACTGAATGGATAAATTACACTGTATACAAAGTCCATTCTTGATGGTGACCAAGGCAAGCCCAAGATGGAGGGAAGAAGGGGAAACTAACATGTGCAGCACCACCCTACCCTGTAATATCTTTTGGATTCATCTATATCATGGAGAAAATCTAGAAAACCAATAATTCCTAAAAATATGAACATCCTTTCTTTGCATTAACTCCTACTCTAAAATAATTGGAAGAAAACTGGACAAATTCTCAAATTACATAGAAACAACAAAGCAGGTATCCTCAAAAAGATAATGGGCACCATTTCTTGCCTTGGAGGAGCAGATAAATATAGGAGATGGTGCCACCTGCAGGTAAAAAACAACTCAAAAAAAAAAGTATTAATGTTGGCACAAGTTACCAGTCTCAAACCAAGGTGCTGTCCCTAGTGTCTACCTGAAGGCTAGATCCAAGTATACTAATTGTGATTCATTCTGTTGTGTACTTCCAGGCAATTTTCAATTTATTAGTCTTCATATGGAGGGAGAGTTGTAAAAATTAAATCTCTAATAATAAAAATATTATATTTTAAGAGATTTATTAAATAATCATTAGAAATCAAGGAATAAAGAAGATACAAAATAAAGGCCACATGCCCATGGTTGATTAGCCAGTTCAAACACCCACCTAACCACCACCAAGCTCGGGACAGGAAGTAAAGAGGTGGGACCTCTTAATAAGATCCAGTGATTCTTTAATGCTTCTAGGATAAAATTTAAATTCCTCTGTCTAGCTTTTATAGCCCTTTTGCACCTCTGGCAGCTACTACCATCTTCCACTTTCAGAACCTTGGGCAACTACTTCCTTCTTGACAAGACCCTGAAAAAACTGTGCAACAGTTGCAGCTCTGCACTGTTAGTAGTTTCCTTACCTGGGGGTATCCAACATTATTGAAATCACACATCCTTACCACAACCAAAAATGTTACAATTGCTTTCTCAGAAAGTGATATTTAGAGTTCTCTTTTCTGTATTCTCTACCTCCTAATCCATCAATGACCTAGTACGCCTTTCCATAAAAGTAGAAGAGATATAAAACAAGGGATAAATAGGGGACCCAGAATCACATAAGGGACACAAAGTAAAGGATCCTAATTAATTAACAAACATTAATTCATTAAACATATCCTAGGTGCCAGGCTCTGTAATGAATATTGGGGATATTTTTTAAAGTATAAGATAATTTGGGAAGGAGGCTCTCGTGAAAGACAGGATCAAGAAATGCTTCACAAAGGTGTTGCTTCAGTTGATTGATACATGATTGATACAATCAAGGAATACCATGATTCAGAGAAAAAGGAATAAAAATATTTCAGGCACAGGGACAACCAATGGAAAAGGCAAAAAGATGTGAGATGAGGATCAGAGAGAGATCAGTTTGGATGAATCACAAAGCACAGGAAAAGAAGCAATTAATATTAAATGAGTCTAGAAAGATAGGATGGGGCCAGATTGTGAAGGGCTTTAAAAGCTAGACAAAGGAATTTAAATTTTATCCTAGACGCATTAAAGAATCACTGGAGCTTATTAAGAGATGACGTGGTCAGATTTGCACTTAGGAAAATCACTTTGGCAGGCAATAGTACAGAAGCTGGACAGGAGTGGGAAGACGCCATTGTAATTACCTAGGAAAAAAAACAAGAAGTACCTGAACTGAATGAGCAGAAAGAAGGGATTGGAGATGTTATAGGAGTCAAAATAGCAAAATTTGGCAGCTGACCAGATTTGTGATGAGAAAAAGCCACAGATTTAGATTGCAAGCTTGGGAAAGTAGAAGGCTAGTGGTACCTTTCCAAGAAATTGGCAGGTCTGGAAAAGGAATGGAAGCAAAGATTTTGGAGTTCTGTTTTAGATAAGTTTGGGATGCCTCTGATAACTCCAATTTGAAATGTCTAAGAGGCAAATGGTAATAAGTGACTGAAGTTAGTGGTGAAGCCTGGGGCTGGAAACATCTATCTATGAATCAGCTGCTTAGAGATGATAATTAAGCTCATGAAAGTTGATGATGTCATAGTGAGAGTATAGAGGAAGAACAAGGAAGCCCAAGAGAGGGACTAGGGGAACACTAGCAGTTGGGGCACTTGATGAAGATGACTATGACTGATGAGTCAAAGGGAGGGAGGGAAGAAGGGAAGGATATAGGAGATCCAGAAAGGAGTATTCATTCTTCTCCATAATCCACTGACTCTTCTGGACTTTCTATACCATGATCCAGAAACCTCTGTCTTATGTGTTGGCTTTCCCTCATTAGAATGTAAGCTTTTGAGGGCCAAGATTGGTTTTCTGTTTAAATTTGTATTCCCAACACTTAGCACATTTCCTGGCACATAGTAAGGGCTCAATAAATGTTTTCTGATTGACAGTATTCAAGAAGAGAGGGTGATCAACACTGACAAATGCAGCAGATTGTAGAGAAGAATAAGCACTAAGAAAAGATCTAATTCGTTAAATGTGTCTTTGGGGATCAGGGATTTAGGGAAGGAATCAGTAGATTGGGAGAGACTGAAAACTGATCAGGGGCAAGGAGAGGTAGAATAATGGAGGCTTATCTGCTAGAGCAGTTGAGAGGAGACGGATTGGCACCTTCTTTACCAGAGTCAGCTTTTACTTCAACTACTTCTTCTCAGGAAAGTAAACACTTATTAAGCACCTACTATGTACAAGATATTGGGACAGAAAAACAAAAATGAACCATTTCCCGACTTTAAGAAACTTATAACATGAAAGGCAACATGTAAATATATAGATATATACAAAACATATACAAAAGTAACCTTAGGAGAAAAGATATGAATATATAGGAAGATAAGGAAAGACCTCATGCAGAAAATGGCACTTGAGCTAAACACAAAAGAAAACCAGGGCTACCATGAAGAAGAGGTAAAGAGGAAAACCATTTAAGGGGGTCAAGCCAACTTAAAAGCATGGAGGTCAGAAATTAGTATCATGTGTGAAGAAATGCCATAGACCATGCATTTGAACACTTCATTTATTAAGGAACTGAAAGAAAAAGTTTTGTTAAAAATTAAATAAATTTTAAATGCCATAAACACCTAAGCTCTAGAAGTATTTTTTAAGACATATGGTTAGGAACCTAATAATCTCAGCAAAGAATAATTATGCATGAAGAAACCCCAAAAGAGAATTCCAGGGGGTCAGCAAAAGGAAGACTCTGTGAAAGGGATCTTTTATATCAACAGCTTGTCTAGAAATGGTCCAAATAGGATAGTACATTCTTCCCAATCTACTATCTCCCCAGGTTCTACATATGGCTGAAATAGAGGAGCATAAGCAGTCAGTTCTAAATAATGAATAAATTTCAGTTTTTTCCCCATGAAGGCAAGGTTCCACTTAATCACTCAACAGAAAACTGTATCAAACTTCCTTTCTTTTCTCTCCTATCGATCTAAGTAAGAAATCCGTGCCTTAAAAAAAGCAGCATTCACTCCTATAAAGGAATCATTGAAATACTGTATCCCATTTCCAATATAAATACCTGCACACCAAGTAAAGCCTTTATTACAAGTTTCATTATCAGCATTCATATTCAAGGAATTAAAAAGGGAAGAAAAACTGGAAAAGAGAGAACTTTAGTTGCACCTTCAGTTCCTTCATTCTTTTACTATGAAAGGGTAAGAAATGTTACCAGACCATGTACTTCGTGATGGCAGAGGCAGGAAAAGGAATGAGATAACTCAAAAAATCAGTAATGAAAAAATCCATTTCACTAACAGTAAGAAATCAAACTCTTCATCTTGTGCTTTTTAGGTTGCGTAAACCCAGGGATGGAGTGGGGACCAAATTGTAATTTTAAAAATTCAGACAAAGAAGTTACTAAATGAACCATCCCCGCCCCCAACTTAGGGTCACTGATATTAAAGTGAATCAGTTTCTCTTAAAGGGTCAGTCTACCTCACAAAGCAAAGAGTGGCACTGAAAGTCTAAGTCAGATCACCAATCCAGAGGCAAAAGAATCCAGACAGAACAGAATCTGCCTAATTAAATCCTAGACATTGATATCACCACTTCTGCTCCAGGGCCCTCGGGCAAACTCCTTTTGGGGGGCGAGGGAAAGTTTCCTCTCCCAAAGCCTCTTTTGTCCAAGATCCTACACATTCCCCACCTTCACCCAAGTCCTTGCCCTCCCCTCTAGAAACTCCCTCCAGCAAAGTCACGTTTCCCTCTTCCTCAACTCACTCTCCCATCCTGCACCCCCCCCCCCAGCATCTCCCCCACTCCTCCTCCCTACTCCAAGACCACTCCCCCACCCTTCAACTCCCACCTAGAATCAAAGTGCTCTCAGAGCTACCTCACAAGACTCGGCCAGGTGCAGATATTAGAGTCCGGGTTCCAGCAGTTGGGGAAAAGGGGAAAGCCTCCCCTTTCATTTTCCATCTAATTCTTAAGCAACTGGAAGATCCCCTTGCTGTTGGGAAAGTGAAAGCGAAAGAGTGAGGAGGAGGAGCCTGACACTGGAGCTTCCTGCGGTGCGCAGGCGCATGGGGGAACACCTGGCGCAGGCGCAGACGTAGGAGTAAATTTTGGAACGCTTAGCGCAGGCTCCGAGGACTCCGAGTTGCTTTTAGTGTGTAGATTTATCGCGCCAGGTGCGCATGGACTCCAGAAAGTACTTGAGGAATTACGGGGCGCGCAGTGCGTAGTCTCCCGAGGGCTGGGGGAGCCGGAAGCGCCGTTTGAAAGCTGGTGCGGCCTGTGCTATGTCTGATGGTTTTGACAGCCAGAAAATGTGTCTATGCCCTGGTGTGAGACTCCCCTGGTCCAGTATAGAGTTTAGGGGTTTGCTACAGGCAGCCAGATGATGCAGTGGATAAAGCACTAGACCTGATGTTAGGAAGACCTGAGTTCAAATTCAGTCACACTAGATTCTTGACTTTGGGCAAGTCACTTCACCCCTCTTGGCCTCAGTTTCCTCATCTGTAAAATGGAGGTAATAATCATACCTACCTCCCAGGGTGGTTATGAGGCTCAAATGAAATATTTATATAGTGCTTTATATTAATGATAATAATAATAGCTAACATTTTGTATGATGCCTCCTATGTTCCAGGAACTGTTAGATGATTTTACAAATATCTGGTACATAATAGATTATGTTTAATAAATGCTGACTATTACTATTAGTGATTACCCAGGCTTAAGTCCCAGGTAACCTGACTGTAACCTGGGCTCAGAAACCCTATTGTCTAATTTCTACCACCTGAAACTGAGAAGAACAAACTATATAGAACAAAAGAGCCAAGATTCCAAGACAGAAGAGGAGTAAGGGCTAGGCAATGGGGATTAAATGGCTTAGCCAGGGCTACCCAACTAAGAAGTGTCTGAGGTCAAATTTGAACCCAGGACCCCTGGTCTCTAGGCCCGGCTCTCTATTCACTGAGCTGCTTAGCTGTCCCCTTAGGATGGCCAGTTTTAAAGACAGTAGGGAATACTCCAGTGCCTTCACCTTAGATAATCTGGGCATGCCCAGGGTAAGCCCTTTTACACATACATAAATTGATATCCAGTGTCCTAAGCAGAACCAAGAGAAAAATGTACATCAGAACTCATAAAAATGCAGTAACAAATTATGACTTTATAAGACTTGATGGTGAATCATGTCCCTACCACTTGGTCCATAAGTAATAGATGGACAAGTTCAGAATGAAGCTTACATTTTCAGAGATGACCCATGTGCTAGGGTTTGTTTTTGGTTTTGTTTTCTGTTTGCTTATTTTTTTCTGAATTGCACTTTTCCATTCTAAGGTAGTATTCTTTTGGGAAAGGACAATCATGGGAAGTTATAATCCTGTACAAGGAAAGGAAGACAAACTAAAGCTAGGTTTTGATGGACTTCCAATGTCAAACAGAGGTTTTTGGGGAGAGTCTCCAATTCTATGTAGACTAGTGTTCCAGTCAATACAACCATATGAAAACATCAGAAGAATATCAGTATTCAAAAGGCAAGCCTTTGATTCAGAAAGAAATATAAGGAAATTTTGTAATTTCCTAATGGCAATCTAGCCCAGCTTTCCTAGTCTAATCTGCATCCAGTTTACTGCCTATTTGTCTGTGCAAAATAGAAGTGATGTACAGGTGCAGGGTAAGTGTGACTTTGGAAGATTTTTCTTTTGAAATGCTATAGGAGAAACCAGTCCATACCAGACTTCTTTCACTTTCTATAAGTCTATAGGGTATCACACACATTAATTAACCAGTGGAGGATGTCTCTGTGAGTTGTTCAAACCCTTTAGGTCTTGTCCTTGAAAGAACTAGATGAGAAGAAAGCCCCCACTGGTCCAGGTTCTGAATTCTAGGGGATGATTCAGTATATATTCCAAAATTACTGCATTGCTACCTCTCCTTTCTGCTCTCAAGTCCTTATCCCAATTTTGAGATCTCTCATAATATAAACTTCCATATTTGTTATAACCATACACATAATCTATTGGATAGTGTAAAATAAAATTAAAGAAATTCCTCCATTCATTATCCCTCACCCTCTTCCTCTTAGACTGTGGAATATAAGAAAGATTAAAGGAAGAAAGTTTTTGTTTGGAGATTGCTAGAAATTTAAATAAGACAAAGAGGTGAAAGTACAATAACCAGAATTGTAAACCAAATCCTCTAATTCCAAATTTAGGGCTCTTGCCACTAAAACACTATAGTTTTTCTCTGCAACAGGAAGGAAAATATTTTTCAAGGGCTTAACCCTGAGGATCATGATCTTGCTTAGTCAGTAACCTCAAAGGAAGGTTTCCATTTAAATAAATTGTTACAATTAAAGTTTTCTGGAGACCGTATCTTAAGTTTATAATTATTTATTAAATAGTAAAAAGTGGGCCAGTGAAAGAGAAAAAGAAAAGCAGGAGCAGAGTGCCTGACTGCCTCCTCCTAGAGCAAGCTGAGCCAGTCCCAAACCAGACCCCATGCCCTTGAATCCCTGGATTCAAAATAAAGATCAACTTCCTATCCCCTCAGTCAATTCATGCTTTGTGATGCCCCTTTTCCCAGCATCTCTAATGGGAGAACTCAGACCTCAATTAGGACAAGAAGTAGGTGTTCCAGATATCATGAATGACCGCTTGGTATTAAAAAAAGCCATACAGCTTGTGTTTTTCCACATGGCTCTGCCTAGCTTATTTAATTACTTCATCACCCAAGAAACTTGTTTACAGATAAATGAAGAAGTTGTTTCCTCCCTATCTAAGCCTAGGAGGAGGAGTCAGTTCATAGCTTCAGTCTACTATCAATTTTTTTTCTTTAAAATCAAAAGGTGGTTTGGGGGGCCAAAAATGGGTAACGGATTAGTATTTGCTTTCCACAAAATGTAACCCCTCCTCCAGAGAAGGCACCTAGTTGGAGGACCAAAGGCCAGTAGTGTACAGATTACACCAGAAAAGCTGCAAGTCCTTAGTTTCTGAAAAGAATGAATGCAGACTGTTAGAGAAAGAGGAAAGAGCACTGCTCCAAGAATCTAAGTTGGCCAAGATTCCCTGCCTTCCCTCACTTGTCTAGTCACAGGAACAGAGAGCAGAGTAATGCTATTGACCATTAGCAGAGATGAGACTGGGACTGAAGTGCTGACTAGACACAAGAAAGATACAGAAGGGCTGGGGTTAGCTAGAGGAAGATATGATAGATGCAACTAAACAACAAAATGTCAGACAGGCATGATTGGTAAATTGCTCAGTTTTGTCTATTTCTTGTCTTACCCCTTTTCTGGAATGTTGCCAGAGAAATCCAGTACCTCTGACCCCGTTTAACTCATTCCTCATTTCTCTTCTGACCAGTGAAGAGGTGTGTGTGTGTGTGTGTGTGTGTGTGTGTGTGTAAAAATTAATTCCCCTGCTCTGCTCCCATTGCAGCCATCACAGCCTGAATATAAGAAATTTATTCTTTTTGATGCTCTTTTTTTTTGTTACTTGAAGGTGCTATTAAACTATATAACCATTTACTATGATTTTTAACTGAGTTCTCTGTTCAAGACTGAGAATGAGGAGGCTAACCCAAGGCAAGATGATATTTTCCCCAGCACTGCCTAAGGTCTGGATGAACCTGCTTTCATACATAAGTGTTGGCTCCTCCCCACTATAATGTGAGTTTCTAGAATTTTCTATGTATATCATCAGTACTTTGCACATAGCAAGCATTTCCATACACACACGTATATATACATATTTTTTTTCTGCTGATTGATTCATTCATCCCAGACTAGTGACTTTTTGGAAACACATGGATGTGTTTTTTCTTTTCTTTTTCAAGTCCTTTGTTACGGTCAAAGGGGAAAGGGATAGAGAGATAATGTGAATCACATAAATGAAATATATGGACAAGTTTGACAGATTTTAAGGGGCAACAACTAGGACTTGTTTATTTTTGTAGTCTCTAGCACCAAGATATAGTGTATTTATAATAATAGTTAATAGTACTTACTATATGACAAAATGTTTTATAATTATTATCATAATTGATCTTTATAATAACTTCACAGTATAGGTGCTATTCTTATCTCTATTTTACAGATAAGACAAAAATACGAGGCAAAATGGTTAATTTAATATGTATCTGAGGCTGGATTTGAACTCAGGTCTTTCTGACTCAAGATCTAGTAGTGCTCTATCCACTGTACCACCTGATTGTACTTTAGAGTTTGTTAAGTAAATGAAATTAAATACCCATTAACTCCACTCCAAAAAGCGACCCTTTTCCTTATATCTGAAAGGCATATATGTATTTCATCCTATTCAGTGTCCGGTCACCAGTAGAGCCTATTGACAGTTCCTTACCATGTCTATCTAGCTCATTGTCCATGACCAAATCAGGGATGAGATTCAATGATAAGCTGCCTCAAGGAGAAGCTACTGCCTCCATTCCACCCTAGCATCTCTGCCCTTCAGTCGGGTTTCCCAGTGACCAAGAGGTATATCATATCCTCAGTCCCTCTAAGTCTTTGGTCTCCTCCTTTTTGGTAGCCACATGTTATACCTTTTCCTGGAAAGTTCTCTGTTCTAATCAGGTAGCTAAAGCTCTTTGACTGCAGAGAGGAAAGGCTAAATAGAAAGAAAGTCACATCAATCCTTAATGAGCCCATATTAACTTGAAAGGTCTCTAATAGTGTGTTTCAGGGATCCGACTTCTTCCCCGGACTTCTTGAAATGTTTAACATAGACTTGCATAATGACAAAGATGACACCCATCAAATATGGGAAACTTTCAATAGATCCATTGGTCTTGTAGGTCCTAAACATTTGACTCCAGTTAATCCCATGTTGGCCACCTTGGGGGTCTCCTTCATAGGGCTACTTTTATGTTCCCTGTGACTATGAGTTTGTTAAAAATCCCTGTGGTGAGGAGGTACTTTTAGCAATAACTGGAAAGGTTATCCTACTGCCTATATCTAAAGTTGGAGACAAGTGATCAAGTTACTGAAATTAGAAGTGAAAATAGGAAGCATTTTACATGAATAAGCAAAATAGTCAAGTTTCAGCAAGGTCCTTTGAATTCAAGTGCCCAGGCCTAGACTTTGCCAGGTTTGCCAGAAAATCTTGAGCTCCAGTGCTTAGGGTGATGTAATGGCAAACCATGACATATTTGGCCCAGAGAAACTGGAAAGCATCCAGGGAAACTCCTAATGTTGTAATAGTAAAGCAGATGCTCCTCACATGTCTCAAGGCATGGCTAGTGTTCCCTCCCCAGCTGGCTGGTGACAAACTCTGGGAATCTCCATGCAGCTACAATTAAAATAAAGATTTGCCCCATATGTAAGAATGAAGTAGGAAGTAGGCCTCATGACCAGCTGTAATTTAACAACCTCCTCAGTCTTTTCTCTTATTTCTTAAAACTAGCTATGTGACCTGTCGCACTTATTCTGTACTTCTTTGGTTTATTCCATGCTGATATTGGAGAGAAAAGGAGACCAGAAGCTCTTCAATAGGAAGCAACTTTCCCCTCATAACAACTTGAATCTTAGAGATAGTAGGATAGGATTTTAATCCTGTCTCTGGTCTTGGGCCCAGAGGTATGCCCAGGACAGGATCTGTCAAGTCAACAAGTATATATTTGCTTACCAACTCTAGAATTATGATGCTGGAAAAGGCTTTTGAGAGTTCCTTGAGGAGATCATATTAGTCAATGCTTTAAAAAAATTAATTCAGACTAAAAAAGAAATCTAATTAAACAACATCAGTTTATATTCACTATTTTGTGTCTGTATAACTATATTCTCTGCATGTGATTTTTCGTGCCACTGGACCCAGGCTTCCAACGCCGAGAGAGTGGGACTGTCTCTGTGCAACGACTTTTCCACTTAAATCTCCATGCACAAGTGTCTTTGTGCACACTCATCTATACACCATAGATGAAAACGCACAAAGATAATCGTCATCCTCAGTTACCGAGAGACTACTACTACTAATCCTATTAGATAATCAGTATTTTAGTGAATTGATTGAAAAACCATATATGATAATCAACAATTACATGGTGAATAAAATAACAAAGAAAATCCCTTTAAGTGCCTTGGAAAAATGTCCTTGCCAAGGGGAGTTGTGTGCATGTTTCCAGCATCCTGAAATGTGGCCAGACATTATGATATCTCAGTTGGCTTTGAAGCTACAAAGGTAATCTTGGCTTTTACCAAAACTCTTCACAGAATAAAGATAAGGAAAAGACCTGACCTTGAAGGAGACCTTTTAAAAAATAAAACTCTGGTTGCCCCTTCTGAGAAGAAATATTCAGAAGACTACTTGCCTTTTAAGTAGAGGTGGGAGGGTATGTCTAATCTGACTCTCTGCATACTAGTTCACACATGAGCTCTGAGTCTTTGACTGAGCTGAGACCCGCCTAGACCCTGCCTGACATTTTGTAATTTACAACTTTCTATAATAAAATATCAACGTGGCTGAGATAATTGCTTCCTAGGATTTATTTTTCATTTTCACAGACTATTGGAAGATCAAATCCTGAAACTGAAGCTTAAATACTTTGGCCACATAATGAGAAGACAGGAACTCATTGGAAAAGAATCCAAATGTTGGAAAAAACTGAAGACAAAAAGAGGAGATGGAAGAGGTTGAGACAGATAAATAATGTCATAGAAGCAATGAACATGAGCTTAGACATACTTCTAGAGATAGTGAAGTATAGAAGGACTTTTTGTCTATGTGGTCCTAAAGTGACTGAACTACTGAAATTTGGCACTTTTTGCTAAGAGCTGGGGATATAAAGAAAAGCAAAAAGATATTCTCTACCCTCAAAGTGCTTGCATCATTCCAGAGCCTACTTCCTGCCTATTCCAAATAGTCCATGTTGGAAAATACCAGCAGGAATGTATCTGTAGCAAGAGTCAAGAGTCAGATCAGATTGGCACCTAGGGAAACTGTGCCCTCTGAGAAGTTATTGCCCATCAACATTTTTGCTCTGAAAGTGGTAGAATCTATTCAAGTCAACATATTAAGTACTTACTATGTTCAGAAAGTTTGTTTGTTTGTTTTAACACACATACCAACTGCAGATAACTGAGTCAGGTTGGTCAGACCAGTATAGAAAGAGGTGGATTTGAAGTCAAAGACCTAGACTTGAATCTTGGCTCTTTCACTTTCCTCATCTATTAAATGAAGGGGTTGGTCTAGATGGGCTCTGAGGTCTCTTCCAGCTCTTTGATTTGGACAAAAATAGGACTTCACAATGGGAGAAAACTGTGGCGTGTGGAGAATTGCTAAATTTGTCCCTATGGTGATTCCATTGGTTCTAAAACACAGCATTCCAATCACTAACTCACTAAATCAAGTTGCTACTTCTTTTAGTGTCTACATGGGCTCAGCCAGGGACTTGGAGAAATCAGATTCAACCTCAATGCCTAGAATGCACCTCTGATGCCGCCTGGGGCACATGGTGGGATGTTTGCTGCCAAAAGTTCAATGCATTTTAGTTCAATGATCAAGTTCAATGCATTTTAGGGGAAGCTAGATCAGTCCTAGTTAATACCAGAGCCTTTAGCAATTCAAAAATCCATTGTATGCTGCCCTCTAGGGGCCATAGTATGGATCATAAGAAATGGGCCTTGATACCTCTACAGTTAACCTGAGAGCCTCAGAGAGCAACAGGGAATTTGGGGGTAGATTAGGAAAAAGGCTGACTTTGAAGCTCTGGGGTTTGGGGGATCTGGCTTGTCCTATAACCTGCTGAAATTCATCCAACATACTCACAATATGTCTGGGGATGCCCAGTATATACAGATGTATTTAGGTTTGGGATAAGCTTTCTGCCTACTCCCACTCTCCTACCCTTCTGGTTTAGACAAATGTTATAGGGAAAGTGGAATTTTTGAAGTTTGAACTAGATCCTTAGAACTCCTGTTTTATTTTCTAAAAGCTTTTCTTCTCTTGTACTCACAACCTAGTAATAATTATAATTTAGAACTGTCAAATGAGATAATATTTGCAGAGTACTTTTAAGCCTTAAAGCTTTAAACAAATGTATTGAAATAGGAATCCAGGTTTTGGAGCACACTTAGTATTTTCTGCCTAGTGAATATGCAAATGGAGACTTCTGAATTTACTTCTGGAAATCATTAATAATGTATAATGGAGGAACCCTGCTTTCAATTCAGAGGATGCACAGGTATTAGGCAACTGTTTTCTATTCATTTACTGTATGGGGAAGAAATGTCTTTTACTTGGCTTCTGAGCTAGAACTGAAGAAGAGAATTTACAATGCGTGCAAAGGACAGAAAGCTGAGGATGGATCATTGGTCAGTCAAATGAAAATTCCATTTGGAATGTTACTGGGAAAAGGATTTGGAGCCAAGTCAACTGTTGAACTGGACTGAAGGGCTTTTGGCTGATGGTGGTGACTGAAGCTGAAGGCTTTTGGCTTCTGGCTGAGGGGGAGAAAGAAGCTAAATTGTATCTCTGGGACTTGAATTAATCCAAGTTGGAGATGACCTGGCTGATTTGAAAGAAGAAGAAAGACCACAGTCCTTATATCTCTCTCTGACCAACTCTATTTCATGCTTGTGACAGAATTGTCATTTCCCTCAATATCCTCCTAACCAAGGCTCCCTGTAGAGAATAGGGATATCCCACCCCTCTTGCCTTATCCTCCACCCTTGTCCTGTCTTTCCCAAATAAACCCTTACTTAAGAAAAGAAGAGAAAAGAGTATTTCCTCTGAAATCTTATAGCTCACACTGAGTGATTTGAGGGAGAAAGAAGAAAGAGGGCAGGGGAAACTGAAAGGCTTATGAAAAGGGGGGAAAACCGGAGGAAACTGGAGGAAGGGCAGGCAAACCTTGATCCATTAGTCATCTAATATACCATCAACTATACACCCTCAAATTATCATCTATTACAACATGAATAAGTAAAATTGCCTTCTCTTCCCAGGTGACTTTTGAATGAGGAAGAAAAACTTCTGTAAGTCTCCAGGTAGGAAGTTCAACAACTGTTCTGCTTGCCTTATCTACTTTACCTTTTATCCAAGCTTCCACATAGCCAGAGATGCATGGATCACTGCTGGGGTTTTTTTTTCTGTCTTAGTTATGTTTCTTCATTCTTAATTTTAGGTGAAGAGTGATTAACATTGGGGGGAATATACCAGATGGGTTGGTAAATTATGGTGTCAGAAAAAGATACACCGAATCCCCCTCACAGTTATTAACAGAACCCTGAGGGAGACTAATACCCTTTTTCTGGGGACCTGGTATTCCAGTTCAAATATGGTTTGGGAAAATATCGCCAGAATCTATATGAGCTATATCTCTACCCCCTATCAATCATGATTTAATATCTACCCAAAATCAACTGATTAACAAGTTACTAGCATCTAACCAGTAATTACTGCTTTGATAGCAATTTGATTGATCAAATCCAGTGATCATATTGATCAATCCCTTCTGCATCTCTGTTAACCAATTAAAATCAATTAGCTTCTACAAAAGGATTTTAAGTCAGTCAATAAGCTTTTATTAAGCATTTACTATGTACCAGACCTTTGCTAAGAGCAGGGGATACAAACTAAAACAAAAACATGGCCCTGTCCTAGGGAGCTCCCATTTTAATGGAGACATCATACAAATAAGTTCATTCAAGATATATACAGTGTAAATGGGGGATAATCTCAAAGACCCTGGCTGCAGGGAGAATCAAAAATAACAAACCTAAAATACAAAAACCTCCGAAACCCAGAGCATACTCACCTCTACCACTTTGATCCCTGGGAAGTGGGAGATTCCATTTAAAAGGAATGCAAAACATTCTTTCCACCAAATTCACTTCTAGGTGCAGCCTAGGCTATAGACAAGTCATTCACTACTTGTAGGACATAGTATCTCATTTACTGGGCCAATCCACTGCTGGACTGGATTACTCAGTTCCTTTTTTCAAAGCTATCTCCTCACAATGCTTGGTTGCTTGCAAACTCTGCTATGAACTCCAGTTCTTAAACTGCTGGTAGCTCTTTTCACCTTCCAAAGCTCCTAATCCTTTATATGTCTCATACCCAAGATCAGGTAAGAAAAAACAAGAGTCAGTCACGAATTCATGGCTATGCAGAATCCCTGAGAAGGGGGCAGGGATTTGAGAGGAGGGGATGGGGAATTAGGCTTCTGAAGCAGCTGCTCCTGCTCCTACCAGGAGGCTTATAGATCTTCCTCATCACTAAAAAACCACCAGGAAAACTTTTCTTGGTCATGAGTTTTGTAAGCACACTCAATCCTAGCTCTGCAATGAATTAAAAAACCACAGTTAAATGGAAAGAAAATAGCTGTAGAATGTCTATGCATGCTCTGAATGGGGAGCTTGCATATATCTATCACATCACATATATCTGGAGATAGTCTCAGAAGTCTTTCTATGAATTTGCAGCAGGCAAAGAACATTACATATGCTGCAAGGACTACCCTGCCCCATTGGCAAGGACCTTCTTCACAATGTAATTATTATCAGCATAAGCTCTTATTCCTGGGAGAAATCTTTTGGTACAAATTTATTTGGGGAAGCTAGGTGCCACAGTGGATAGAGTACCAGAGTTGGAGTTGGAAGGACTTGGTTTTAAATCTGGCCTTAGACACTTTCTATCTGTGACACCCTGGGCAAGTCACTTAACCCTTTTTGTCTTAGTTTCTCATCCAGAAAATAAACTGGAGACAGAAATAGAAAACTACTCTAGTATCTTGGCTAAGAAAACCTCAAAAAGGGTCACAAAGAGTGACTAAAAATCAACTGAACAACAGTGTATCCCACCTGACCCTCAAAACCATAGGATAGTCAACTCTGTTCATTCTTTTTTTTTCTTTTCTTTTTTAAACCCTTACTTTCCATCTTAGAATCTATACTGTGTATTACAGTAGAAGCAAAAGAATGGTAAGGGTTAGGCAATGGGGGTCAAGTGACTTGAAGTGTCTGAGGTCACATGTGAACCTAGGACCTCCTGTCTCTAGGCCTGACTCTCAATCCATTGAGCCACCCAGCTGGCCCCAACTGTGTTCATTCTTGAAGAAACCTATGTGGCATTGAACAAAACTCCCAAGCCAGAATCCCCTCCTCTTTTCTTCTACTCATATTCACCCATGACCTAGTCCCTAGTTTGAAGCTCAGATTCCTTTGTAAAGCAACAGGAAGGGTGTAGAATTCACCCAAGGCTATATATCAGAGGTACAAAAAATATAGTAACTTTTAAGATTATGGCATATGAATTGATGCAAAATAAAGTAAGAAAAGTCAGGAAAACAATATACACACTGAAAATAGCAATGTAAATGAAGCCTCCCAAAAGAAATTGGATGTCATGTAATTATAATGATAAAACTTGGCCTCAGTGAAGAGATTAGAAATTAAATAGCCAGGAAGACAAAGTATCCTGCTTATTTGTTGAATTATCTGATATACTTCCCAGCAAAAAACTCATCTGTGATCATTAATCTTTTTTTTTAACCCCTTACCTTCCATCTTAGAATCAGTACTATATATTGGTTCCAAGGCAGAAGAGAGGTAAAGGCTAGGCAATGGTGGTTAAGTGACTTGCCTAGGGTCACACACCTAGGAAGGATCAGAGGTCAGATTTGAACCTATGACCTCCCATCTCTAGGCCTGGCTTTCAACCCACTGAGCCACCCAGCTTCCCCCAGTGATCATTAATCTTGAAAGTCCCCCAATCTAATTCCAGTACCAAGATTTTATGATCCTCATCATGGTTCATGATTTCAATCCCATAAACAATACTAAAATGTGTATGCAAATCCTATTCTAACATACATTTCACATCTATGAACTCATTTAATTCTCACACTGACTTGTGAGGAAGTTTCATTATCCTTGAGTTGCAGATGAGAAAATTGAGACCCAGAGAGATCAAGTACTTTATCTGAGATCACACTTTATCTGAGTAAATGACCCAATTGGGACTCAAATTTAAGCCTTCTAACTCTAAATTCAGAGGCCCACAGGCTTAATATCTGGGGAGAAGAGGGCATTAATAGGAAATAATTTAATAAATTAATTTACAAAAAAATTTAGTGTCCAATCCATATCTATATATAATCCATGGATTACCTACTTTGACTTTAGAGGCAACAAATTGGGTTCAATATCTGGGGCTTCTCACTAATAATAATCTCAATAACTCATGCTATTGCCAAGAGATCTTCCCTGGAAGCATTGAACTGTCTCCAGGACCTCCAAAGGCCTTCAACTTCTCTGCAAGTATTCAGGTCAACAAAAGCACTAAATATAGAACACTTTTGTTAATTTCAATCATGAACACAGGACTCATATTTGAACCCTAAGGGGGAAAAAAGCAATAGAAAGCCTCTCTCACTGAACTCCATTTCTCTTTCTAGGACTCTGTGGTACCAACTCATAAAATATGAAGTCTCTACCTTTTAAGTGTAATATTGAATCCCAAGGTTGTGGTGCAATGTTTCTGACTTCTCTTCAGCCTACTTCTGCTATTTCTGCATGGCTGTAGCAAGTGGCAGAAGTTCTCTTACTCTGGCATGCCTATCATTTAGCACTTGCAGTCTGCATGGCTGTTTTGCTCTAGGCCAGTGATGGTGAACCTGTGGCACATGGGCCAAAGATAGCACACAGAGACCTCTCTGTTGGCATTGTAAGGATGATATTAGAAAATAAGTAATGTTTTATTAATTTAGGGATAAGAAGTAAAGTGACTGGCTTGAGAAGAGAACTGGAGTTTGAAGCAGAGCTGAGAGAGCATGTTAATTTTAACTGCTGACAGTTATAACCATTTTTCTATGTCAATTACTCTCTCTGGCAGTTGGGAGTTGGTCTCTGGCAGCTGGCAGAGACAGACTCTCTGAGACTCTCTCTCAGGGCTGGAGGAAGTAACATCTTTGCTTCTCTGTCTGAGGCAAAGATCTGAAGGAGCTCAATGCTTTCCTTTCCCAACTTGGGAAACACTATTGAATATCTATTGTAGGTTTATAGATTGTTTAACTCTGAGAAGACCAAAGAAAAACCTGGTTTTTGGTTTGGACTCTGTCAGAGTCCTAACTTGATTCTTGTTGAGACTCAACCAGCTAGCCTTTGCTATTTTATAATTTAAAGGTGAATTTAAGATTTATAAGGATATTAGTGGTAGTTTTTATTTAGATAGTATAAATTTGGGTTAATCAGATCAAGGAGGATTAGTGTAGCCTGTGAAACACAGGAGAAGTGGTTCCTTGTGGAACCTGGGAGTTTATTTGGGTGGATTTAGAATCTCTTAGAATTAGGAATCCTTAATTTGTCCTTATATATTTCAATAAATATTTTTTGTTTATAATAAAAGTCTCTTTAGCATCCTTGTGCCTGGCCCTAAAGGGAAGTTCACATTTGAGCTTCACTTCATCACTGAGGATACTTTTGACTACCTCTATCAAAAGTATCCAAACAGTTTGAACCTGATTGGCCAGTTAAACAGTTTTGAACCTATATTGGAACAGTTTTTCTATCTAAATATTTTATTTTTATAGCTCGTCATTAATTTATTTTTACAGTTTGGCGAGCTAAATAGGACAAAGAATCTAACTGTCTGATTTTAAGGGTCTAATTGTCAACTTAGGCAGTTGGAACCCTTCTCTCAGCAAGGGGTCTGTGAAAGCAGCTAGAGTTAAGAGTTTCACACTGAGCTGTGGTAACAGTGAACTAAATTCTAGGAGGATACAAAATCCATCTCCCAGTCAACTTGATACTGTACTCTCAGAAGACCTAATGAATTAGCTACATAAATCACCATGGTATTTTCTCTGTTAGATCTGACTTCTCTCATTTTCACTATTGTACCAGAATTTATACAAAATGTAATTGCCCATGATTTTTTTAATGCCAGTACTCTCACTGACACTCCTACAACTAATCTCTTATGTCCCTGTGCTACTGTTGTTTATCATATGCTTTTACATGATGATCAAATCTTTGGCAGTGGTATTTAAACATTTAAAAGCAAGCATCAAGCAAACTACTAAAAAGAGTGATCAAATGTTAAAAGTGAACTATATAGAGACTAAACTAGATAGAATGCAACCTCAATATGAAGAATTACTCAAGGCTAAAGGGACAATGGCAGAAACTAAAGAACATGAAGCAACTAAATTAGAGGGTGCAACTAAATCAGAGAATCCAACTAAATTAGAAATGGAAACTGAAGCATTGGAAAGCAAACCAGCTCATACGTTTCCTGTAAGGGAGGTACCCATAGTGTCCCCAGAGCATGGTATAGTGAATCTCATGTGCCACAAAAAGTTTATACAGGCTGACATAGACAGTTTTAAGAAAAATACTCCATCATATGAAGAAGAACCCATGGGTGTTGTAAAGCAATTCAAACATTTAATTAAGCTTTACAATCCTTATGTGGACTTTGACATCCTTATGGATGAATTATTAACAAAAAGGGAGAAACAGCAGATTATACAAGACACTAATAATAACCCCCGAATTGCCAATTGGTCAACTCGAGATCCTGGTTGGGAATATAACTCTTTTGCTGAATACAGAGACTTAACTACAGTTAGGGAGGCAATAATTGAAACTATGAGACAAAATTCCAGATGCCCAGGAAATTGGTCTAAATTTGATCACCTAAAGCAGGATGTGAGAGAGACTCCCTCCACTTTTCTTGATAGGATTATTGACTGTGCAGAAAAATGGATTGGTTTGGATACTTTAACAGATGAGAATGTAAATCACATTTGCAGGCAGTTTGTAAAAAAAAAATGCATGCCCTTTGGTCAGAAATTATTTTCAGAGTAACTGTCCAAATTGGTTTGACATGGGTCTTGATGAAATTCGGAGGATTGCTAACTATGTTTTCCAAGATGAGAAAGATAGGCAATCAGAAGAGAAAAACAATATAATTGACAACTTAACCAAAGAAATAAGAGAGTTTAAACAAAAACTTAAATCCAATAAAGTACAAGAAAAAACAGTAGCTGCACTAAGAACTTATAGACAACCCAGAAATAATTACAACCCCAGACAATACAGACAAACCCCAAGATGTTTTCTTTGTAACAGAAGAGATCTCACCTCACAAGAGAATGCAGATTTAAGGGATAATTCTTTGAACAAGACTTCAGGGGAAACCAAGGTAATAGATTTAATCACTTTAATGCATCCAGGCAAAATGGATATAGAAATTGTGGGTTTAATAATGGATATACTAATGCATTCCAGTATGGGAGACAAAACTACCCCAATTATTTTGATAGTGGATGCTACCATAATTCACAACAAGTGCCAGACCTGAATACCATGCAAAAATATATCAAAGCAAGTGCTCATCCAAAATATTCCCAAGTAACTGGTGGGAATCCCCAAAAACTTGAAATGCAAAAAGTTGCCACTTCATTATGAAGGTGTGCCAAGGCCTGTATAGTTAAAAATATAATATATGGAGAAAATGGACTAGGAAGTATGGGCAATGGAATAAAAGCTAATGAAAATGCCAAAGAGATTTTAAAAACATGGGAAATTCATGCAGGAGAAATCAGTGAAGAATTAGAGAATGAGGAACAGGAACAAGGGTTGAGTTTTCCTGATCTTAGTGTGTTAGCCCCTGTGATACCTGTCCATTCTCCAGAAAATAGCACAGAACCCCATGTAACTCTAAAAATAGGAATATAAGTTTATTATTGTCTCTTAGACACAGGTGCTGCCAAATCTGTGTTGTAAAATCCCCTGAAGAATGCAAAGCAGTGGGTTAAATGAAAATTGTGGCTGTGACGGTTGTCTATTAGATTATGAATTCCATTCCATCAAATCTGGGGATTCTATTTACATTAAAAAAAAAACTTTAATAGAACTAGCACAACACAACCATTATGGATAGGACCTTTCCACATTATTTTGACAACACTGTCAGCTATTTGTGTATTAGAGAAAGAAATGTGGCTGCATTGCTCACATGTGAAAAAAGCAGTAGCAGCAGAAGAAGAGATTACTTCAGACAACATGGCTGCAGTCAAAAAGATATCAGAAGAAACAAAGACAGAGATCAAGATCAAGACAAAGGAGAAAACAACATAGAAGAAACATAGATGACAACAAAAAGGACAATTGAACTGTAACAAAGACATTGCAGAAAAAAATCAACAAAGAGAAGAGGAACACAGACTGATTATGGACATGAACTGTAAGATTTTTGCACCATTATAACACTACACAGTTTCACTATACTTGAAAACAAACACTACATAGTAACAACACGAAGACAGAAGACAGTAGAAGAGGAGGTAACTTAAAAAATTTAGTATTTGCTACAAAATAACATACATATAGCACACATTTCTCACACACTCTGCAACATCATACCCGGGTGATGAATATTCATAGAAATAAGTAAATAAATAAATACAGATAAATCATCTTGGGAAAATAATAATAATTCTACACATTAAAATAATAAGATCTTATCTCACAGGAAGACTATGTATTCCTAAGAGATAATATCAAGAAAATATACATATTTTTCTAAAGAAAATTTTTAAGGTTTTCTTAGACTATCTTAAGGGGGGAAGTTTATTTTCCTCCTGCAACATATAAATAGTTTGTACATAACATATATACAGCTATAAAAATTGCACAGATTTGTACACTTGTTCTTTGAGTTGACTGACTGTATTCTATACTTAGTAGGTTGCATGGAAATGAGGGCTTTGGGAGAAAGGAAGAGTCCCCAGAGAAGTTTAAAGGGGGGTGGGGCAGCATAAGAGTACCAACTCTATTTGTAGCTTATGCTAATTCCTTATTATTTGCCTCAAATATTTCGATTTTCAGCAAATGTCCTGTTGTGAGAGCTTTACTTTGGTCACTGAGATTCAGAGGGAAAGAGTGGGGTTTATGGGCAACAAAATTTGAATCCAAAAAGGGAAGAGCAATTCCAGTCCTCACAAAACAGGCAATAACCCCTTGAGTTTCCTTTTTTGCTTATGTTGGAACTAATTTCTAAACCCTGGTTGGTCTGTCAGAAGAGGGAGCTATTGCTATATGTTACACTGGATCTGATCCCTATAACTGTAATTTCTCTAAACTGCCTGATTGGTTGTTGAAGATAATGCTATAAAACCCACCTTACTTGATCAAGTCAGTGTATTCCAGTAGAATTGTGTGTGGGCCAGTTAAATTTTTATAAATTGGATTCCATTTTTCCACTGGGCTGAATCACCATTTCAAAAATGTTACATCCTTATTTCTGATTGCTCTTACTATTTTATCTTAATTGTACACCCTTCACCTTTCCTTAAGCTATTTAGAATAATGGACTTAGAACTGGAAGGGACCTCTGAGATCTTTGCTCCAACTTCCTTGAACTTGAATGGCAAATTCTGGAAAGGGGAGGAGATTCTGGAAGCAGGGAAGTTAATTAGGAGGTGGCATGTAATATAAGGGTCTGAACTAAGTTGATGGCTGTGTGGAAGCAAGGTTCCATCCCATTCCTTTCAGCAAATAGGTGCCAAAATCATCTTCCTTAAGAATGAAGATTCTCCTGCTCAAAAACCTTCAGTGATTCCCTATTTTATGCAGAAAAATATACAAACTCCACAGCATTTACCTCCCCTCATGATGTAGCTTTCATCATCCTTTCCAGCCTCACTTTCTATTACTCTCCTTCACAAACTCAATATTTCAATCATTTCCCAAATTTGACATTCCCTTTCCTATCTGTGCATTGTGCATTTGCACAATTGTGCATTTACATAATCCATTTCTCATACCTAGAATGCATTACCTCATCATCTCTACCACTTAGAAATCTTTGAGGCAGAGTTCAGGTCCCATTTCCTCCACAAAACTTTCCTTTCTCTCTTTTTCTTTTCAGCTTTTGTTTTGTCTTTTCCTCTCTCAGATTAAAAACTCCCTGAGGAGAGAATTGGTCTTTTTCATATTTGTATCCCCAGCACTCAGCATGGTATCTGATATATGACAGGTGCTTAGTAAATGTTCATTGACTGACTGAATGTCTTTTTCCCTATTGCCATTTATTAAATTCCTACCCATTGAGGAAGTTGGGGTAGAGAGTCCTGGGAGATATAGTCTCCCAGGGTTCAGAGCCATTTTAAAATGTACAATTCTCCCTGTTATCCTTTGGGAGACCAGCCTCCCCAATGGATCAAAACAAACATAAGTAATTTTATAATCACAATAAAATTAAGGGTATATGTATACACACACACACCACACACACACACACACACACACACACACACACACACACACACACACACACACCACACATATATATATCAATGCAAGGGGGAAAAGGCAACAATTTTTAAAACAAAAGAAAATTAAATACTTGGCCCTTTTTCTTTTTTTACAAAGAAATCAGGGAGCAGTCCCCTTCTTCACAACTATATATAACAAATGAATTTTTAACAAAACAAATGAATTTTCAACCAAAAACAAGTGAAATTTGTAACCAAACAAGTGAATTTCTAACCCCCTAGAGTTCAATTTGTACATCCGGTTTTTCTCTCAGGATCTCCTGGAGCAACATGTGGTCTCCATAGGCATCTCCATCTGGATTCTTGGAGGCAGCACATTTCTTTTCCTAAAATGACTTAAAACTTTTATCATATGAAATAAAAACACATTCCCCTCTGAGGAGGATATCAAGAAACATTGAAATCAAATAGGGAAAACATATTTGAGGTATGAAACATAATGAATCACAAGGGTAAAACTTATGGTTGGACTGAATATATTTTTATTGGTCACCAGGGATTTAAATTCTAAATCCCAATGAAATACTCAGAATGGAATTTTATGGTGGTTTATTTACAATAGAGTGAAGATATTAAGGAAGGAAGAAAGAAAGAGAGGGAAAAGAGAGAGATACCAGGCAGGAGTTCAGAGGCCCCAGTCAATGGGGGGTGGGGGGGGACATAGAAGATTAAATCTAGCATGGCTTCCAGCAATGAGGCCTCCTCCAAGATGAGGGGCCTCCTCAGAGGCTGGTGCCTCCAGAAAGCCAAGGGAAAGGGAGTCCCAAGAGATGAGCCTCTCCAGAGGCTTGTGACTCCGGAAAGCCAAGGAAAGGGGAATAAGCCTTGAAATCACCACATGATAGTCTAAGGGAAGCAGTCTGAGGTCTCATGCTCAAGCTCCTCCACAGTCAAGTTCTACTGCCAAGTCCCTCTCACAGGAAGTGACGCGAAATATAAAGGCAGTTCTTTACATCACTTCTCATGTCTCACATGTACCAATGGTGGCTTAAACTTGGCTTTGGATGGCACAGGGGTCAGTAGGTTGTTTCTGATTTGTCACTTGCTAGCACATGCAGGTCATAGACTTTCTTCCTCCTCACTTAATCCTTAAGTGGGGATATATACATTCCTGGTTGCTAAAATTCTAAAGACTAAGCAGGGTGGAGTCAATCTAAAATTCACATCACTGCCAATTAAAATCATCAGAAAAATAGCACCAAAAAAAAGCCAAATAACTATTGGATGAAATTTTGAAACATCCAATCCTAAATTTTATGTGGAAAAAATTCTAAAATAGCACCAAAAAAAAGCCAAATAACTATTGGATGAAATTTTGAAACATCCAATCCTAAATTTTATGTGGAAAAAATTCTAAACAAGAAAAAATGCAAAATTACAACAGAACTTTGAATAATGCCCAATTAAAATAATCCATGTCCAACATCATGTACTTATCCATTCACTAGTCAGGAAAACAATCAACCACCACAACAAGAAAGTTAGGAAAAAGGGACTAGAATTTTATTCCTTGGTCTGACATACTTCTTTTGTTGTTTCTTCTTTTGTCATTTCTTCTCAGGGATAGAATATGGAGCCAGAATAGCCAATTGTTGGGTACTTGATTTACATTTCACAAGTAGTGTAGCACAAGGAGTCCTGCATCTTAACATATGTTAAGTGCTGCAACCTTGAATCTCACACTAGGTTCAAGACCTTTTTTATTGGTGTGGAAGTTTCAACAAGTCTCAGCAATCCTAGCAGGATTGATTTCTTTTTTTGACCTCTGTGCTCTTTTGGCACCATTCAGGTTAAATACGTGTTTCTGTGGCACTATGTAGATATTTGTGCTTCTTTGGCACTGTGTAGATCAAGTCTGTGCTCCTTTTTTATTCCCATTTCTTCAAATCAGACATATGTACTAAGTCCCATAATATTTAAATACTAATGGTAGTTTCAATAGTCTAAGGTTTTTTGGGTTACAGTTAGTACTAATGGACATAGTAAACCTACACTAGTGTAATAATCTAGAATCTTTCAATTTAGGTAGATGACATGTGCTTAGGAAAATTAAATTGCACATGTAATTATAAAAAAGTGCTAAAATTTAAAAATATATATCTCCTATGATCAGTCACAATCAAAAATATCTTATAATTGGTGTCACTTAAGAAGGGGTAGCATATAAAGATACTTACCCAAGAATTTAGATGCATCCCCTCTTAACTTAGCCATGGTCCACATTGTAAGTACAAATGAAGTAAAAATCAATAATACATTGAAGAAAATACAAAAATTTCCACAAAAGGTACAAAATGTAAATCAAGACAATGCAGGTCATTAATACAGGTCACTAATACAGATTTTTCTGTGAGGTGATATATGTTCAAATCTTCCAAATACACAAAAGTCATAAAATACAAGTTTTACAAATACAAGTTGTTATTGACTTCCATAAAGGCACAAATCAAGATAAGAGCCAAATACAGGAATCAAGATAAGAGTCAAATACAGTCAAATACACAAATAAAGTAAGGGGGTAGGCAGGTTCTTCTTCTTTTGTTATGTATAGGGGGAGACAAAACTGAAGAGAGTTAATAGCAACAAAACAACAAAAGCAATAGAGTTTAAGGGGCACCACCTTCTGCCCCACATGTAAGGGCATTCCCACCCTGAGCAATTTGTGGACAAGCTCCACTTAAGAAATATTGTTATGGTGTCATTTGGTTTGAGTTATCTGCCTGATTTATGTTCCCAGAATTATCATTCCTGAAATTGTGATTACTGAAAGTATTCCTGTTATTCTTTTGATAGTTGTTGTTCCTGAAATTATTGTTTCTATAGTTATTGTTCCTGAAATCATCATGATCATCATTATTATTATTCCAGTAGGTATTATTCCTGATTGCCTGGAATAGATTTCTACAATTCATCATTACATGGCCCTTCTTCTCACAGAAGTGGCAAGTCAAGGATTGAAAATTAGATTCTCAGAGAGGGGCAAGTAGTATTGATATAGTATCATGCCCTCTTTCCTGTTTATCTATTTTATCACATAAAGATTCCAGGTCCTTTTGTATTGTGTCCAATAAATCATTAATTTCTGCTGTTTTCTCTGCATGTCCTTTCAAGACATACACAGCAGCCCTTTTCAACTCTTCCAGATCCATCTCTAGCCATTTTGGACAATGTGTTGGTTTTTTTTTTTTAAACCCTTACCTCCCGTCTTGGAGTCAATACTGTGTATTGGCTACAAGGCAGAAGAGCAGTAAGGGCTAGGCAAAGGGGGTTAAGTGACTTGCCCAGGGTCACACAGCTGGGAAGTGCCTGAGGCCAGATTTGAACCTAGGACCTCCTGTCTCTAGGCCTGACTCTCAATTCACTAAGCCACCCAGCTGCCTCCAGGACAATGTGTTTTTAAATAGTCTTGGACCACTCTGCAAGAAGCATTAACAAATTGACACTGTATTTGTCTGATATCCCTTTTAGTAGAAAGGTCCAGATCCAGGTACCAACCTCTCAACTCAATGAGCCTATCCATAAGTTGGGAGGGTGTTTTGCCATTAGATTGTATAAGGTGGTCAAGTTTTGTCCAAACATCTGGTCTTTCAGTACATTGTCATATTGCCTTGAGAATGGCTTCCCTAGCATTGTTTAATTGTAAGTATTGTGCAAGAACATTATAGTCCCAATGATGATCTTGAGGTGACCAAGTGTACTGCATTGCACCCTCGGGCCTTGTTAGCCTGAGAGATGATGTTTTTTCTCTCATGTTCTGTTAGGAAGGCCTGAAGTAATTTTTCAACATCCTTACAAGGAGGATCATACTGGAAGATGTATCGGCCATCTTTTTCATTACAGCTATCAGTTCATCTTCAAAGCTAGGCAGATCTCTTTTACATTCTTTTATATCCTGAGGTGTGAAAGGAGTATGTTGTCTTAAATTTACCACATCCCCAGTTTGTCCTATTGTAGGCACTTCCTTTAAGGGAAAAAATACATCACAGGACTTGGTCTGTGGTCTCTGTTTCTTTTGAGCCATTTGCATGCCAACCGAGGCAGTACAAGGTTTCCTTGGGGCTGGGATTGGTCATGGGGTGGGAGAAGGGACAGGAGATGATGGGGCATTGGGAGAGGGAGTGGAAGAGTTGGGAGAAGGATCAGGGGAGGGAGGGTTGGCCAGGAGGTGCACAACATAAGAGGGGAGTTTCTCTACCTGAGACATCTGAGAAGGATTCATCTCTATTTCAGGAGAAATAGGATTTTCTTCTCTCAGTAATTTGGGAACAGGTTTGCAAATGTTTGAATTAGAATTTTGAGGAACAGGTTCATAAAAATCAATACGATCTTCCTTTTCCACTGGACCATGCAAAGAGTGTTTCAAATTTTCCAATTGAATTTCTGCTACTGCTTGTTTTTTTTTTTGCTTACATTTTCTGATTTGTAGCCTTTTGCATTTTAATAGTAAGAATTAGGGAAAGCAGATTTCCTAGCATCAATATGAAAAGGAGGCCATTTAAAAATTTAAAATTTAAAAATGAATACTATCCTTCAAGTCTCACCTCAAATGCTACCCCTTCTATGAAGCCTTCCTTCCTTGATTCCCCCTTCCTACCCCATACAGATATTACAACTCTCTCAAAAACATTCATAACACCTGGTGTATACCTTTCTTTTGATCTATTTTTATTCTACCTGATTCTTCCTTATTCAATTGCAAACCACCTGAAGGCAGGGACTAGGAACATAAGATATAGGCTTTCCACACAGAATATTTGTTGATTGAAGGAAAGACTAGATTCTGATCACAAATAAACATTCCCAGTATGCATGGAGAAGGAAGTAAACTCTAAGGCAGTGAAGGCAAACATTTTAGAGATAGAGTACTGGGCTCCACCCCCATACCAAGTACCTGCCCCACCTCAGAGACCCTGTATTGAGTCATTCCCCTCACTACCCCACCCAGGGGAGGGAGAAAGTTCTCCTATTTAACTGCTGGTTGGAGGGGTGGGTAAAGTGAGGAATGTCTTCAGTGAGTATAGAGAGAGGGGAGGAGTGGCCTGAGCACTCTGCTCCCCTCTGGCTCTGCTGCCTATGAGCCACCCACCTTACCCGCTGTGTGCTCCCATTGGGCTGCTGAGCAGAGGGACAGGTGATGCGAAAAAAATGTCCTCAGGCATGGTGGAGAGGGGGGAAGGGAGCAGCTCCACCTGCCTTTCTAGTAATGAACTCTGGGAGGGTGAGGAGGGCAGACATGTGCCCATAGAGAGCACTCTGCATGCCATCTTTGGCACACATGTCATAGGTTTGCCATCACTACTCTAGGGAAAAGGCTAGAGGAGAAGGGGAACAGTGGCAACTTCAGAGTTTTATCACCTAGTAATGCTGATCAGTTTATTGAGTAGTGACCTATTTTGAAAACACCAGAGTTTGCATTTCCTATCACTGTGGTATCTCCGAGTTTTCACAGTAGTTTGCACCATCTCTCTCCATCATGAACCTTACTTAATGTAAATCTTCATATCTATCTATTGGTTTTCCTGTCTTTCTCACTCTGTGTAGCAAGTGGACAGGAGATCTAGGCCAGAGGCCTTAAAAAGTAAGTATAGTGATATGCTTTGGAATTAAGTTCTTCATGTAGGTCACTAGGGGATCTTGTGCTTAAGTATTCTAAATTGTCTTCTTTATAAGATGTCAGCATAGGCTCCTTCTCCTAAGAAACAGGAAGCACTATTACATATGACTGGATTTGTAGACAGTGATAAGAGATATTATCAAGTTCGTTTTATTTGCGGCTTAAGAATAACTGTTCTTTTCTGCCTTTAAGACGCCTTTTTTTTTAACTAGACCCTATGTCAATGTGTGAGGACTACAGGAAAAAAATTGTCGTTTAAAATGGTGACGAAACCAAAACTTTTTAGAAGAATGTTATTGTAAGAAAGATTGAACAGTAACAGTTTTGAAATTTTAATTTGCGTAATCCTCAAGTAGATCCTGAGTCTATATTTGTTTTCTTGGAAGTATGAAATCAGTAACTCAGATGAGGGATGTTGACTGGTGACAAATGACTCAACAAACTTGACTGGAAACAAAACTGCTACTGTGTCAGCCACCCTAGCTCTAGCCCTTAACTAACCTTTGACCATTATGCCTTATGATATCACTCCCTCTCCTCTTCTTTCTCTGTTTCTTATACTGAGGTTCTGCTCATTACCTTCCATGTTGAGTCAATAAGAAATCAAATCTCTTCCTCCATGCTATGGAGGATGCAAGAGAAGAAGAAGCCACAATTTCTTCTCTGGAAGAGTTCACCCAATGTTTGGAAAAGACAGAATCATACCCACACACAAAGGAACTAAGGGCAGTGCTTGAAAGTAAGTAAGCAAATGATGCCTTGATGTTTAAACTTTGAGTCCAGCAAGAGCTGAAAGAATGGTAAATCAAGGAAATTAGGAGGAGATCTACAAGGAAGAGGTGGTTTTTGAAGGATAGGTAGACAAAAAGCATGAAAAAGTTTTTTCAAGTAAGGAGAACATGAGGAGTAAAGATGTAAAGATAGAATGAGACTGGAGGATGAGAAGCATGGGGGATGGTAAGGAAGTCAACTCAACTAAAGCAAGAAGATGTGGGGATGGAGTGTGGAACAAGATTTAAAAGTAAGAATGTAGTCAGACTGGCTCCCCTCTCTTTTTATCTCTCTCTGTCCTTCCCTTTTCCTCTTCTTCTTCTTCTTCCTCCCTAGTTTTCTGGAGCCCACCCCAAGCTGACCCCTTCTTCAAAAAAATGTGGACAGATTGTGGAGGTCCTTAAACCCCAAGCTAAAATAACTGGACTCTATTCTGTAGACACTGGGGAACCATTAGGGCTTTTGAGTAGGAAAATATATAAATAGACCTGCCTACAGCTCTGAATACAAATCATATAATGTCTCTCCCCTGGGCTCTTATCCCTAATTAATTTTTATTACCTTTCACCTTAAAATCAGTATTGTGTATTGATTCCAAGGCAGAAGAGTGGTAAGGGCTAGGCAATGGGGGTTAAGTGACTTGCCCACAGTCACACAGCTAGGAAGTGCCTGAGATCAGATTTGAACCTAGGACCTCCTATCCCTAGGCCTGGCTCTCAATCCACTGAACTATCCAGCTGCTCCCTTATCCCCCATTTCTACCTGCCTACACTTACATATCTCCCCATCTTCAGAAATTATGATTAAACTAGATGAGTGTGAACTCATCTCATGTAAAATGGAACTCATATTTCCCATGAAACCACCAACAGGCCCAACTTCCCTATTTCTTCATCACACCTACCTACCCCTAGGTGTTTGGGCTCAAAACCTTGAAGACATTTTAGACTCTTCCTACTAATGCCTTGTCTCCACTCACATAGCCTCATCACTTTTCTCCTGTGGTATTGCAACAGTTGGACTCTTTGACTCAAATGTCTCCCCACTCCAGTCCATTCTATATATTGCTGCCAAAGTAATTTCCCTTTATTGTAGGACTAATCATATCATTCCCCTTCTCAATAAAACCCCCCATTTCCATTATAATAAAATATAAACTCCATTAAGCTTTTAAAGATCTTTATAGCATAGCCCCATTCTGTATTTCCAGACTCATATTATTACTTCCTGGTCCTGTGTTCTATCCATGCACACAAATAATAATAAAGGGTTAAATAAAGAGTTAATTAGGGGCAACTAGGTGGCACAGTTGATAGAATAGTGGGTCTGAAGTCAGGAAGACATCCTCATGAATTCAGATTTGGTCTCAGATACTTTTGGCTGTATGACCCTGGGCTAGTCACTAACTCATTTAACCTCAATTTTCTCACCTATAAAATGAACTGGAGAAGGAAAAGACAAACCAATCCAGCATTTTTGTTAAGAAAATGAAAAAAATTCCCCCCTAAAATGGAATCATAGAGAGTCAGATACACTAAAACAACTCACCAAGTCAAAGATGATGAGAAAAAAGAAATGAAAGATAGTTTAGGAGAGAGGGCACTGGTAGTTACTGCTGTAAATGTAGTGAGTGTGCTTGGGGTCATTATCTCAGAGCCTGGATGCTACATCTGGATTTTAGAATTCTAGGTATACTCAAGAGGAGTTTCAAGTGTTCCTTCTATTGTTAGCCACCAGTAACTAGAAAAACCTGAAATCCAGTAGCAACATATGGCAGCTGTTAACACAGAATCTGCACTTTCAAATTGTGATGTTGAAGAAGACTTTTGAGAATTTTTGCTCAGCAAGCAGACCAAATCAATCAATATTTAAAGAAATGAATTCAAACTATTCACTAGAAGATTAAAAACATGAAACTGAAGCTTAAGTACTTTGGCCAAATAATGAGAAGAGAGGAGTTGTTAGAAAAAATCCTGATGGAAAATTGAAGGCAAAAGAAGGAGGGGACAGCAGAGGTTGAGATGGATAGATAGCATCATGGAAACAATGAAAACAAACTTGGACAGACTATGGTAGTTACACTCATACTCCTTGGGTGAGTAAGGCAGGGACAACTGACTCTAATTTTCATTCATTCAGTAGATCAGTATGTCTTAATTAATGTATTAATTTTATACTATGTGCCTGGCACTATACTAAGTGCTATCAGGGAATGCATAAATTGCACCTCCTCCTTGAGTACCAGATGTTTGGCTGAGAAGTCAGAAGCAGCTCGGAGGATACTGTCCTCATGAGGTGGTGACACAAAGTGAGTGGGACCAAAAAAGGAAGGAGGTGGGAGGTAGGGGGGATGCAAAGGGAATGGGGGAGGCGAAAAGAATGTTCTTCAATCTCTCTCCATCTGGTGGGGATTCCCAGGGTGAAACTGAGGGCAAACTAAACTTCTTAGAAGAGAAAAAAAAAGCCAAAAGATTTGTTTTCTGCGAATCAAGGCAGAATTAACTTCTTTCTACATTTAGGTTACTTTTCCAAAGTGTTCAGAAAATCAAGGGGCAGAACCAAGTTGGGTGTGAAGAGCAGGGGAGTCATCTTGGATTTGAGCCTTAACTACTGTGAGAGTCCTTGGGATTTTCCCTTCCAAATTTTCCCTGAGGTGGGAAATGTAAAGGACCACAATCAATTATATTTCTCCAAGCAAAAAGACTAAGGCCTGGTTTTGTTACAGGGCAGGGATAGAGCTTGATGGTAGGATGAGAATGGAGATGAGGAGCTTCTGAAGTCAGGAGAAACCAGTGATGGAGTATAAAGAGTAGAGATTAGAAGAACCTCTTGATGAGGAAGTGGATTGATTGTCTAGACCAGTTCCTTAGCCAAAAGCAGAGAAACTGATGGGACCCAAGCTCCTGCTCCTCCTAGAGGATGAGAGAGAAGCCCACCTCTTGCCCATCTCTCTAGTCCCCTCAGTACAGGGAGTTGGTAGTACTTTAGGGTCTACCTCATATATTACATCAAATCATCTGGAAAGAAGGGGCAGCCTGGAGACCAAAGATATCATGGTACACTATTCTCCATCTCATAATCAATCTGTAGAGGGTAGAGAGGAAGAAGAGAGAAGAAACAGAACAGTTCTGGTCCTTAATTAGCTCACATTATTTTGTGAGAGATCATGTGTTTGTGTGTGTGTATACATGTATCTATGTATAATATGTACATATATATATAATACAAGATAAGTTTTTGTTGGGGAAGAAGGCAATAGCTCTTGGGAAGATTAGGAAAGGTTTCATATAGAAGGTGACTTGAATTGAGCTTTGAAGGAAATGAGAAGTTGTAGGTCACCCGACATAAGAATGGAGTATCTTCCAGGCAAGGAGCAGAGCCTCTGCAAAAGCAAACTGGTTTGATTGGACTATAGGGAAGGTGAAGAAAAGTAATGTATTGCTGCTTGTTGTTCAGTCATTTCTCACTTGTGTCCAACTCTGTGTGAGATTTTCTTGGCAAAGATACAAAGAAAGTAATTTTCTCCTCAGAGAAAGATGAATTCTGGCTCTAAGCCCATTACTCTAACCATGTACCCCCTAGCTGCCCAAAAAGCAATACATAATAAAGCTAAAAAGGTAGTTGGAGCCAAATTGTGAAAGACTTTAAATGTTAGAGGGATTTTCCTTTAGAACTGGCTAAGAATATAATAGAGCACCCATTTGGCCTGGAGTCAGGAAGACATGTTCAAATCTGGCCTCAGACACTTACTAGCTATATGATCTTAGTTAAGTCACTCAACTCTGTTTGCCTCAGTTTCTTCAACTGTAAAATGGATATAATAATAGAATCTATTTCTCAGCGTTGTTGTGAAGATCAGAAATAATAATTGTAAAGTGACTAGCACAGTGTCTGACACATAATGGGTACTATATAAATGCTTATTCCCTTCTCTTCACCATCAGATCCTAGAGGTTCTAGAGAGTTACTGTAGTTTATTGAATTGGGCAGTAACATGGTCAAACTTGTGCTTTGGGGAAATAATTTTGGCAGCAATCTAGAAGATGAATTGGAGAGGAGATTCTGGTAAAATTTCCTATTCCCAATAGTTTGCCCTCTCCAGCTTCTTAAACTTTCTAGAGGCCTAAAACTTGTTTTTGTTTGTTTGTTTGGGGGACAGGGACAGGGCAGAAAACAAAGTGGAAAATAGGAAAATCAAGAAAAAAAACAAAAATTCTCCAATAAAAGAAAGGGCAGTCACCCTTTCTGTTCTCTAAATTTGCATAGGAAAAAAATTTAGGTGCTCCACTTCCTAATTGGTCTTTTAAGGGAATTTTTTTTAGGGAGACAGACACTGAGAGTTTTCTCTTCTTTTTAATGAAGAGGTGGGATGAGGTGGTCTTTAAAATCTTTTTTTACTTCTAAAGATTTGTGAGTCCATGATATTTGTGCTCCATTTGTTTTTACTGAAGTTCAGTCTCAGTGTCATTAAAAGATGAATGAATCTGTCTCTGTGACCTTGTGACCATGGGCAAGTCTTTGGACTAACTCCCTGAAGCCTTGTTTTCTGACTCCCAGGAATGGACTAGAATAATTTCTAGGATCCCTCTCTGTTCTAGAATGATACTTTGAAGATTGAGAAATTTAAGCTCTCTTTTATAAAGCTTTTTCTGAAAAGATGTGTATGTATACACACAAAAGTTACCACTTTTCTCTTATTAAATCATACTCCCTCTCCTACTAATTAGGTTTCTTGGACTCCAAATGTGAAGAAAAAGTAATTATTCCTTTAAAAAATAAGATGTTTTCCATTCTGAAGGACTTTTGAAAAAGAATGCTCTCTACCTCCAGAGAAAGAACTGTTGAAGTAGAAATGCAGATGAAAACATATGATTTATCACTTGTATATTTAGGTAAATGTTTTGAGGTTTTGGTTTCATAAGCTTATTCACTTACAAAAATGAATAATATTGAAACAAAAAAATGAGGTCTTTTAATCTCTTTTTCAGTCACCATAATTTCTCCCAGTATTTCCCTTCCATTTCTTCCGCTCAGAGAACTATCCCATTTAACAAACAGCAGTAGTCTCTCGGTAACTGAGAATGACGATTGTCTTTTGCACAAAGACACTTGTGCGTGAAGGAGATTTAAGTGGAAAAGCCGATGCACAGTGACAGTCCCACTCTCTGGGCGTTGGAAGCCTGGGTCCAGTGGCACGAAAGGTCGTTACACCTGGAGACTTCCTCAGTTGCATTGGATGGCCCTGTTGTCTTTTGTGCTCCAACACGCCCTAAGCACTCCACAGTGCTTTGCTGCGTAGGATCTCAGTCATTGAACCTTGTTGGTTTCTTCCTCCTGTTCAGCCGAAGAAGTCTTCACATGCTGGGTGAGCAAAGCCCTGGTTCACCAGGGGTTGACGACCCGATGTCTACCCTCCCAAGGTTTAGCCAGCCCGTCGAAGCCGTTGCTGGGGTGTGGCTGCTGCCGCATGCTAGCAGCTACTGGGAGCCACAAGTGAGAGCTGGGTGTCAGGTGAGGGTCAGTGGCTGGAGAGCTGCCCTAAGAGGGCACGACAAGCCCTCCATACCAGAGATACTACCCCTCTCTGAACACCAAAAAGTTATTTTTTAAATATATTTTTTATTAATTACATGTATTAATCAATTTCTATACAAGTTTTCCTAAGTTATATGATCAAACTTATCTCCCTCTCTTTTCCCTTCCCCCTCCTGATGCTGATAGGCAATTTGATCTGGGTTATACATGTATTACATGCAAAACACATTTCCATATTGTTCATTTAATAAGTGAGGAATCTTATAAAATCAAAACCCCCAAATATAAACCCAAATAAACAACTGAAAAATCATTTGCTTTCATCTGCATTCTGACTATAACCATTCTTTTTCTGGAGGTAGATCGCATTTTTTTTTTCTTAAGTCCCTCAGAATTGTCCTGGATCATTGTATTGCTGGGAGCAACTAAGTCTATCGCAGTTAGTCATTCTACAATATTGCTTTTACTGTGTTCAGTGTTTTCCTGATTCTGTTTATTTCACTTTGCATGAGTCCATGAATGTCTTTCCAGGTCTTTCTGAAATCATCTTGTTAATCATTCATTAGAGTACAACAGAATTCCATCACCATATCAAAATTTGTTCAGACATCCCCCAATTGATGGACATACCTTTAATTTCCAATTCTTTGCCACCACAAAAAGAACAGGTATAAATAACAAATAGTATTTTAAAAGCGGGGTGTATGGGGTGTTCAGGAAGGGGTAGTATCTTTGGTATGGAGGGCTTGTCGTGCCCTCCTAGGGCAGCTCTCCAGCCTCTGACCCCCACCTGACACCCAGCTCTCACTTGTGGCTCCAAGTAACTGCTAGCATGCGGCAGCGGCCACACCCGGAGCAACGGCTTCGACAAGCCGGCTAAACCTTGGGAGGGTAGCCATCGGGTCGTCAACCCCTGGTGAACCAGGGCTTTGCTCACCCAGCATGTGAAGACTGCTTCGGCTGGACAGGCGGAAGAAACCAACAAGAAGGTTCAATGGCTGAGATGGCAACGCAGCAAAGCACCGTGGAGTGCTTAGGGCATGTTGGAGCATAAAAGACAACACGGCCATCCAATGCAGCTGAGGAAGTCTCCAGGTGTAACGACCTTTCGTGCCACTGGACCCAGGCTTCCAACGCCCAGAGAGTGGGACTGTCTCTGTGCATCAACTTTTCCACTTAAATCTCTTTCACGCACAAGTATCTTTGTGCACACTCATCTATCCTAATCCCGTCCACCCTCTTCAAGACCTGCAGTGATGGGGGAGTGACGACACAACAGGTGGAGGTGACCACTGGCAGTTGTAGTCACGATCCTGCACGTAGGCGGCCCACGGACCAGTGGTCGCTCGGCCCTGTGGGCAGTAGGGACGTTCGGCAGCATCCTGGGCAACTGAGCAGCCCTCTCTAGGACAGCACTGCTCACCCTAATCAAGGGAGGGGACTAGAAAAGATGTCCCAAACATTGCCTGCCCTACAAACACCCGATCAGCACACCGCGGCTGGTGGGTCATGCCTTTAAGAGGTCGAAATCAAAGAAAACAAAATACAAAGAAACTCCTACTAGGAGCATGGAACATCAGGACATTACTTGATAGAGAGAATACCCCAAGACCTGAGAGAAGAACAGCTCTAATCGGTAAAGAACTGGCGCGATATAACATCGACATCGCAGCCTTAAACGAAACATGCCTACCAGAAGAGGGATCACTCAGTGAACCCGCCACTGGATACACCTTTTTCTGGAAAGGTAGAGCCACAAATGAAGACAGAATCCACGGTGTTGGCCTGGCTATCAAGACCATTTTGCTCAAACAGCTGCCAGACGTGCCTGTGGGCATCAGCAAGAGGCTCATGAAGATCCCTTTGCCTCTCAGCAAAGACCAGTATACCACAATCATCAGCGCATATGCCCCTATACTGACCACCACAGAGGAGACCATCGAGCAGTTCTACTCTGACCTGAGTGCCGTCCTGCACTCAGTGCCCACAAATGACAAGCTGATACTACTGGGAGACTTCAACGCCCACGTTGGCCAGGACCATGAAAGATGGAAAGGAGTGCTCGGCAAACACGGCGTGGGCAAAATGAACAACAACGGCCTACTGCTACGCAGCAAATGCTCAGAGTTCGAACTCACCATCACAAACACTGTGTTCAGAATGGTGAACAAATATAAAACAACGTGGATGCATCCACAATCAAAACAGTGGCATCTCATTGACTACATCATTGTACGCCAGCGAGACATCCAGGATGTAAAGATCACCAGAGCCATGAGAGGAGCTGAATGCTGGACAGACCACTGATTGGTTAGAGGGACTCTTCAAATGCGCATTGCGCCTCGCCATCCAAAATGTGCCCAGACAGTTCGTGCATTTTACAACGTGAGTCGTCTTAGAGATCCATCTTATTTGCAAACATTCCAGTCCTGCCTGGACAACAAACTGTCTGCCAAGGGTCCACTCACTGGAAGCTCAACCGAGAAATGGAACCAGTTCAGAGACGCAGTGAAGGAAACATCAAAGGCAGTCCTAGGCCCCAAACAACGCAACCACCAGGACTGGTTCGATGAGAACAACACTGCTATTTAAGCAATTGAGCTATTTAATTAAGCTATTGAGCAAAAAGAACAAAGCCTTTATGGAGTGGCAAAATACCCCAAACTCTGCTCCTAAAAAGGACAGATTCAAGTCTCTTTAAGCCACGGCGCAGTGTGAGATCAGGAAAATGCAAGACCTATGGTGGGAAAAAAAGGCAGAAGAAATCCAGCACTTTGTTGATACAAAAAACTACAAACAATTTTTCAGTGGCCTCAAGACTGTCTATGGGCCATTAAAACCCACCACCACTCCCTTGCTATCCTCTGACGGTGACACTCTCATAAAAGATAAAAAAGATAAAAAAGAAAAAAAGCAACAATGGTGGAAAGAACACTTCAGTCAGCTTCTCAACCAACCTTCTTCAGTTGATCAAAGTGCCCTTGACCAGATCCCCCCAAACCACACCATTGAATAACTTGAGTCCCTCCTTCAATAGAGGAAGTCCAAAAAGCCATTAAACAAATGAGTGCAGGCAAGGCACCCAGTAAAGACGAGATCCCAACCGAGGTGTACAAGGCCTTAAATGGAAAGGCACTTCAGGCATTCCACATAGTGTTGACCAGCATATGGGAAGAAGAAGACATGCCCCCAGAACTTAGAGATGCCTCCATCATAGCCCTATACAAGAACAAAGGCGCATGAGCAGCCTGTAACAACTACAGAGGCATCTCATTACTCTCCACTGCTGGAAAGATCCTCGCCCATGTTATACTCAACAGACTCTCACCATCTGTTTCACAGCAGAACCTTCCTGAATCACAATGTGGCTTCCGACCAGATCGTAGCACCATCGACATGGTCTTCACGGTGAGACAAATGCAGGAAAAATGCCTTCAGCAGAACCTGAGTCTCTACATTGTCTTCATAGACCTGACGAAGGCATTCGACACAGTGAACAGGGACGCATTGTGAATGATCCTTAGCAAGCTCGGTTGCCCAGCAAAATTTGTCAAACTGATCCAGCTCTTTCATGTCGACATGACAGGGAAAGTCCTATCTGGTGGAGAGACTTCCAATCGCTTCAGCATCTCCAATGGCGTGAAACAAGGCTGTGTCCTCGCTCTGGTACTATTCAACCTATTTTTAACCCAAGTATTACGACATGCTGTGATGGATCCAAACCTGGGCGTCTACATCAAATACTGACTGGATGGCTCACTATTCGTCCTTCGCCGCCTGACTGCAAAAACAAAGACAACAGAGAGACTCATCCTGGAAGCTCTCTTTGCAGGTGACTGTGCTCTCATGGCCCACCAAGAAAATCATCTTCAAATCATTGTGGACAGGTTCTCCACTACAACAAAACTGTTTGGCCTGACTATCAGCCTCAGCAAAACAGAGGTGTTGTTCTAACCTGCATCGGGGAGGCCAACTAACCAGCCGTGCATTGCAATCAACGGCATGCAGCTTTCTAACGTTAACACTTTCAAGTACCTGGGCAGCACCAACGCCAACAACGGGTCCCTAGACCACGAGATTAACGCCAGGATCCAAAAGGCCAGCCAGGCACTTGGGCGGCTGCGCTGCAAAGTCCTCCAACACAGAGGTGTAAGCACTGCGACGAAGCTCAAAGTGTACAACGCAGTGGTCCTCAGCTCGCTCCTGTACAGTTGTGAGACATGGACACTGTACCGGAAGCACATGAAACAGCTGGAGCAATTCCACCAACGCTCTCTTTGGTCAGTCATGAGGATCCGATGGCAGGACAGAATCACCAACCAGGAAGTCCTCGACAGAGCCAACTCCACCAGCATCGAAGTCATGGTCCTCAAAACCCAGCTACGATGGTCTGGACACGTCATCCGCATGGACCCACAGCAAATACCAAGACAGGTATTCTATGGTGAACTGTCAGCTGGACTCAGGAAACAAGGCGACCAAAGAAAAGATTCAAGCATCAGCTAAAGTCCAACTTGAAGTGGGCTGGCATTACACCAAAGCAACTAGAACTCACTGCCTCTGACAGAAGCAGCTGGCGAACCCACATTAACCATACCGCCAGGCCACAACCACACCTCCCATCACCACTGGCGTCCCATGCCCCATGTGCCACAAACTCTGCGCCTTAGTCTTTGGACTCCAAAGCCATATGAGGGTACACCATAGATGAAAACGCACAAAGACAATTGTCATTCTCGGTCACCAAGAGACTACTACTATCTATTTTAAAAGCAAAAAAAGTAAAAGAAAAAAATAATTTGAATAACTGATCAGCACATCAAAAAAGTATGAGACAAGGTACAACATACAACTTTTGTGGACCTCTTTCCCTTCTGCAGAGGGGTAGAGTAGAAGCACCTTCTCATATATCTTTTTTCAAGCTATGCATATTCTTCATAATTTGTAACATTTGATTTTGTTGTTCTTTCCATTTATATTGTTGTTGTCATTAAGTATATTGTTTTCTTGGCTTTGCTTATTTCACTTTGTTTCATTTCATGTAGATATTTCCATGTTTCTCTGTATTTATCACATTTACCATTCATTTCTTTAAGCACAGCAATATTGTTTGACATTTATGTACCACAGTTTATTAGCCATTTCACAATCAATGGGCCTCTACTTTGTTTTTAATTCTTTTCTACCACAAATAATACTGCTATGTTTTATTTTTATTTTTTTAAATGCTTACCTTCCATCCTAACATCAATACTGTGTATTGGTTCCAAGGCAGAAGAGTAGTAAGGGCTAGGCAAAAAGGGGTCAAGTGACTTGTCCAGGGTCACACAGCTGGGAAGTGTCTGAGACCAGATTTGAACCTAGGACCTCCCATATCTAGGCTTGGTTCTCAATCCCCTGAGCCACGGAGCTGCCCCCTATAAATGTTTTAGATAAAATTAAATATGTTTATTGTTTTCTTACCATTGATCTATGCCTATATCCCTGACATGGTTATAAGAATGGTCAAAATGAGTGATTTATTAGATGAACTGCTTTAGGCTATTGGGAATTTTATCTGAAAATTTTGAATCCATATCCATTAATAATATTGACCTATATTTTTCTTTCTATACTTTTTTTTCCTTTCTGAGTTCAGGTATTTAGACTATATTTGTCTCATAAAAGGAGTCTGTTAGAATACTTTATTTCTTTATTTTTGAGAATAATTTGTGTATTGCACTAATTATTTATTAAATATTGATTGATTTCTCTTTTGAATTAATCAGGATCAGAAATAATTTTTTATGGTTCCTTTAGAGCTAGTTCTATTTCATTTTCTGAGATTAGGTTATTTAAAATCTCTATTTGGTCATCTGTCAGTTTGGATATTTGATATTTTTGAAGATATTCCTCTCTTTCTTTTTGTATTCAAAGTTTTGTTAGCATATAACTATGCTAAATATGTTCTCATTATGCTTTCATTATTTCTTCTGGTTTTGTTGTGATTTCATCTTATTCATTTGTTATTTTGTTTATTTTTCTGCCTTCTTTTAAATAAGATTCACTAAAGGCTTACTGATTTTATTTCTTTTATCAAAGAACCAACTTTTAATTTCTTATCATTTCTATTTTAAGTTTCTAATTTAGCTCTCCTCTGATTTTAATATATTATTTTTGTGCCTAAATTAGTATTATTTTGTTGGCTTCTTAATTTTTTAAAAGGTTTATCCAGTTCATTAATTTTTTTTCTATTTTTCCAATGTATATTTGTTGGGATAGAATTTTCCCCCTGAGCATTTCTTTAGCTTTATCTCAGAAATGTTGATGTTATTTATTATTTTCTTTCACAAAATTATTATTTCTTTGATTTGTTCTTTAATCCTCATTATTTAGAATTCAACTATTGAGTCTTCATTTGAGTCTGGGTCTCTGTTTGTGGCCCCTAAACTGATTAGTATTTTTATTGTTATGGTATTTTAAAAAGTTATTTACCATTTCTGCCTTTCAAAATATCTGTTTACAATATCTCTGGGTCATAATAAATGGTCAATTTTTGTAAAAGTTCCATGTGGTGCTAAGAAGTATATATATTCTTTTGCACATAAATTCAATATTGATATTGGTTTGTTGTCTATGGAACCTTTCAGAATAATGTAGTTTGAGGAGTAGCTGAGTGGCTCAGTGGATTGAGAGCCAGACCTAGAGATGGGAGGTCCTGGCTTCAAATCTAGTACCAGCTGTGTGACCCTGGGCTTAACCCCCATTGCTTATTCCTTCCCAATCTTCTGCCTTGGAACCAATACATAGTATTTATTCGAAGACAGACGGTAAGGGTTAAAAAAAAAAGTAGTTTTCTCGTTTATTCTTTTCTATGTTTTGAATGTTTCTTTTTACTTTGTTTAATAGCATGATTGCAACTTCTTATTTTTAAAATTTATATATATGTAAGATCTAGGCAATGAGGGTGAATTGACTTGTCCAAAGTTACCCAACTAGGAAATGTCCAACGCTTGATTTAAACCTAGGACCTCTGTTGTCTAGGACTGGCTCTCAATCCACTGAGCCACATAGCTTCCCCCGCATAGTATATTTTAAGAAATATCTCTTCATTTTTATTCTATGTATTTTTGCTTTATATTTTTAATTTTAATAACAAATTTTCACACAAGTTTTCCAAAGTCATATGGTCCATATTATCTCTCTCCCTTCTCCCCACTTCCCATCCTGGAATTGACAAGAAATTCAAGATGGGTTATACATGTGTGCTTATATTTTTTAAATGTGTTTCTTTAAACACATGTGAGGCGGGTTGACACCCACAAGGTCAGAATTAAAGGATGGAGTAAGACCTTCTGGGCCTCAACTGACAGAAAGAAGGCAGGAGTGGCAATCATGATATCTGATAAAGCCAAAGCAAAAATAGACCTGATCAAAAGGGATAGGGAAGGTAATTATATTTTGTTAAAAGGGACTTTAGATAATGAGGAAATATCATTAATCAACATATATGCACCAAATAATATAGCACCCAAATTTCTAATGGAGAAACTAGGAGAATTGAAGGAAGAAATAGACAGTATAACCATATTAGTGGGAGGCTTGAACCAACCATTATCAAATTTAGATAAATCAAATCAAAAAATAAATAAGAAAGAGGTAAAAGAAGTAAATGAAATCTTAGAAAAATTAGAATTAATAGACATATGGAGAAAAATAAATAGGGATAAAAAGGAATACACCTTCTTCTCAGCACCACATGGCACATTCACAAAGATTGACCATACATTAGGTCACAGAAACATGGCACACAAATGCAGAAAAGCAGAAATAATAAATGCAGCCTTTTCAAACCACAAGGCAATAAAAATAATGATCAGTAATGGTACATGGAAAACCAAATAAAAAACTAATTGGAAACTAAACATTATGATACTCCAAAATCGCTTAGTTAGAGAAGAAATCATAGAAACAATTAATAATTTCATCGAGGAAAATGACAATGGTGAGACATCCTTTCAAACCTTTTGGGATGCAGCCAAAGTGGTAATTCATATCCCTGAGTGCATATATTAACAAACTAGGGAGAGCAGAGATCAATCAATTGGAAATGCAAATAATAAAACTCAAAAGCGACCAAATTAAAACCCCCCAGCAGAAAACCAAACTAGAAATCCTAAAAATTAAGGGAGAAATTAATAAAATCGAAAGTGATAGAACTATTGATTTAATAAATAAGACAAGAAGCTGGTACTTTGAAAAAACAAACAAAATAGACAAAGTACTGGTCAATCTAATTAAAAAAAGGAAGGAAGAAAAGCAAATTAACAGCATCAAAGATGAAAAGGGGGACATCACCTCTGATGAAGAGGAAATTAAGGCAATCATTAAAAATTACTTTGCCCAATTATATGGCAATAAATATAACAATTTAAGTGATATGGATGAATATATACAAAAATACAAACTGCCTAGACTAACAGAAGAAGAAATAGAATTCTTAAATAATCCCATATCAGAAAATGAAATCCAAGAGGCCATCAAAGAACTTCCTAAGAAAAATCCCCAGGGCCTGATGGATTCACCAGTGAATTCTATCAAACATTCAGAGAACAGTTAATCCCAATACTATACAAACTATTTGACATAATAAGCAAAGAGGGAGTTCTACCAAACTCCTTTTACGACACAAACATGGTACTGATTCCAAAACCAGGCAGGTCAAAAACAGAGAAAGAAAACTATAGACCAATCTCCCTAATGAATATAGATGCAAAAATCTTAAATAGGATACTAGCAAAAAGACTCCAGCAAGTGATCAGAAGGGTCATCCACCATGATCAAGTAGGATTTATACCAGGGATGCAGGGCTGGTTCAATATTAGGAAAACCATCCACATAATTGACCACATCAACAAGCAAACCAACAAGAACCACATGATTATCTCAATAGACGCAGAAAAAGCCTTTGATAAAATACAACACCCATTCCTATTAAAAACACTAGAAAGCATAGGAATAGAAGGGTCATTCCTAAAAATAATAAACAGTATATATCTAAAACCAACAGCTAATATCATCTGCAATGGGGATAAACTAGATGCATTCCCAATAAGATCAGGAGTGAAACAAGTATGCCCATTATCACCTCTACTATTTGACATTGTACTAGAAACACTAGCAGTAGCAATTAGAGAAGAAAAAGAAATTGAAGGCATCAAAATAGGCAAGGAGGAGACCAAGTTGTCACTCTTTGCAGATGACATGATGATCTACTTAAAGAATCCTAGAGATTCAACCAAAAAGCTAAATGAAATAATCAACAACTTTAGCAAAGTTGCAGGATACAAAATAAACCCACATAAGTCATCAGCATTTCTATTTATCTCCAACACAGCTCAGCAGCAAAAACTAGAAAGAGAAATCCCATTCAAAATCACTTTAGACAAAATAAAATACCTAGGAATCTACCTCCCGAGACAAACACAGGAACTATATGAACATAACTACAAAACACTCGCCACAGAACTAAAACTAGACTTGAGCAATTGGAAAAACATTAACTGCTCATGGGTAGGATGAGCCAATATAATAAAAATGACCATCCTACCTAAACTTATTTATTTATTTAGTGCCATACCCAACATAAGGAACTCTCAAAATATTTCTTTACTGATTTGGAAAAAACCATAACAAAGTTCATTTGGAATAAAAAAAGATCAAGGATATCCAGGGAAATAATGGAAAAAAAACACAAATGAGGGGGGCCTTGCAGTCCCAGATCTCAAACTATATTACAAAGCAGCAGTCATCAAAACAATTTGGTACTGGCTAAGAGATAGAAAGGAGGATCAGTGGAATAGACTGGGGGCAAGTGACCTCAGCCAGACAGTATACGATAAACCCAAAGATCCCAGGTTTTGGGACAAAAATCCACTATTCGATAAAAACTGCTAGGAAAATTGGAAGACAGTGTGGGAGAGATTAGGAATTGATCAACACCTGACACCCTACACCAAGATAAATTCAAAATGGGTGAAAGACTTAAACATAAAGAAGGAAACCATAAGTAAATTGGGTAAACACAGAATAGTATACATGTCAGACCTTTGGGAGGGGAAAGACTTTAAAACCAAGCAAGACATAGAAAGAATCACAAAATGTAAAATAAATAATTTCGACTACACAAAATTAAAAGGCTTTTGTACAAACAAAACCAATGTAACTAAAATCAGAAGGGAAACAACAAATTGGGAAAAAATCTTCATAAAAACCTCTGACAAAGGTTTAATTACTCAAATTTATAAAGAGCTAAAATAATTGTACAAAAAATCAAGCCATTCCCCAATTGATAAATGGGCAAGGGACATGGATAGGCAGTTTTCAGATAAAGAAATCAAAACTATTAATAAGCACATGAAGAAGTGTTCTCAATCTCCTGTAATCAGAGAGATGCAAATCAAAACAACTCTGAGGTATCACCTCACACCTAGCAGATTGGCTAACATGACAGTTATGGAAAGTAATGAATGCTGGAGGGAATGTGGCAAAGTAGGGACATTAATTCATTGCTGGTGGAGTTGTGAACTGATCCAGCCATTCTACAGGGCAATTTGGAACTATGCACAAAGGGCGATAAAAGAATGTCTACCCTTTGATCCAGCCATAGCACTGCTGGGTCTGTACCCCAAAGAGATAACGTACAAAAAGACTTGTACAAGAATATTCATAGCTGCACTCTTTGTGGTAGCCAAAAATTAGAAAATGAGGGGATGCCCATCAATTGGGGAATGGCTGAACAAATTGTGGTATATGTTGGTGATGGAATACTATTGTGCAAAAAGGAATAATAAAGTGGAGGAATTCCATGGAGACTGGAACGACCTCCAGGAAGTGATGCAGAGCGAGAGGAGCAGAACCAGGAGAACATTGTACACAGAGACAAACACACTGTGGTATAATCGAACGTAATGGACTTCTCCATTAGTGGCAGTGTAATGTCCCTGAACAATCTGCAGGGATCTAGGAGAAAAAACACTATCCATAAGCAGAGGACAAATTGAGGGAGTAGAAACACCGAGGAAAAGCAACTGCCTGACTACAGTGGTTGAGGGGACATGATAGAGGAGAGACTCTAAACAAACACTCTAATCAAATATTAACAACATGGCAATGGGTTCAAATCAAGAACACATGTGATACCCAGTGGAATCATGTGTCGGCTACTGGGGGTGGGAGGGAGGAAAAGAAAATGATCTTTGTCTTTAATGAATAATGCATGGAAATGATCAAATAAAATACTATAAAAATTAAAAAAAAAAAGCCCTAGTAAAAAATGAAATTTCAAAAGCTCCATTTCCAAGCAAATAAGAATTGGAATTTAGTTTTTTAGCCTTACACAATCCATACAAACCATACATTCACTTACTCTGCTTTCACAAAAAGGGAGATGTAGCCCCAAGTAGTGAGAATACGCCCCATTAAAATTACCGCCATAGTTTAGAAGTAATCAGACACCTAACTTGCTCTCCCAGTATGAGAACTCAATCCAACTCCTCCCCAAATACTAAATGACCTTCCAAGAAATTACTGATGTAGGAATTCTACAAGAAACCTATTGAATTATGACCTATAGAAATTATCACCTATAGAAAACTCTTTTTTAGAATCACTGAGGTAATCTATATCCATTGTCTCTATCTTATAAATCATTATCAGCCAATGTCTCTGCAAAAGATTTACGTAATCCCTTAGTCAACCTCATTCTCTCTATAAAATATGTACCCCAAAATCATTAAACTTTGTCACTGATCAGCAAAAAAAAAAATGTGTTTCTTTTGAGCAACAGATTGAGGTTTTGTTTTCTTATCCAATGTCTTTCTTTATTATTGTATTAGATTGTTTAATCCATTCACATTTAAGGTTATGAGAATTAGATTTATATATTCCTCTCAATGTCACTGATGTATTTTTTTCCATATTAGGATTTTTTCCTCCTCTTTTCCTCAAGTCAGCAACACATCAAGGTGGCAACACATTGAAGGACTGATCTGGGCCAGCTTTTTATAATATAACTTTTGTAATGTGATAAAGACAGTTTTCATAGGTTGTCATCAGCGAAAGAAGTGGGGCTTTTGCATCTCAGTTTCTCCCCCAAATATGATATACTCATATTGGCCAATATGACAGTAAAAGAAAGTGATAAATGTTGGAGGGGATGGGGCAAAATTGAGACACTAATGAATTACTGGTAGAGTTGGGAATTGATCCAACCAATCTGGAGGGCAATTTGGAAAATTTGCCCAAAGGGCTATAAAGCAATACATACCCTTTGATCCAGTAATACCACTATTAGGTCTGTATCCCAAAGAGATAAAAAAAGGGAGGGGGGAGGACCTATTTATACAAAAATGTTTATAGCTGCTCTTTTCGTGGTGGCAAAGAATTGGAAATTTAAAGGGATGTCCATCAGTTGGGCAATGGCTGAACAAATTATGATATATGATGGTGATGGAACACTACTGTGCTCTAAAGAATGAAGAACAGGAGATTTACAGAAAGAGCTGGAAAGACCTTCATGGACTTATGCAGAGTGAAATAAACAGAACCAGGAAAACTTTGTACATAGTAACAGCATTTTTATGGAATGACCAATTCTGATAGACTTAGCTGCTCTCAGCAATACAATGATCCAGGACAATTCTGAGGGATTTATGACAAAGAATACTATCCACCTCCAGGGAAAGAACTGTTGGAATTGGAAAACAGAATTTTTGGAAAATTTTTTCTAAATTTTTTGGAAAAAAGTTGGAAAGCATGCAATTTTTCAACTTAAGTTGATTTGGGTTTTGGTTTTGGGTTTTGGTTTTATAAGATTATTCTTTTACAAAAATGAACATGATGGAAATATGTTTTGTTAACCTTTAACTTAATTAGAGTAAATCTATATTTGCCTTTATTTTTTCCCCATCCCCATTTTTATGTATTCTCCTATTCTGTAATTTAATCCTGCATAAAAACCTTGATTCACTTACAGGTGATGTGTTGTCAGGTTTAGTCCAAAATGTCAGGCCTGTGTCTCTAACATCAAACTTCTATTTGACTTTTGGTTTTAACTCTTGTCTTCTCCTGAACATTTTTTAAAAATCCTTACCTTCTGACTTAGAATTGATACTAAGATCAAATAAGAGAGGCAGAGGAAAAATGAGAAAAGGAAATGAAAGTGATGCAAGAAGAAAATAACACTTTAAAAAGCAGAATTGGGGACTTCCGGTTAAGATGACGGCTTAGAGAAAGCTAAAGTTCAGATCTCCGGAAAACCCTTCCCGGCCGATCTCAAACTATAAGCTCCTAAGGCGCCGAAATTCAAAACGATCAACAGCACAGACCCTGGGAACCCTCCTCCTGGACCTGGACCCGTTTCAAAAGGTACGGCTCCCCTCAAAAGCCAGAACCCGAGATCACTCGGACCTCAGGGGTAGGAGCGCAGAGTCCAAGGCTCCCGGAAGCCGCAGCCCGGCCGGGCTCAGAGAGCAGGGTCCTCGGAACAACAACCCTCAGGGCCTTCTACCCGAGTCCCGGTGAAAGTTACTGCCTGGGGCTTCCGCTGCAGAGAGCTGGTCGAAACAACAGCAACCCTCAGGGCGGGCAAGACAGCCTCACGGGCTGGATCCTGCTATCCAAGTCTCAGTGAAAGTCCTTGCCCTCGGAGCTTGGGGAAGCTGCAGCCCATCCCCCCGCAGGCCGACGAAACAGCCTCATGGCCAGCGATTCTGAAGGCAACTTCCTGAAAGCGAGCCAGGGGGAGAGTGTGGCCTCGTGGTCCAACCCTTCCATTCCAGTCCCAGTGAGGCATATTCAGTTTAATCCAGGGAAAGCTCATAGAACCAACATCTGCCCAGGACTAAAGCCTCTGAACACCAGACAGAGATAAGAAAAGCTAATCCTCCACATTCAGAGATGGCAAACTCCACAGAAGCACAGAAGCCCCAAAATACCAAGAAAAATACGAAGAAAGGGGCGACTTTGGACACATTCTATGGAGCCAAAATACAAAATACAGAGCAGATAGAAGAAGATATACAAGAAAATTCTCCAAAATCTTCCAAGGAAATAGAAACTCTCCACAAACCCATGAAGAATTTGAATCAGAAATGACCAAAAAGATGGAAGCCCTCTGGGAGGAAAAGTGGGAAATAATGCAAAAGAAATTCACGCATCTACAAAACCAGTTTGACCAAACTGTAAAAGAAAACCAGGCTTTAAAGCAAGAACTAATAAAGCAAAGCCAAAACACCAAGAAATTAGAAGAGAACATAAAATATCTCACCGACAAGGTGATAGATCTGGAAAATAGAGGGAGAAGAGAAAATTTAAGAATAATTGGACTCCCAGAAAAGCCAGAAATAAACACCAAACTGGACATGGTGATACAAGATATAATCAAAGAAAATTGCCCAGAGATTCTAGAACAAGGGGGCAATACAGCCACTGACAGAGCTCACAGAACACCTTCTACACTAAACCCCCAAAAGACAACTCCCAGGAATGTAATTGCCAAATTCCAAAGCTATCAAACAAAAGAAAAAATCCTACAGGAAGCCAGAAAAAGACAATTTAGATATAAAGGAATGCCAATCAGGGTCACACAAGACCTTGCAAGTTCTACTCTGAATGATCGTAAGTCATGGAACATGATCTTCAGAAAGGCAAGAGAGCTGGGTCTCCAACCAAGAATCAGCTACCCAGCAAAACTGACTATATACTTCCAAGGGAAAGTATGGGCATTCAACAAAATAGAAGACTTCCAACTTTTTGCAAAGAAAAGACCAGAGCTCTGTGGAAAGTTTGATACCGAAAATCAAAGAGCAAGGAATACCTGAAAAGGTAAATATTAAGGAAAGGGGAAAAATGTTATCTTCTTCTTTTACTCAAACTCTCTTCTATAAGGACTACATTTATATCAATCTATGTATACTAACATGTGGGGAAAATGTAATGTATAAATAGGGGGTAAAGAAAGACCAAATAGAATAATGGTTCTCACACAAAGATTCACATGGGAAGGGGAGGGGAAGAAAACTCCTATAAGAAGGAGAGGAAGAGAGGGGCGGGGGGGTTACTTAAACCTTAATCTCAGGGAAATCAACTCTGAGAGGGAAAAACATCCAGATCCATTGGGATCTTGAATTCTATCTTACCCAACAAGGGTAAGGAGAAGGGAAAACCAAGGGGGGGAGGGGGAGAGGGAGAACAAAAAGGGAGGGAAAGAGAGGGGGGAGGGGGAGGGAAGAAAAATGGAGGGACTAAAAAGGGAAACATCAAGGGAGGGGACAAGGGGGACTGATTCAAAGTAAATCACTGGACTAAAAGGTAGAGCTGAAGAAGAAAAGGTTAGAATCAGGGAAGGCTATCAAAATGCCAGGGAGTCCACAAATGACAATCATAACTTTGAACGTGAATGGGATGAACTCACCCATAAAACGTAGACGAATAGCAGAATGGATTAGAATCCAAAACCCTACCATATGTTGTCTTCAAGAAACACACATGAGGCGGGTTGACACCCACAAGATCAGAATTAAAGGATGGAGTAAGACCTTCTGGGCCTCAACTGATAGAAAGAAGGCAGGAGTGGTAATCATGATATCTGATAAAGCCAATGCAAAAATAGACCTGATCAAAAGGGATAGGGAAGGTAATTATATTTTGTTAAAAGGGACTCTAGACAACGAGGAAATATCATTAATCAACATGTATGCACCAAATAATATAGCACCCAAATTTCTAATGGAGAAACTAGGAGAATTGAAGGAAGAAATAGACAATAAAACCATACTAGTGGGAGACTTAAACCAACCATTATCAAATTTAGATAAATCAAATCAAAAAATAAATAAGAAAGAGGTAAAAGAAGTGAATGAAATCTTAGAAAAATTAGAATTAATAGACATATGGAGAAAAATAAATAGGGATAAAAAGGAATACACCTTCTTCTCAGCACCACATGGCACATTCACAAAAATTGACCATACATTAGGTCACAGAAACATAGCACACAAATGCAAAAAAGCAGAAATAATGAATGCAGCCTTCTCAGATCACAAGGCAATAAAAAAAATGATTAGTAATGGTACATGGAAAACCAAATCTAAAACCAATTGGAAATTAAACAATATGATACTCCAAAATCGTTTAGTTAAAGAAGAAATCATAGAAACAATTAATAATTTCATCAAGGAAAATGACAATGGCGAAACATCCTTTCAAACCTTTTGGGATGCAGCCAAAGCGGTAATCAGAGGCAAATTCATATCCCTGAAAGCTTATATTAACAAACTAGGGAGAGCAGAGATCAATCAATTGGAAATGCAATTGAAAAAACTCGAAAGCGATCAAATTAAAAACCCCCAGCAGAAAACCAAATTAGAAATCCTAAAAATTAAGGGAGAAATTAATAAAATCGAAAGTGATAGAACTATTGATTTAATAAATAAGACAAGAAGCTGGTACTTTGAAAAAACAAACAAAATAGACAAAGTACTGGTCAATCTAATTAAAAAAAGGAAGGAAGAAAAGCAAATTCACAGCATTAAAGATGAAAAGGGGGACAGCACCTCCAATGAGGAGGAAATTAAGGCAATCATTAGAAATTACTTTGCCCAATTATATGGCAATAAATACACCAATTTAGGAGAAATGGATGAATATATACAAAAATACAAACTGCCTAGACTAACAGAAGAGGAAATAGAATTCTTAAATAATCCCATATCAGAAAATGAAATCCAAGAGGCCATCAAAGAACTTCCTAAGAAAAAATCCCCAGGGCCTGATGGATTCACCTGTGAATTCTATCAAACATTCAGAGAACAGTTAATCCCAATACTATACAAACTATTTGACACAATAAGCAAAGAGGGAGTTCTACCAAACTCCTTTTATGACACAAACATGGTACTGATTCCAAAACCAGGCAGGTCAAAAACAGAGAAAGAAAACTATAGGCCAATCTCCCTAATGAATATAGATGCAAAAATCTTAAATAGGATACTAGCAAAAAGACTCCAGCAAGTGATCAAAAGGATCATTCACCATGATCAAGTAGGATTCATACCAGGGATGCAGGGCTGGTTCAACATTAGGAAAACCATCCACATAATTGACCACATCAACAAGCAAACTAGCAAGAACCACATGATTATCTCAATAGATGCAGAAAAAGCCTTTGATAAAATACAACACCCATTCCTATTAAAAACACTAGAAAGCATAGGAATAGAAGGGTCATTCCTAAAAATAATAAACAGTATATATCTAAAACCAACAGCTAATATCATCTGCAATGGGGATAAACTAGATGCATTCCCAATAAGATCAGGAGTGAAACAAGGATGCCCATTATCATCTCTACTATTTGACATTGTACTAGAAACACTAGCAGTAGCAATTAGAGAAGATAAAGGAATTGAAGGCATCAAAATAGGCAAGGAGGAGACCAAGTTATCACTCTTTGCGGATGACATGATGGTCTACTTAAAGAATCCTAGAGATTCAACCAAAAAGCTAATTGAAATAATCAACAACTTTAGCAAAGTTGCAGGATACAAAATAAACCCACATAAGTCATCAGCATTTCTATTTATCTCCAACACAGCTCAGCAGCAAGAACTAGAAAGAGAAATCCCATTCAAAATCACCTTAGACAAAATAAAATACCTAGGAATCTACCTCCCAAGACAAACACAGGAACTATATGAACACAACTACAAAACACTCGCCACACAACTAAAACTAGACTTGAACAAATGGAAAAACATTAACTGCTCATGGATAGGACGAGCCAATATAATAAAAATGACCATCCTACCCAAACTTATTTATCTATTTAGTGCCATACCCATTGAACTACCAAAATACTTCTTCACTGATTTAGAAAAAACCATAACAAAGTTCATTTGGAAGAACAAAAGATCAAGGATATCCAGGGAAATAATGAAAAAAAACACATATGATGGGGGCCTTGCAGTCCCTGACCTAAAACTATATTACAAAGCAGCAGTCATCAAAACAATTTGGTACTGGCTAAGAAACAGAAAGGAAGATCAGTGGAATAGACTGGGGGAAAGCGACCTCAGCAAGACAGTATACGATAAACCCAAAGATCCCAGGTTTTGGGACAAAAATCCACTATTCGATAAAAACTGCTGGGAAAATTGGAAGACAGTGTGGGAGAGACTAGGAATAGATCAGCACCTCACACCCTACACCAAGATAAATTCAAAATGGGTGAGTGACTTAAACATAAAGAAGGAAACCATAAGTAAATTGGGTAAACACAGAATAGTATACATGTCAGACCTTTGGGAGGGGAAAGGCTTTAAAACCAAGCAAGATATAGAAAGAATCACAAAATGTAAAATAAATAATTTTGACTACATCAAACTAAAAAGCTTTTGTACAAACAAAACCAATATAACTAAAATCAGAAGGGAAACAACAAATTGGGAAAAAATCTTCATAGAAACCTCTGACAAAGGTTTAATTACTCATATTTATAATGAGCTAAATCAATTGTACAAAAAATCAAGCCATTCTCCAATTGATAAATGGGCAAGGGACATGGATAGGCAGTTCTCAGATAAAGAAATCAAAACTATTAACAAGCACATGAAGAAGTGTTCTACATCTCTTATAATCAGAGAGATGCAAATCAAAACAACTCTGAGGTATCACCTCACACCTAGCAGATTGGCTAACATGACAGTTATGGAAAGTAATGAATGCTGGAGGGGATGTGGCAAAGTAGGGACATTAATTCATTGCTGGCGGAGTTGTGAATTGATCCCACCATTCTGGAGGGCAATTTGGAACTATGCCCAAAGGGCGACAAAAGAATATCTACCCTTTGACCCAGCCATAGCACTGCTGGGTCTGTACCCCAAAGAGATAATGGACACAAAGACTTGTACAAAAATATTCATAGCTGCGCTCTTTGTGGTGGCCCAAAACTGGAAAACGAGGGGATGCCCATCAATTGGGGAATGGCTGAACAAACTGTGGTATATGTTGGTGATGGAGTACTATTGTGCTCAAAGGAATAATAAAGTGGAGAAGTTCCATGGAGACTGGAACAACCTCCAGGAAGTGATGCAGAGCGAGAGGAGCAGAACCAGGAGAACATTGTACACAGAGACTAATACACTGTGGTATAATCGAGCGTAATGGACTTCTCCATTAGTGGCGGTGTAATGTCCCTGAACAACTTGCAGGGATCCAGGAGAAAAAAACACCATTCATAAGCAAAGGATAAACTATGGGAGTGGAAACACCGAGAAAAAGCAACTGCCTGAATACAGAGGTTGAGGGGACATGACAGAGGATAGACTTTAAATGAACACTCTAATGCAAATACTATCAACAAAGCAATGGGTTCAAATCAAGAAAACATCTAATGCCCAGTGGACTTACGCGTTGGCTATGGGGGGTGGGGGGGAGGAAAAGAAAATGATCTATGTCTTTAACGAATAATGCTTGGAAATGATCAATAAGAAGCACCAACATCCACTGAATAGAATTCTTAAAAAAAAAAAGAGTTGGACAAATGGAAAAAGAGTATCAATACTAAATATCAATTGAAAGGAAGAAGAGTGGTAAGGGTTAGGCAAATGGAGTTAAGTGACTTGCCCAGGGTCACATAGCTAGTAAGTATCTGAGGATGTATTTGAACCCAGAACCTCTAGTCTCCACTCCTAACTCCCTATCCACTGAGTCACGTAAGTGCTCACTATTGTATATTTAGAAAGACATTTAAAGATCTCTCTATTGTTATTTTGTTGCTGTTAAAGCAGGAAAGCCGGCCCGCAGCCTAACCACAAAAGGAAAGATAGAAAGCTGACCTTGGGGAAGAATTACAGCCAAGGAGATGGACAAGAAACAGACAGATACACACGTAATATTTGACAATGGAGCTCCACAGATAAGCCCCTACTACTTAGCTATCAGAGGACATGATACCACTAAGCAGTTCTAAATTAATAATATGTGGGTATAGGAGTATAGAGATTAGCTGAGAGGAAAAGCCCCGATCCCTTGCAGCCTGAGCTGCAGGTACAGATCAGTCCAGCTTGAGGAGAGGAGATCAAGAAAGAAATCACCGGTTCCTTAGAGCTGGTACTCTAAGCACGAACCACTTAAAGATAAGAAATTGAGGAGGAAAGGTCTTTCAGGAAGAGAGAGAGATAGAGAGGGAGGAAGTTAAAGATGGAGCTTGGCCTCAGGAAAGACAGACATAGGTGAGAGGTGATGAGGCAAAAGAGGGCTGGCCTTCTGTGGAGCTCCTATTTATTACCATTGAGATGCAAATGTGCACAATACATAGGGATGATTATCATTGGTCAACGACAAGACATAGGTGTGGTTTGTTTCAGTGAGGTGAGCACAAAGAAACCTGATTTCCCGCCTAACCTGGGGGAAGCTGGGATCAAGGGTCAACAGGCTTTACTAGCCATGCCCAAGACTGAGCATGCTCTCTTTTAAGACAATCTTTACATTCTAACTGTTTCCCTTGTCCATAGATAGGTGTGGACTGCTACAGTTGTTAGCTGATATATTTGTTTGACTTTCTTGTTTATCTACTCTGAGATATTTTCAAAGCAAATAATTTGTTCACATCTGGTTTTCTTTCAAAGATGCAATGAAAGTCTCTTTTTTAGTGGAATATTTACCTTTCCCCTTAATTATTAGATTCGAATTTAGAATATATTTCCTTGGGTTACATCTGGAGTTTCTTTGTTCTTCAGAACACATTATGCCTTTCCCTTCTGTGTTTTCTGGCAGTGGAAGAATAGTCTTGCATTATTTAAATTCCCTTTCCTTTATATTTAAAGGCTTTCTTTAAAGTCACTTGCAGGTTCTATAGGTATATGACTGGGGGTTTTGGTTTGAAAAGATCACTTTATTACAAATATGAATATTATGGAAATAGGTTTTGAGCAATAATACATGCATAACCTAGTGGAATTGCTTGTCAACTCCAGGAGTGGGGTGGGAAGAGGGAAGGGAGAGAACATGAATCATGGAATCATGGAAAAATATTCTTTTTTTTTTAATTTTATAATATTTTATTTGATCGTTTCCAAGCATTATTCATTAAAGACAAAGATCATTTTCTTCCCCCACCCCCACCCCCAGTAGCCGACGCATGATTCCACTGGGTATCACATATGTCTTGATTCGAACCCATTGCCATGTTGTTAGTATTTGCATTAGAGTGTTCATTTAGAGTCTCTCCTCTGTCATGTCCCCTCAACCACTCTCGGTGTTTCTACTCCCACAGTTTATCCTCTGCTTATGAATAGTGTTTTTATCCTCTGCTTATGAATAGTGTTTTTTCTCCTAGATCCCTGTAGATTGTTCAGGGACATTACACTGCCCCTAATGGAGAAGTCATGGAAAAATATTCTAAATAAATAAATTTTAAAAAATAAAGTCACTTGCAGATTTTGTTGTTTGTCACTGGTATTTTAAAATTTTTATTGACATGTATTTTAAACATCTCAGCATAGGGTTTTGTTTATTTTTCCCCTAGGGCAATCTTGGGTTTTTTTTGACACACTTTGTTTCAATGATGAAAAGTTATTAGGTTTTTTATATTACTTCTTGCATTGTGATCAAGGTTTTTTTTTTAATCTCTCATATTCTTTTGGGAGACTTGCTTTTTTCTTTTAATATTTTTTCTCAATTACATAAAAATTTAATCTTAATTTTTAAAAAAAGTTTGAACCAAATTCTCCCCTCTATGCCTTTTGCCCCTCTCCTTTTCCTAAGACAGCAACCAATATGATATAGATTTTAAGTGTACATTAATGTAAGACATTTTTCCATATTAGTTATTTGTGAAAGAGAACTTAAACAAAATTGAAGAAAGTATAATTTTGTATGTCTTAGTCTGTATTCAGACTCCATCAATTCTTTAACTGGAGGCATATGGCATTTTTCATCCTGAGTTCTTGGGTATTGTTTTAGATCACTAAGATATTACTAACAATAGCTAAGCCATTCACAATTGTTCATCATATATTATTGCCATTTCTATGTACAGTGTTCTCTTGGTTCTGCTCACTTCACTTTGGATCAGTTCATGTAGACCTTTCCAGGTTTTTCTTGTCATCCTTCTCATCATATCTTATAACACAATAGTATACCATGACAATCATATACTATTTGTTTGATCACTTCCCAGTTGTTGGACATCCCCCCAAATTCTAATTGAGCTGCTCACAAAAAGAGCTGCTCAAAATGGTTTTATATAAACAGGTTCTCCCATTCTCCTTTTTAAAAAAATCTCTTTGGGATATAGACCTAGAAGTGGCATTGCTAGATCACAGTTTCAAAGTCCTTTGGGCACAGTTTATCTCTTTACTTCTAGGAGACTTATAATCCTTATGTTGTCATTTTGCATCCTATCTTCAATTTTAGTATGATTTACCTTCATAGAAATAGTATTTTCTTTTAATGTTATTGCTGTTTCTTTTCTTTTTTAAATATGGTCTTCAGTTCTGTATATAGTATTTATGTTCCCAGTTATTTATTCTCTCTTTATTTTTCTTCTTGAGAGTTGTTACCAGGGATTCGCGTTTTTCAAGTATTGATTCATTTTCTTTTATCTTATAATATTTATTCCTAGATTCTACCCTGTTTTAGCTGATCTGAAACCCATATTTCCTCCTATTCTTAATATCTTTCCTATTGATTTATATGCTTATTCACAAGGTCTTTAACTGAGGTGTTTTTCTTTCCTTCCTTCCCTCCTTCCCTCCTTCCCCCTTCCTTCCTTCTTTCTTTCTTTTTTAATTTTATTTAATTGATTAAGAAAATTTTTCCATGGTTACATGATTCATGTTCTTTCCCTCCCCTCTTCCCACCCCCCTCTCATAGCCAACAAGCAATTCTACTGGGTTTTACATGTGTCATTGATCAAGACCTATTTCCATATTATTGATATTTGCATTGGGATGATCATTTAGAGTCTACATCTCCAATCACATCCCCATCGACCTCTGTGATTAAGCAATTGTTTCTCTTCTGTGTTTCTACTCCCACAGTTCTTTCTCTGGATGTAGATGGCATTCTTTCTCATAAGTCCCCCAGAAATGACTTGGATCATAGCATTGCTGCTAGTAGAGAAGTCCATTATATTGGATTGTGCCACAGTATATCCATCTCTGTGTATTCTGCTCCTTTCACTCTGCATCAATTCCTGGAGGTTGTTCCAGTTCACATTCTACCTCTTCTCACAATGAATAATTTACATTCCACAGGCCTCAGCTTCTGGGAGTACAAAATTAATTGTAGCTGGATTCTGAGCTAAATAGCTCTCTCTCTCTCTCTCTCTCTCTCTCTCTCTCTCTCTCTCTCTCTCTCTCTCTCTCTCTCTCTCTCTCTCTCTCTCTCTCTCTCTCTCCCTCCTTCCCTCTAGTGTCCTTAGTTCTCTGGTTTAGCTTTTTGGCAGAATAATCACTACCATTCTGCTATACCAGTCAGGACAAGCTCCTACCTTTTGATTTTCCATGGCACTGGGAGGAGATAATTTTAGTACTATTGCAAACCCATGGGTTGACTTGTACAATCCTACCAGAGTGCGGTGAGTACAGGGGGAAGGAGTGTTGAATGAGCATGTTAGGATTAATGAGTGGCTTTCTCTGCTCTTAATTCATTGAATTGTTACTTCATTAAGATTCTTGGTCTCCTAGAACATATAGAAAGCAGAAATTGCCGAATTCTTTTGAATGACCAGAGATTTTTAATCTTAGAGATCCCACAATGCTCTGGAGAATGAAGCAATAAGCACAATGTCATCTATAAATATTTATATGTGCCACTTCAAAAGCAGGAGAAACTGAAGAATAGTCTGATAAAAAAATGATTTTCCCATATATAGTTTTAGAATAATGTACTTATAGGCTTAGAAGGTGGCAATGCAGAGATGTGGGCAGAATGATCTTATTATTTGCCTGCTAATTGATTAATATTGCTATTGAAGGAGAAAATGAAAACTCTTATGCTTAAACAATTTATTTGGGTAAGTAAAAAAAAAAAAAACCAAAACCAAAACCCTCAAACACCATGCTTCTCACTGTGGGCTTCTTTCTACTTTCATTAATACCAGTATCAGACACAAGGGATCTTGATAATTCTTGATAATTCATTGAAAAGCATTCTTCCATTTTTGCTGACAACAAAGACAAATTAATTTGGCTTCTTTTACAGTTTTCTTATAATTATTTTGCTCATTTCTTTACTTGGCGAGCTCAGTAGTTTGAAGAGAACAAAATGTTCCTATAAAGAAGAATTATCTGAAAAGAAATTATGAATAATTGTACAATATCTGGCTCTATTTATTGTTCTGTCTATTTACATTATTGGAATAATTGTCTATATCATTTTCTTGGTTTTGCTATTTTCACTTTGCATTAATTCATATGTCTACTAACATTTCTCTGATTTCTTTATATCCTTTGTTTCTTAGAGCAGAATGATATTCCATTATATTGTGTACTACAATTTATTACATTATATTATGTACTACAATTTGGTTAGCTATTTCCTAATCAATGGATATCTATTTTGTTTTTAATTCTTTGTTATGCACATATAATGGGGAACTGGCCAAAAGACCCACCATGAGCCTGCTTCTAGAAGTATTTGATAATGTAGAATAGAGGGATCTCTCTCTCTCTCTCTGTCTCTATGTCTGTCTGTCTGTCTCTGTCTCTCTCTCTCTCTCTCTCTCTCTCTCTGTTTCTCTGTCTCTCTCTGTCTCTTTGTCTCTGTTTATCTCTCTCTGTCTCTCTGTCTGTCTGTCTGTGTGTCTCTCTCTCTCTCTCTTAAGAATAGCTTTGCTTCATTACTTATAATAATGGGAGGAAATTTGAATGGTGTGCTCCTATTCGTGCACATAGTTAGGGCCAGATATTTCTAACTAAAAATTATTTTGGGGAATCAAGATGAGACAAAGTACTCACATGACAGCAGCATCCAAGGCTCCCCTCTCATGCCTTCTGGGATTCCCTTTAGCACCGTATCTCCCCCTTTTTTTTCTCAGTGGGATACATGCAGATCCCCTCTCCATATTCAGCAAAGTGAATCTTGCAGGCTTTTCTTCCAAAAATTCTTTAGCTAGTTTGGGGTTGAATTTCTCAGGAGACCTCCATCAGTACATAGCTGTTGGAACATTGTTGCCATTCTGGTGGAATTGGTACTACCTGCTATCTTGCCTCAGAGCTCACAATGGGTTGATGATGAGAGGAAATGAGGCTGCTGGGCCTGGAGCAGACCTCATCATCTGAACTGTTGCAGTTTCCTCAAATTTCTTTGTCCAAGTAGGTTTTTGAAGTTGTTTGTGGCAGGAAATCTGAGATCCTCTGCATCAAAAAGTCTCTTTCAAGTTAGCCAAGAGGTCATCCAGTGTGTGTGTGTGTGTGTGTGTGTGTGTGTGTGTGTGTGTGTGTGTGTGTGTGCGCTTTTTGATAGCAGACTGGGTAAAACAGTGGAGCTGACAGCCTTTTCCACAATTTTCACCTCTCAGAGTAGAATGATGAGGCTACATAAATTCTCCTCCTTGTTGGTAAAACAGATGTAATTAGTTGACACAAATATTTGCTTCCAAATATGCATTTTGTTGAATGAGGCCCTAGAGTACAATCAGAACTTCAGAACATGCATAGATAATTTATGACTGCTTCCTGTCCATTTATTGCTTAGTGAAGAAAAGCTTTTTTACTGGCTGCTGAGCCTGAGCTAAGTATGCACACAACAGACTTTAATTGGTCTAATTGTCTCTCTCTTTCCTAGTGATGATTAAGAGAAGTGCCAATCAGTTGGGAAAAAGAGGCAGCAGGTGTGCTTTCTCCATTGGTTTACCAATGACCATTAGCAAGACACAAATTTTTCTATCTCTGCTGTGTCTATTATTTCCTTCTCTTACATGAAGAAATATTGGAGACAAGAAGACTCAGGTTATAAACCTGTGAGCTTTCAAGGGTAAAAAAAATATATATATATATTTATATATATATATATATATATATATATATATATATATAAATATATACACCAGAAGCCCAGGACTTCTTCTACTGGTCTGATGGTGTGAGAAAGTAACATCCAAAAACTGTTACTCTTGCAATGCATAATGGCAGGGTACTCCATTTTATTAAAAATTAAAATATATTATTCAAAATCCACAAAACTATATAAATTAAAAATTATTATTTTCTGTTAAGTTTGTGACACTTCTATTTCTGAAGTTCTTAAGGCATAAACTACACTAAGGCTTTTGGGACACTGTGTATATATTTCATGTAATACTAAGTGATTGGGATAGACAGTAACAACTAGAAAAGTCAGGAGAGACATCTTGAAGGAGTTGGAACTTAAAATGATCCTTGAAGGGAGTATTCCAGGCATGTGGAACAACCTCAGCAAAGATATGGAGACAGGAATTAGAAAGAAGACTATGAGGAGCAGCATGCAGATAATTTTGACTGGAGAGTAGCATAGATGAGGAGTACTATGTAAACAACCTGGAAAGGCAGGCTGGAGCTAGTCTTTAAATGCATAATAGAGCTGTTTTTATTTTATCCTAAGCAGTCGTTTTTCACTTCTTTTGGATACCTTTGGCAATTTGGGGAAGCCTATGGACTCCTCAATAATGTTTTAATAATGGTTTAAATGCATATTGTAAAATGTATAGGATTACAAAGAAAACCAAACATGTTGAAATAGTAAAGTATTTGAGAGCAAGTACTAATTTTTTGTTCATATTTGTATCCTCAGTGCTTGACATAGTGCCTAGAACATAGTTAAGACTCTTACGTGTTCCACTGTTTACATTCTTGTCTAACTCTTCCTGACCCCATTTGGGGTTTTTCTTGGCAAAGACACTGGACTGGTTTGCCATTTCCTTCTGTGGTTCATTTTTAAAGATGAAGAAACGGAGGCAAAAAGAGTTCAGTTGCCTAGGGTCATATAGCTAGGAAGTATCTGAAGCCAGATTTGAACTCAGGAAGATAAATCTTCTTGATTCCAGGCCTGAAACTCTATCTACTGTGCCACCTAGTTGTCCCTAGTAAGGTCTTAATAAATGCTTTTTAGAAGAAGGAGAAGGAAGAGAAGAAGGAAGAGGAGGAGAGAGAGAAGAAAGAAGAGGAGAGGAAGAGGAAGAGGAAGAGAAGGAATAGTAGGAAAAGAATTGGAGAATGGATTGGAAATGGGAGAGGTTAGATGAGGAAGATCAATTAGAGGCTATTTCAATAGAATAAACAAGAGGTAAAATGGAATAGACTAGGGTGGTTGTGGTGTGGGTGAAGAGAAAGGGATATATTTAAAAGATATTAGACAATGGGATCCATAAAAGGAGAAAATTGATTGTATATGAAGATAGTGAGTAGGGAAGAATTTATTATGATTCTTAGGCTATGAAACTGAGAGGCTGAAAGAATAATTCCTTAGAAGAAATAAAGAAATTAGGAGGAATAATGGATTTAGGAGGAAAGATAATTTCTTCTGTTTGGGACATATTCAATTTGCATTGTTTCTGATATATCCATATGGAAATGTCAAACAGACTGTTGGAGCTACAGGACTGAAACTCCGGAGAGAGATGAAGAAAGACCTGGATATAGAGATGATTGTTGAATCCAAGAGAGTTAATTATATTAACAAGAGAGAGAGTATAAATAGAGAAAAGAAAACCAGGAATATTACTTCAGGTTACATCTGTACATAGTTGTTGAAACAAATTATGATCCTGAAAATGAAAATGAGAAGGATAAATCTTATATACAGGGAGAAAATATTGAATAGAAACAGAGTGGTATTACAAAAACCTGAGGAAAAATTCCATCAAGAGGGGTTGATCAACAGTTTCAGATACTATTGTAACAGGGAACTGTCCTAGAGGGATGTGAGATAATACAATCCCACCTAAGAACTCCCCAGGCTAGTAAAGCACAAATGCCTCAGTTTATAAAAACAAAATTTATTTTATAGAGGAAGTAAGGGAAACTGGTAGGTAAGACCCTAACACTCTTAAAAACTAAGCTTCTCCCAACTGCTACATCCCCTGCAAAGGAGAGCCTTCTTTTTCTTCTCTGGGCCCTGCCTACAGCTCTCTACTCTTATTTTAAAAAACCCAAACCTCTATCTGACTCTAACCTGATCTGCCCAGTAGTGATTAACAAAAAAGGAAAAGGAAAAGCTTGGGTTTGGCTGCACTAAGTAACCCAAAATCCCAGATGAAAATCTTTGGATTATATTAGTCAAAGAAGATTTCTGTCAGATGGCTCACTGGCAGATGATCTCTATACTCATGGAAAATGATTCTCTCCAAAGTTGATTTTCAACCAAGAAGTCAATAACTTCTCCACAAAACTATCACTATCTAGGGAAAATCTCTCAGAGCAAAACACCCTTTCTGATTGGTAGAAATCCACATAGAGAGTGTAAATGACAGTTAATCACCAGTAATAGTCTCCCACAATGCTTCTCCTCAGAATTCTATTCCAGGGCTTTTATCCAAATTCCTTTCTTCTCCCTTAAATTACTCTATCCCTAACTTATATTTCTACACTCTAGAGATGCCAAGAAGGACAAAGACTGAAAAAGTCATTGACTTTAGCAATAAATAGATAATTAGCAAATTTGTCAAGAGTAGTTTTTAATCTAGTGTTGGGTATAGGAAATCAGATTGCAAGAGGTTGAGAAGTGAGTGAAAGGAATAAAAAATAGAGCCAAGAGCATAGGTTTTTTTTTCTAGGCGTTTGTCTGAAAAAGAGGAGATATAGAATGATAGGTTGCGAGGATAAGTTTAGGTGAAGACTTTTTGAAGATGGAGAATCTGTGAACATTTAAAGGCAATGATGAAGACAATAGACAAGGAGAGGTTGAATATTTGGAAGAGAACAGTGCTGACCACACAGGCAAGCTGCCAGAGGAGAGAAGACAGAATCATAAAAGTAGAATAGTTGGCAATGACAAGGACAAGATTCACATATCCACACCTAGGAAAATAAAGAAAAGACTGGGCATGAAGGAGTTACTTCTACTAAGATGGTTCAAAGCATGGAATTAGTAAGGAAAGGGAGCTCTTGAGGGAGCTCCAGTTTTCAATGAACTTTAAGAACCTCTATAAGAGGGGGACATTATGGAGAGGAAGAGAAAAAGTCTGGCATAGCCAGAAATGAATCATAGAAAAATAAAAGGATGAGTACACATCAGTGAGCTCGGAAGTGGATGAGGAATATCCATTATCCATACAAATATAGAATTCATCCATCAGAGTCTTAGACAGACATTGAAAATAAAGAATGAGATGAGTTCAGAATTCAGTAATTGGAAGAGCATGAAATGGATTGCTCATAGAAAACTGCACCTTTTTTAAGTCCTGTCCTCCCCAATAAAAAAAGTTTTTGACTCATATTTTGTTTTTCCATCACCTACATTTCATTTCCTAGTACTCCATAAAAGATACCACATACTTAAAACAGAGGGAAAAAAGAGGGAAAATCTACCAGCAAAACTAATTAATATATAAAAAATGTGATATATGCTGTATTCCATGCCCATTGTCTCTCTTACCTTTGCAAAAAAAAAGTGGGAGAAGGAACAGGTAGTTGGCTCAGTGGATAGAGAGCCAGGCCTACAGGTGTAAGGTCCTAGGTTCAAATCTTGCCTCAGACACTTTCTATCTCTGCAACCCTGGGCAAGTCACTTAACTCAAATTGCCCAGTCCATGTCACTCTCTTGCCTTGGAACCAATACTTAGTATCAATTCTAAGACAAAAGATAAGGTGTTTTGTTTTGTTTTTAATGGGAGAAGATACCTACTCATATCTCTTGTTTGGGACCTGGATTGATCATTATAATTTCATAGCATTCAGTTTTTATTGTTTTGCTCTTGTTGTCTTTATTTATATTGTTGTAATTATTCATATTGTTTTCCTGGCTTTGTTTAATTCACTTTGCATTAGTTCATATGAGTCTTCCCATGCTTCTCTGTATTCATCACATTTTTCATTTCTTATAAAGCATTTAATAATTAATTATAGACCCATCTTTTTAACACCAGTAAACTTTCAGTGATATATGACTTAGACTTATGGATTCACTGTACCACTTAGAGCTGAAATAGAAAATTTCCCAAAAGAAAATCAAGAAGCATTTTTTTTTTGCTTCTCACCACACCTTTGAAGGTATTAGGAATTACCCAGAATAGTATAAAATGTCATCAAAGAAATTTAGAACCAGGATGGGATGATCATGCAGAACTAGGAGTTAGGGGGCAACTAAGTGGCACAGCAGATAGATTGCTAGGTTTGGAGTTGGAAGGGCCTAAGTTCAAATCTGGTCTCAGACACCTCCTACCTACATGACCCTGGGCAAGTCACTTAACCCCAATTTGCCAAACCCTTAGCACTCTTCTACCTTGGAACCAATATTTAGTATCAATTCTAGGACAGAAGGTAAAAGTTTTTTTTTTTTTTAAATTGGAGAGGATGAGATCCAGTATTAGGATGGGAACTTAAGCCTTCTTGCCCCAAGACAATGCATCTTTCCACAATACCAGATTGCCTCTCAATTAGAAATAATTACTAGAAGGTTCTTCTTCATAATCCTAAAACAAGGAATGGAAAAGAGAAATACAGAGGATGCTCACAGTACTTAGCTCCAGACCATAAGGAGAGGGGTTGACCATGGTGAGAAACAGATTCAATTCTTCATTAGAGACTAGAGGATAGATATGTAAAATAGAGGAGAAGAGGGAATTCACAGTAAATGGTTTCTCTTTAGTCCAATCCTCTAATTAAAAACAAAGTTTTATTGATGTTTTTTAATTTTTCTATTACATTTATTTTGGGGCATATTTATTCATGCACAAACACACCCTCACCTCTGTTCAATGAATCTTCTCTGGTATTAAAGTTAAGCAAAAACAACCAATACCTCAATAATTTCTGACAGTATCTTTTGAAATACCAAACCTATTGTCTCTGGACTCCCTAAAGAGAGGAAGAATTTTCCTCATTTCTCATCTGAAAAATTAGTCATTGTGGCTAGGTACATTGCATTCAGTTGCTTTTTACTCTTATGTTAGCTTACATTACAGCCCCATTGCTTTACAATTGAAGACCCTGAGACTCAGAGAGTTAAGCAACAAATAACAACCTGGAAGGGTTCTCAGACCAATACAGGCACTACATTTAAATGTATCAAAGTGAATAATAAATAACATATGACCATGTCAGTTCTTGAGACAATGTGGTGACAAATGTCACCACAATCTGTAGCCAAGGTTGCTGTCATTGAACATGCAAGCCATGAGGAAAACACCAAATAGAAATAGACATCATAGCTGCATTTGGGAGCTGAAAGCAGGCAGATAAAATTACCAGTCAATGTCCTGTTGGGTCAGATGGTGTTATTTGGATACCACTTTACTCAGCATTTTTTTGAGGAATCAATTTATCTCCACAATTTTCCAAAAATTCTGTTGGGCAAAACTAATATTTGAATATATGAAGAAGAAATAAGAAAAAAGGATCATGAAAGTAAAAATGAAGATATTCTGTTCTGCATAAATATTGTGATGACCAAATGATTTAATTTAATTTGGAAGAGCTTCAGAAGTCTTCTGTGTCCAAAATGGCAGGGGCAGGGCTTGTTCAAATCATCCATCCAGCCTCCCTTTTCACTCCCCACTCTCTATCGTCCACTCAGTGTTTACTGTCCTAAGAAAGTCTTCCAGGTAGTCCAGGAACTGCTCTACTTTTCTTCTTTCTCCCCCACACTGTTTCTAAAAAAGAAACAAATTACTATTATTAGAAGCTGTCCTGTTCAAACCACAGATCATATAAAATATTACTGATCCTTACAACTCACTTCTTTGGCAGTAATGTATTCTTTTAAAGAAGAGAAGTTTTGAAAGATTTTTTCTGCCACATTTTCTTCAGCAGTTTGGTTCTTCAGTGTTTCTATACCCTGAAAGATTTCCTCAATACACAGTGGATGCTAGAAAGAAACATAGCAAAAAACAAATGGTAAATATGTATTTTAAAATATATGCTTCCTTTGGCCTTGACTACATAATTCCCCAAAATTTTGGTAGGCCTGCTTCTCACATTATTACTGACACATAACCCACTGGAAATATCATTTGACATTAATATAATTTTATAATGATAGATTTAAACATGGGTAATTCAATTAGGTTGCCATCATTTACATTAAGATGTATATGCATGTAAAACATGTAGTTTAAAATCACTGACTGTCAGAAACCATTCAATTGGTTAACAAACATTTATAAGCTGCTATTATACCATAGTAAATGACTATTAGCACTGTGCTAATACAAAGAGATACAAAGAAAGGAACATTTGTATATACTCTCTCTCTTTCAAACACAGTGTCTCTCTCTGTCTCTCTGTCTCTCTCCGTCTCTCTGTCTCTCTCTCTCTCTCTCCCTCTCTCTCTCTCTCTCAAAAAATGTCCAAGTTAAAAGTGACCAGGCCAGTCATATAACAACACCATGCAAGGATTTGCCACATGATATTCCTGGCAAATAGGGCTCTATCTCCTGAGGTACCCTATTGCATTTTTAAACTAATAACTCACACTTGTATATTATTCTTTAGGTTTACAAAGTTTTTTTCTTCAGGGTAGGCAAAACAACTATTTCCCCTATTTTACAGATGAGAAAAATGAGCTCAAGAGGTTGTGATTTGACCAGGATTGCAAGGCTAGTGAATATCAGAGCTGGACTGTAACTTCAGCCCTCTGACTCCAAGACAAGCCATCTTTCCACTACCTGGTCTTCCTGTCAATTACAAATCAATCCTAGAAAGTTATTCATTGTCTTAAAATCATAAGGGAGATGCCAAATAAAGAAGATGCTTGGAGGACAGGAATTGCTCCAGACAGTAATAGCTATTTTACATTATGTAAATATGACATTTCTTTACACATGCAATGATTGATTATTCTGTGACCATAATTGCACTTACATTTTTTGGATCAGGTATTGAAATCCTCAGGGTCTAAAAATAAAAGTAAATACAAGGGTTATATTGAGTTCTTTAGCACTGGTAACTGGCAACAGAATGACTTTGGTTATTAGTTGTTAGATGCCAGAACTTTTCTCTAAAAATTCTATTTCATTATTAATATCAGCAATAAATGTAAGTAAACCAAAATTATGACTTTTTCAAAAATAATCTATGAAAAAAATAGAAAATTACCCCATTGTTTATCAGCAAGGTTCGGTGAGCTGTGATTAGCGATAGCGTTTCTGTGACCAGTCTGTTCACTGAATTTCCTGTTGCAGCCCCATAAGTGCAGCCTACCCAGAGAACCAGCAGAGGAAGGCACACAAACATTTTCATCATGCTGAACTGCTCAAGGTTAATCTCTAGCAAAGAAAGTGCGTACTTCTGGGCTATATCCCCAACCAATTTATTCTCTCTCTTTGAGGAAATGAATAATTTCTAGTGATCTTTGCTACTGATAGGGAATTCTGAATAGGGGCATATCATGGAACTCAATATTTCCATTTTTCCTCTAATTACTTTGCATTTAATGTCCTCATAAAATGACATATCACTAACTTTGTTAAAATATAAAATAAAATAAAAAATAAAGGGATAGGGGCTGGACCTGTGATTTCAGTACTACTGAGGAAACTCCCTCTACCAATACCAGTTAGAACCTTCTCTCTAGCTTATAGTCTTAGAGCATTGCCTAGAATCCTGTTTGGTTAAATGATTTATCCAGGGTTTCATAGTTTGCATGGATCACAAGGGTCGCTTGAACCCAGGTCTTCTTGGCTCCCTGTATATGATATTTTACTCCTTCTCTTGTACTCAAACCTCTTTCATATCACCAAGTCCCCTCTGATTATACTTCCTAAAATCAGAAGTTCACCTTGAGAAATATCTTAATGAATTAATCAACCAATAAGCATTTATTATGGGTCAGGCATTGTGTGGGGCCCTTAGGATACCATAGTGAAACAATCTCTGTCAAGAAGCCTGTATTCTACTAGGGGGACACATTATGTTTACAGATAAACACAAACTAGATGGGAAAAAAATACAAAGTTATGGAAGGGGCAGTAATAAGTAGGGGAATCAAGAAAGGCTCCTTGGAAGATGCTGCATTTAAATAAGAGTCTTAAAGGGAGCCAGGGGTTCCCAGGGACAGAAGTGAGGAGGAACAACAACATTCCAAGGAGAGCCTATGCAAAGGTGCAATTACAGGAGATGGAACAAGGGGGAATAGCAAACAAGTCAAGTTTGCTATAGCCTAGAATATACATGAGTAGAAAAAATGTATTATCCACTTGATAAGGTAGACTGAATCAGATTAGGAAGGATTTTATTTTTGTTTTTTTTTATTGGAAATTTTTATTTAATTAATTAATTTAGAATGTTTTCCCATGGTTACATGATTCATGTTCTTTCCCTCCCCTCCTTCCCCCCTCCACCCATAGCCGACACAATTCCACTGGGTTTTATGTGTGTCATTGATCAAGACCTATTTCCATATTATTGATAATTGTACTAGGATGATCATTTAGAATCTACATCCCCAATCATATCACCATCGACTCATGTGATCAAGCAATTATTTTTCTTTTGTGTTTCTGCTCCCACCATTCTGGGAAGGATTTTAAATGCCAACAGAGGAAAGATGAACTCTTAGGAAGACACCATTCTTTTTTGAGAGTAACCAGTGATTTTGAAAAGTTCTGTTGGAATTGCTTACAACCTCCCCTCTGTATGCTTGCTCACTTTTTTTAACTTTACTAGTGACAACTTTAAGAAGGGCAAGGATAGGCAAACAGGGTAAAGTGACTTTCCTAGGGTCACATAGCTAGGACATATCTGAGGCCACCTAGCCACCCCTTATTTCTTGCCTCTTGAGAGGTTTCAGTTCCTCTCTCTCCTTTAGGATGAAGGAATGGCTGGACTATTACTTTTATCCCTGTAGTCTTCGGTCACTCTCAAAGGGGTGCTACAGTAAAAAAGCAATATCAGTCAATATAGGAAATCAAATAGACTCCAAAAGGAAAATAAGTACAATCAAGACAGTAAAAGATAAGACTTTAGAAAACTGGTTAGAAGGTAATTAAGTTTTATTGAGCTTTAGGTTATTAATAATAAATTATTATATCTAGCACTTATAAGATTATTTAATGTTTCTAAATGACCTTACACATATTATCTCATTTTATTCTCACAACAATCCTATAAGCTAAGTGGTATTATTGTCCCTATTTTTTAGACGAGGAAACCGAAACCAAGCAACTTGCCCAAGGTCATACAGCTAATAAGTGTCTGACACAAGATTTGAACTTAGTTTTCCTGACTAAATCCAGCATTCTATCAACTGTTCAACCTATCTAAAAGTTGTTCTGTTTTTAAGAAATGGCACTAAAAATAATACTAGTGCTAACTAGTATTGACGCTATCTAAAATGACAGCATTATCTTGAACTGAAATCTTGTACACTGAATCTTCCACCCTTAAGTTTTAGTTCTGTCCGGTTTAAAAAATTAGTTTGAAAGGAAGATGGAAGCTCAGAGAAAGTGTTAAATCGTAGAGATGTAAGGATCTATAGATGTTATTTAGACTAATCTGTATTCAAATCATGAATCCTAACTACATCATCACTGGAAAATAGCTATCTAGCAATTTAACTCCAATGCCAGGGAACTTACTATCTATCCCAAGCAATGCAATATATTTTTAGACTGTTCCAACTGTCAGGAAAATTTTCCTCATTTTGGGCTTGTCTGTTTCATCATTCACCTTTTGGTCCAAGTTCTGCCATCTGAGTGTCCAGTGAAAATGTCACAGATGACATTAGTTTTTGGAATGTTATCTAATTTTTTCCTTACAAGAACTCTGGAAAGAGGAGAGGTCCTTTTGGGTTCCAGAATATTACATAATTACAAAATCTCAGAGTTGATAGAGACCTCAGAAGCCATCTAGTATAGCTTGAATAGGAATTCCCTCTAAAATATTTCCAAGTAGTCACTCAGATTGCCTTTGAAGACTTTTATTTAATCAGGGAAATCCATTACCTTCCAAGACAGCTCACTCTGTTTTGAGATAGTTCTTATTATCAGGAAATTATTCTTTAAATTGAACCTGAATTTTTCTCTCTGTAATTCCTACTTATTGGGATCTAGCACAAAAATTCTTTTTTTTTCACATGATAGTCCTTCAACCATTTGAAGACTACTATCATGTCTCCCCTCTGTTTTTTCTTCTCCAAGATAAATATCTACAATGGAGTCTTTTATGAGTCTCCATGTTACTCAGTAATATGATTGACCTCTTGTAGATATTTTCCCAATTTATGAATGTCCTCCCTAAAATATTATAGCTGGAAAGAAACACAATACTCTAGATGTAGTCTAATTTGGGCAGAGTGCAGTGGAATGATCACCTTTATTGTTTTGGATACTATGCCTCTCAGTGTGGTCTAGAATAGTATTAACTTGGAGACAGGAAAATGGTTTAGGAGATAGAGAGCCAGCCCTGGATACAGAAGGATCTGGGTTCAAATGTGACCTGAGATACTTCCTAGTTGTGTGATGATTTGTGGGCAAGTCACTTAACGCCTTTGCCTAGCCCTTACTGCTCTTCTGCCTTAGAACCAACACATAGAACTGATTTTAAGATGGAAAATAAGGGTTTTAAAAGAAAGAATAGTATTCACTTTTGTTGTTTGAGCGTGGAACTATGTTGTACTGTTGACATGTTGAGTTTTCAGCCCATTAAAGTCCTCAAATCTTCTTCACACAAACTGTTTTCTAGATACATCTTTTCCACCAGTTAGATAGTGATCTTGCTTCTCAGCCAGTGACCACTTGGTTAGAACTGGTATTTCTTCAAATTAGGAAAGGAAGTGAATTCAGGTCATATTCTTCTCTCCTCCCTGAGGAGATTTCTTTCTGAGGTTCTCATATTCCTTTCATAGGAAAAGTTCTGAGACTAATGGAATGTTGAACTTGTCGTAGTTTTGAAGCCTCAAGGCCTGTGGGCAAATGGCCCAGTTTGGAGTTAGAGAGTTGAGGAGGAAGCCACTAATTCCTGTGGGCTCAGAAATCCAGTGCTCTCACATCTTAACACAAATATCTCAGAGCCATAGACAGCTTTTAAGAAGTTACCTCAAGGAGAAAACATTTGTCTAATTTTCAGTTATTTCTGTCTCATTAGCTGAGACAACCTGGGCTTTCCTTTACTGCTTTGAGAACTTGATAGAAAATGCTTCTCTCCCCAGTGACTTCCCCATGGCCACAAAGCTACTAAGTGTAAAAGTTAGGTCTTTTCCTACACGTTCAGTTTGCTTTACATTATATCATGGCCAATCTTTCTTCTATATGACAGCCCTTCAAATATGTGAATAAAACACCTCAAAATTTTCTCTTCTACAGATTTATCATACCTCCCCCCTTTTACTCCTTTAGACCAACTGTCTTCAAATAATTTTAGGATGGGATGGTTTCTGAGTCCCCTTATAATTCTGATTGCACTTCTCTAGATTCTTTCTAGTTTGCCAATGTCTCTTCTAAAATATACCATTTTGAACTAAATATATAAATATATTATTGCATTTGTGGTCTGACCCTGGCAAAGTGTGGAGAGACTGTATCTATATCACTCTTTCCCTTGCTTTTTATAGAAGTATAGTGTGTGTGTGTGTGTGTGTGTGTGTGTGTCTGTGTGTGTAGTCTATATAGACTATACCTCTATGGTGGGGTATAATGACTGCAAGAGATTGGTTTACTTGAAAAAGTCATAGGATGAGGCCTTTGTTTTACCTTCAAAGATATCTCCCCATGGAAGGTACAGACAATCCCCCCCTTAACACTAAGATGTGATCACATGTAGGAGGTCTGACTCTTCAGTACTCCGAAGTGTATTTACCTTCTGGGGGAATCTCAGTTAAAAAGTGAAGTTGTAAGGCTGGAGAATTGTGCATTTCCCTGGGAGAGAAGAGGTTTTATCTGTGTTGGCAAACCTACGGCACAGATACTGGAAGGGGCTGCTCCTCTCCCCCTCTCCATGCCTACCTGAGGACATTTCTCCCATCACTCACCCCTCAGCCCAGCAGCCCAATAGGAGCACTTCCTCCCTCTCCTGTCTGGGGTAAGGCAGGGGACTCACTTGTGGCATGAGAACTTCAATTTGAGCACTCAGTCTCTAAAAAGTTCACCATCACTGCTCTACTGTCTATCAGTCACTTTTGCATTTCCCTTATAAGAAGAGTCAATTGCAGGATTCCTATGGAGGAGTGTCCACATCCCTGGAAGGGAATGGAGACTCAGCAAAGGGAGAAAATTTTCCCTTTGGCAACTTCTGAGAGTGTTTTCTTCCCAGGGGAGTCAACCACAGTGTGGCACTATAAGTCTAGAGAACTGAATCTCTTGTGGAGACAGAGGACTTATCAGAAGACAAGGATCTCCCCCCCCCCCACCCTTGACCTCATGTATTTCCTTTCTGTGGGACTTCAACCACTTTGTGGTGCTGAGTCTAAAGGATTTTTAAAGGTTTCTATAGAAACTGCCTTGACTATGGGCTTTTTGAATCCTTGGTGAGGTTTTCTTTTTTGCATTATTTATATAGCATGAAATAGATGGCACTGCATTTATTTTTAGCTTGAGTTCATATATAGGAACCTAGAGCCCTTTGACCTATGTCTGTGGGAACTTAGACATAAGCTATATTCTGACATTCCTGGGAGAGACTGGAAGCAAAGCAGAAAGAAATTCTGAATATAACAGAAGTTAATCAAGAAAGTCCCTAATCAATTTAATGAGGCCTTCTAGATAACTTGATGAAATTATTGGGCATGGATAGTTTTCAGATAGATGACAAATACTGAGAAAGAACTATATCTTGGCTCTTTGCTGAGAGGACAGAGTGAGCTCTTCTGATTGGTCTCCAATGAATTGGGCTGCCTGCTGTTATTGGCTGACTGTGACTTAGGAGTATGGATTCTCATGAATGGAGGTGCCCCCTCCTCCAACCCTGTCTATAAAAATTAGTTGGTGCTTGTTTTGTTTTGTTTTTTTCCCATGACTTCTAGATTTGAAGATTGCTCCTTCTGCCTCTACCTCCATTCTCCCCTATCCCCTGGAGCAGAAAATGGTGACTTGAAGGAGAAGGAAATGGAAAGTAGTCTGTTCTTGCCCAGATTAGATTGAGAGAATTTCCCAGACCTCTAGTTCCTAACCGCATTCAGATTCTGCCTTTCTGTTTCCTTTTCGAGGTATATATTAGAAATACATATCCTGAGAATGGGTCAGCCTTGGGAATTACCTCCTGGTTAATCATGAGCTCCAATTCCAAAGTTCCAGAATTCCCAAGAGATAAAAAATTAATAAATTTGAGAATTTGGTACTACCAGATTATTGGGAGATTTCCTCAACAGTTCAGAATGAGAAAATGTTCTGAAGACGGAGGAATAAACTTAAATTAAATTGGGGGAGGGAGGATGAGACAGGACATTCCATTAAGATAATGGATTCTGTGAGATGCCCAGACAGCACAGATATAAGGTGAATATTTAGCAGTCCCTCAAAGTGGCTTTACCTTCGGGGAAAGGAAATCTAGTGAGCTATTTGAATATTATATGTTCCTAAGTTTGTTTGTTAGCTTTGTAAAGTCTTATGCATTCTCTGTGGTAGAAGCAATAAAGACTGTCCCATACCTGCCACTTATATTGTACATATGGGAGCATGAACCTGTTACCTACTTTTGGGGAAACCTATACATAAGCCATAAAGCTTGTATCAATTCAAGTTAGATTTTTCCAGAGTTTTATTCTAGAGTGAGGTCAATAAGCTAAAGAGAAATAATTGTTCCCTTGGGGGTCAGGGACTCATAACAGAACGAAGTCCAGGTGAATCCACAGTCCTTTAGGGGGTGTAGGGCTATGAGATTCCTAGAGAAAAGTCCTGTGACTAAATTTCCACAGTGATAATGATGAGAATCTTGAATAGTTCTGTTATAATTCAAAGTTGATCTGGAGGCTTATTACCAGATTTATAAGCATTTATTAGTGGAGAGAAGGGAATAGAAGAGAGCCTTTCTCACCTTAGGGAAAGATCCATTCCCCCATTTCAGCTTGATGGTTTGCCAGAGAAGGTCAGGTCAGATGAAGAACAGTCATCCCAGGGAGCCAGTAGTTCTAGAGTGGAAGTAAAAAATAAAAAATAAACAAACACCCCCCCCCCAAAAAAAACACCTCTCCTTCCCAAGCTCTTGCTTTTTAAGCCCTACTAGCTCCTCCCTCCATGGAGACTGTCATACTGGTTCTGGCATTATGACACCAGGAGATGCCAGCGCCAGATCGTTAGATACAAGGTGTAACTCTGAATTTCCTATGTTCTGCCACTATGGTGTTTGAGATCAAAGCTGAAATACAGATCCCCTAGATCAGCGATGGCAAACCTTTTAGAGACAGAGTGGGCCCTGCCCCCACTCCTAGACTGAGTGGTGCTGCCCTCGCCCCCAGACAGGTGAGGAAGGAAGCATTCCCATTGGAACTGGGCAGAGGGGCAGGTGATGAGAGGCACATGTGGAGAGGGGGAGGGGAGTAGCCCAAGTGTTCTGCTCCCCTCTAGCTCTGCTACTTGTGAGCCACCCATCTTACTCCTTATGCACTCCCATTGGGTAGAGGGGTGGGGGATGTGAAAAAATATCAACAGGCATGGTGGAGAGGGGGAGGGAAGCATCTCCACCCAAGTCCCTCTGCCTGTCTAATAACACACTCTTGGGGGTTGAGGTTAGAGAGGAGAGTGGCCCGAGAGACCACAGAGAGCACTCTGCCTGTCATATTTGGCACCTGTGCCATAGGCTTGCCATCACTGCCCTAGATATTTACTTCACACTGTTATGATGATACAAATATAAAAGCTCTTCTCATAGATCTCACCACTTTCAGTAATAAGTCAGGCCTATATTATCTTTTCTCCTTTAGAAAGTATAAATTCCTAAATCATTTTGATGGAGTTATAGAGTGACTAGCCATTGGCTGACTGAAGGAAAGACCATATCTCTATGACTTTAAAACACAAATGCAAGGATTGAAAAGAAAGTCATCTTTGGCAGTCAAGGAGAAAGCCAGTTGTGGAGGAAGAACCCTGATCTTGAGAGGAACTCAGCTCTTCACAGCTTCCCTGGTGTCTCATCTAGAATGCAGAAGGAGGAGGGAATTTCTCTCCTCTCTTTCCTCCTCTTGAATTGTCATTGTCATCTGGCAATAGAAAAACTGGACCAGTAGGAGATGCTGCTTCTAGCTGAGAGCAGGCATATAGAAGAAAAGAGCAGCCTTAGAGACCACAGTGGAGTGACTTGTGCAATGATGTAGTCATCATGTCCAGGATTAGCGATGTAAGAACATGATATTGAAAAGAAAAAAACTTAAGCCCTTATAGTGTATTACCTTAGCTATATACTTTCCTTACGTGTGTGCCTCTCTACTATGTACTCTTTATGCCCATTCTTCCTATTATATGTATTTGTGGAACACTGCACTCTTTGTTTATAGGAAATATGTAGTGTACTTGCTTTGTATTTGTATTTTGTATTTGGGACACAGTAGTGTCAATTGCTTTCAGCTTATGTCTCTTGACTGACTATGGATGGCAAAATAATATTTGGGGGCTTTTTTTTTTGTGTCTATAGTTTTAGAAGGGAAGTACTATCTTTGGTTCCGTTGGTATTTTGAACTTGGAGTAATCATCCATCAGATCTCTGAGCCTATTAGTTTCCTCTAAAGGCCTGCTCTCTGCTAGAAGCAGCATTTCCTACTGGTCCAGTTTTTCTATTGCCAGATGACAATGACAATTCAAGAGGAGGAAAGAGAGGAGAGAAATCCCCTCCTCCTTCTGCATTCCAGATGAGGCACCAGGGAAGCTGTGAAGAGCTGAGTTCCTCTTAAGAGCTGGATTCTTCCTCCATAATTTGCCTCCCTAATTGGCCTTCTCCTTGGCTGCCAACGATGACTTTCTATTCAATCCTTGCATTTGTGTTTTAAAGTCATAGAGATATGGTCTTTCCTTCAGTCAAGCCAATGGCTAGTCACCCTATAACTCCATCAAAATGATTTAGGAATTTCTTTATACTTTCTAAAGGAGAGAAGGTAATATAAACTTTTCTTCATATTTCCTTTATAATGGTCAATTAATGTCTGAGAGGGGCAAACTCTTTATAAGAAGCAACCAGGTAACTTGAAAGAAAAGTCAAATTTTAAAAAAGGTTTACCCTTAAATTTTATTGCCTAAATTCCCTGTCCTCTTCATCTTGTAATTTTATCAACTGGGTTGGTGGGGGGCCTCAACTAACTGATCTGGGGTTCCCTGGTGAAGTCCCCGTTACATAGACATTAAAACTCAGATTGATACTTTGAGATATTGTTGCTAATAAATTGATAAATCAATACATATTTTAAATACTTGATATATTCCAGATACTGCAAGAACTGGAGATACAAATAAAGTTAATGAAACAATTCCTTACTCAAAAGGAGATTACATTCTTATGCTGGAAGAGGAGCAAACAAGGACAGAAATAAGTATATAAAAATAAATATAAAGACTTTTTTTGGTCAATTAGTTGTGTCTGACTCTTTATGACCCCATTTGGAGTTTTCTTGGTAAAGATATTGGAGAGTTTGCCATTTTCTTTTTCAGTTCATTTTACAAATGAGAAAACTGAGGTAAATAGGGTTAAATGATTTTCCCAGGGTCATAGCACTGGTAAGTGTCTGAGGTCAAATTTGAACTCAGAGCTTCCTGATTCCCCAACCAGAGCTCTATCTACTGAGCCATCTGACTGTCTTTATAAAGGCAAGATATAATAAAAGCAAAGTGATTAAATATAAATTTGTTTGAGAGGGTGGGTATTGGCAGTTAAAGGGATCGGGAAAATGCTTCATTATAGGTGATTCTTGAGTTGTGACTTTAAAGAAGATTTTTTTACTGGAGTTTAGGGAGTGACAAATGGCTAGTGCAAAGGTATGAGGGCAAGAAAGTGAGGAACAGAAAGAAGGCCAGTTTGGCTGGATCACAAGAGCACAGGAGGGATAGGAATGTCTAGTGATGCAACAAAAATAGATTATGCCAAGGATGTGAAGGATCTGAAAAGTTAAACAGAGAAGTGTCTGTTTGATTCCAGGTACAATAGGAAACCTAGGTTGTTTGAGTGTGAAGCTGAGGGTGGATGTTTGAGATGTAGATAGAGAAACAGTAAGATTTGACAACTGATTGGATATGTGCAGTAAAAGGAGTGTGAGGAGTTGAGGATAATGGCAAAGTTATGAATCTAGGAGACATAAAGAATGATAGTGCTTTCAATAGAAATAGAGAAGTTTGGAAAAGAGGAGTATTTAAGGAGAAAGATAATTAATTTTGTTTTGAGCACGGTGAGTTGGAGATCTGTCCAGAAGATACAGTTTAAAATGTACTTTAGGCAACTGGTGTTGTGGGATTGTTTAAAAAAAAAAAGGTGAAAAAATCCCTGTTCTAAAAGGAGCCCAGAAAAAAAAAACAAAAAAAAAACTATACCACATTTAAGAGAAGCATCATGAAGATTATGGTAAGAGGACTTCCAACACCTGACTTACTTTTTTTTCCACTTCCCCTGGACTCCCCTCCATGTATTTTTTTAAACCCTTACCTTCTGTCTTAGAATCAATACTGTGTATTGGTTCCAAAGAGCAGTAAAGGCTAGGCAATGTGACTTGCCCAGGGTCACACAGTTGGAAAGTGTCTGAAGTCAAATTTGAACCCAGGCTCTCCTGTCTCTAGGCCTGGCTTTCAATCCCCTCCATGTACTTTTGAAAGAATTATGTCATAGATTTTGGGGGAATGCTTTATACCAACTGTCCCTACTACATATCCATAGTAAATACCTGTATCTAAAAGCTAATGTAGTCTGGTTTTTTACATTTTAATTTACTTGACATCACTGATAATCATGGAGGCATACAAGTAAGGATTTGTGAGATGGAGTGTTAGCAAGACATTCTCCAAATGCCTCAAAGCTATCTGTAGTAGGCTGAGCGAAGATGTTCCAGCCTTGGTCTGAGGAACCAGTTTGCCAACATGAAAGGCATTTGGGATAGTCATTCCATTGCATGTCCTAAAAAGGCATGGAGGTGATATGGGTTCATGAAGGTTATGCCTAGAGAGTACAAATTATGGCAAGTCTTATCAAGTTGGAAAGACTTAAAGAGTATGGATACCTGGTAAGTAACTATATCTATTATTTGAGGAGTATCCAATTAAGTTCAAAGACACCATCATAGTGGCCTAACCATGATGATTTTTTTTCTTGTCACAGTGACTCTTGAAATTGTCAATTAGATTATAGAAATGTTACATTTGCTAGTGATATGAGGGCCAACACTAATACAATTACAGATCCTTGAAGTAAATGTTTCTAAGAATTAGCATTATTGTACCATAAAAAGAGATCTACCACAAGTAGATAGAAGGCATGATGTTCAAATTGTATTTCCCACAGCTGTTCAGCGAGGGTGTTTGAGTAGACTTCTTTACCAAAATTTTAAAAAAATATATTATTTATGTAACATTCTTGAAAAAAATGTAAATTCTTATCCTCCCTTCCACATATCCACTGAGAAAGCAAGGAATACATCAATTATACATGTGAAATCATGCAAAACATTTCCATATAAGTGACATTATTTTTAAAAAGCAAGAAAAATAAATAAGAAAATTATACTTCAATTTGCACTCCTCCGGTTCTACTCACTTCATTTTTCATCATATTATCTTTCCAGATTTTTCTGGTCATCTTGCTTGTCATTTTTTATAGCACAATATCATTCCATCAACAATCATATACTACAATTTGTTTAGTCATTCCCCAATTGATGGACATCCCCTCAATTTCTAATTCTTTGCCATCACATAAAGAAGTGCAATAATTATTTTTGTACAAGTAGGTCCTTTTCCCTTTTTTTCATTCTCTTTGGGATATGGACCTAGTAATGGTATTGCTGGACTGAAGGTATACACAGTTTTAAAATCCTTTGGGCATGGTTCCAAATTCAGCTCCATCCGCAAAATCCCACGATATAGGAAAAACTTCATGATACAGAATTAGACATATTTTTTTAAAAACTCGTGATACAGTGAAGCTATGATAAGTGAAGCATGATATAGTGAGGGACAACTTTATACCTAAATAACAAGTGATAAATCATATGCTTCCATCTGGATTCTTTAACAGTTCTTTCTCTGGAGGTTCTTTTTTGTCAGTCCCTCGGAATTGTTCTGGATCATTGTATTGCTGTTAATAGCAAAGTCTATTCTTTTAGATCAATCCACAATATTGCTTTTACTGTGTACAGTGTTCTCCTGGTTCTGTTGATTTCACTCTGCATCAGTTCATATGGGTCTTTCCAGCTCTTTATGAAACCATCCTGTTCATCATTCCTTATAGCACAATAGTATTCCATCAATGTCATATACCACAATTTGTTCAACTATTCCCCAATTGAGGGACATTTCCTTAATTTTCAATTCTTTCCCAACACAAAGAGAGCAGTTATATATATTTTTGTACAAACAGGTCTTTTCCCATTTTTTTTTATCTCTTTAGGATACAGATCTAGTGGTATTACTGTATGGAAGAGTATGCATTCTTTTATAACCTTTTGGTTATAATTCCAAAATGCCCTCCAGAATGGTTGGATCAGTTCACAACTCCACCAATAATGCATTAGTGACCAGTTTTCCCTCATCCCCTCCAACATTTATCTTTCCCTTTTCTGTCATATTGGCCAATCTGATATGTGTAAAGTGGTGCTTCAGAGTTGTTTTAACTAGCATTTCTCAAATCAAGAGTGATTTAGAGGATTTTTTAAAATGTGACTATAGTTTTGCCAGCTTGCTTTGAAAACTGTTCATATCCTTTGACCATTTATCAATCAGAGAATGCCTTACATTTTTATAAATCTGACAGTTTTGGAGTAATTTTTTAAGCACTAATGGACATTATGGCTACATTTATATAATCTCTAAATCTAAGGGATAGGGGAAGGTGGGTTTTAGTGAGATCTCTAGCAGAGACCACAGCTGTCCCAAAATTATTTTTTTTATTACTCAAATTAGGTTATACAGTCCAGGGAACATGAAGAAAAAAAGAGCAGAATGAAATTATATAACCCATCTGTTGAGAGTAAGATAAGGGTATGTGTGGGACTGTCCCACAGGAAGACAGTTATCCATGTGTAGATGAGAGAGATTAACATCTCTTGACAAGAAGCATTTTCGGAGCCCAAGGAAGAGCAAAGTTAGAGGATTTGGGTATTTCAACAAGTTTTATTAAATTTGCGCCTGACAAATTTATTTTTCTTCATCATAAAACAGGTCAAATACTTTTCTTGTTTCTAACACAAGAAACAACATAGGCTAAGGATAGGGGCTGTGATTTCACGGTATGGAATTCCCAGATGAGAAAACTCCCCTTAGTAACATTAAGTTGCTACCTTCTCAAGAACTTGGAGATTTAGTGAGGTGCCCAGGGTACTGAGAAGCCAGGATTCATCAGAGGCAGGATTTTAACCCAGGTTTATCCGGTTTTGAAGTTTTCGGGCTCTATCTACTCTGCTTGCTTATATAAAACATAAAGCAAAAAATAAAATGGGAACAAAGATTAGGCAGATTTCAAGTACAGATGATGAATTCATTATTATTACTAATGGCCATTAAAATAGGCGATATGGCAGGACCCCGAAATAAGATCAGACTCCCTTTCATTTCCGTATCTTCCACAACTCCAGTTTGGGGAAAGGCAGGATGGCACCGCAAGATGCCCCGCTCCGCCCGCTCGGATCCCAGCCTCCCCGAACAAAGCCGCATCCCCTACTTCCCTCGATACACAAACTGGCCCAAAATTCTAAAGCTCTGCCCAAAAAGGGTTTATACTGCCTCCGCCTCCGACTCTTCCCTGCTCCGAGGGGGCGGAGGAAAGCTTAAACTTCCAATTCGCGACTTCGAGACTGTCTCTGGTTCAAGATAGCTGAACGACCCGGAAGAGGCCGGACAGAGGTGCGCGAGGTACCGGAAAGGGTGGATCCGTGGGACGGGAAGGGGTGGGTCGAGGCGAGCGGGAATCTCCGGCAGCTTTGGCAGCAGAGGAGTTTTTGGCTGGTTGCAGTGTCTGTTCTGGGCTCCGACCCCGTCTCAGGTGCTAGTAAGGGAGCTGGTAGGGGATGAAGGTCCCCCCGGCCTTCATTTGTTTTATGGTCGCCATGGGCTCCGTCATGTCTTCTTATTTTTCTCACCTTCTTACCTCCCAATCCCCATTCCCAGCCCTCTCGGCTCCTTAACCCCATTCACTTCCTCCCCACTACATGTTATTATTATATATATATTATATAAATATCCCGGTTCCAGTACCTATTACCCCCGTCCTTCCTCAGCCCTTCCTCACCCACATCCCCTCCACTCTCCAGGGAAACCCCACAATCCACAACTCAAACCCGAAATACCCCCAAGTTGCCACTGTTTCACCGTGTCTTCATCTTCTCTTCCCACCTCGTGCTCTTTCAGCCATCCCCAGCACCCTGCCTCTGCTTGAGCTTCAGTCTCAGGAGTAATGTCGTTGGGTCTGAATGGCAAAGTATGATCACCAAGGCTTCTGGACTAAGGACAAGTGGAGCCTCTAAAGTTGGTTTGACCTTAAGTCACAGATAGAGCTGAATAGAGCTTAGTGCAGAGCAGAATAATTACTCTTTCACCTATTGGACAGTAAAAATTATCCTGAGAGGCTGGAGTTTGCTCCAATAATAAAATGTTTTTCTGCCTTAGGTCCTCAAAATCGGAAAAAAAGAAAATAATTGAAAACATGTCTAAGATTGAAAAAATGAGCATTATGGGTGTGAGGAGTTTTGGAATAGAGGACAAAGATAAGCAAGTTATCACTTTCTTCAATCCTTTAACAATTTTGGTTGGACCCAATGGTGCAGGCAAGACGGTAAGTCTTAGTGGGGTATAGGACAAAAATTAGCCAGCATAATTTTGGTTCTTTGCTGTGCTGCAGACAAGATCAATCAATAAGTCATTAAATATTTATTAAGCACCTACCTTGTACCAAACACTAAGTGCTCAGATATGCAAAAAGAGGTAAAAGATTATCTCTGCTGTCAAGAAGTTTACAATCTTAACAGGGGTGATAACTTGCTAGTAAACTTATGTAAAGCAAATTATGCAGAATAAATAGGAAGTAATTAATAGAGGGAAGGCACTAGAATTAAAGAGTAATTGAGACAGGTTTCTTGTATAAGGTAGGAATTTAGTAGGGACTTGAAAAACCCTGAAAGGTTAGTAATCAGAGTAGGGGAAGGGAGGGTGTTCCAGGTATGAGGGAATAGCCAGCAAAGATGACCAAGAGCCAAGAGATGGAGTGCTAGGAGGCCATTGTCACTGAATTGAAAAGTACATGGCAGTGAATAAGGTGTTAGAAGATTGGAAAGGTAGGAGGGGGCTAGGACTTTGAATACCAAACAGCATTTTGTGTTTCCTTCTGGAGGTAACAGAAAGCCACTGGAGTTTGAGTTATTTTATCCCAGGTTGTTTCATTCCATGCTAAGGGTTTAGATTCTGAAATAGAAAGCATCTCCAAATGAGAAGGATTTATCTAATGTTAATCTTTTAAAGAAATTTACTATTTTAAAACATAAGATTCATCCAAGATTTCTTGATCTTGAATGTCTACTCATTTAGGAAACTAGATTTTCTTGTAGATTGTCTCTTAGTACCTTAGTACAGGGAAAGAACATTAACTTACCTAGATTACCTAGATTCAGTTCTTACCTCTAAAACCATTTATATGACTTTGAGTCAAGTCATTTAACCTTCTTGGGCCTCAGTCTCCTCATGTATAAAAGGAGGGGGTTGTACTAGATGGCTTCTGAGGATCCTTCTCTAGCTATGATCTTATCCTGCCTAAGTCATAGGGTTTTATGAAGAAAGACCCTTATAAATGAATGAAAAATATTAAGATAACTAAGCTTTCTTTTGACCTGTACTTAACATTAATTAAATCATCGTGCTATTTCAGCCACCTTCCCGGCATTTTTGGTATATAATTTAAATAGCATTAAACTAGAAATCCATATATATTTGTAGAAGATACAATGAAATAAAATATAGACAGATTTGAAATATGGTCAGTTAAACAGCTTTAAATTTGTGTGACATTGAATCGGGCTAGTTTAAATAAATATTCTTGTGATTATAAGAATAGCCTTAGCCCATCAAAAAATTAAGTTTAACAAATTAAGTACCTACTATATGCAAAGTCTTCTAGCTACTGAGATCAGGGATGAATAACACTCAGTCAGGGGCAGCTGGGTATCTCAGTGGTTTGAGAGCCAGGCCTAGAGATGGGAAGTCCTAGGTTCAAATATGGCCTCAGATACTTACCAGCAATTTGACCTTGGGCAAGTCACTTACCCCCATTGCCTAGCCCTTACTGCTCTTCTGTCTTGGAATCAATATACAGTATTGATTCCAAGACAGAAGCTAAGGGTTTAAAAAAAAAAAAGGACTCAATAAATTAAATAGCTCACAATCTAATAGGTAGACAGTAGTTTGGCAAAAGCTATTAAAATAGTTCAGGCAGAATTTGTAGAGGCCTCAAACTAAAAAGGATAGGGGATGGATTTGAGACATTGCGATGAAAGAATCAACTGAACAGTATAATTTTTAATATTCTGATCAAAGACAATGTACATTTCCCACATAAATTAATAAATATGCCACATATAAGACATCCTGGCCACATATCCTATGCCTCCTCAATTTTTCCTTTCAATAATTCTCTATCCACTACATACCCAATGTGTAGTACTATGTCCTTACATTTATTGTTTATATCATTCATTTGGTATATTTAACCTGCCTTGTGATATTTCTCATATTGCCTTTTACCAGAAAACTTTGTTATTAAATTTTATATGTAGAAACTAAATTGTAAGGTAATTGAAAGAATGCTTGCTTTCAACAAATAGTTTTTAAGTGGCTTCTGCAGTGACAGGGACCATATGCTGTATTCTTTGTATTTTTTATATAGCCCCTACTTTGATGTTATGGAAGCAATAATCATTTAAAATACAGGTATTTGTTAGGTAACTTTGAGGTATATGGAGTAAATGAAATAACATATTTTGTCATAGATTATAAGGGAGAGAAGAACAAGCATTTAAGTGCCTTCTATATGCCAGGCAATATGCTAAGTGCTTTGCAAATATTATCTCATTTGATTATAGAATCATAGCTTTAGAGCTGTAATGAACTTTAGTGGTCATTTATTTCAACAAGCTCATTTTACAGACTTAAGTCCAGAAAACGGAATTAAATAGCTCTTCTAACGTTATGTATCATTTACATGTATTTAGACCATCATTGAATGTCTGAAATATATTTCTACTGGAGATTTCCCTCCTGGTACCAAAGGAAATACATTTGTTCATGATCCAAAGGTAAGAAGAGTATATATATTAAGATAATTTGTATTTTTCTGATAAACTTTTTAAAGATGTTAACAGAACAGAATAATAAAACTTATATAGCATAGAAATGTGTATTATAGCATAATACAGTATAGAAATTTGAGCAGCTTTTAAACATATTCTGAGGAAAATAGTGAGACTATATCTGTTTTATGTTATAATTATCTCACCTGTGCCACATATATTTCTAGGATATAGAATTGCAAAATTTTAGTGTTGGGAGGGATCCTAAAACCATCTAGTTCAGCCTGTACCTATTGAATACCCTCTATAATCTACTTGACAAGTGATCATCCTATATTAGCTTGAAGACCTCTGCCAAGGGAATAACTCTTTGGGCATGTGTAATTGTTAGGAAATGTTTCTTTTGTCAAGCCTAACTCTATTTCTTTGAAAATTCTGCCCATTCTTCATAATTCTAGCTAGGAACAAATAGGATGAATCTAATCATTCCTTTCCCCCTGACAGCCCTTCATAAACTGTGTGTCCCCAGAGTCTTAAAATTGTACTAAGACTTTTGGAAGACTCAGTTGTTATGACTACTTCCTTCCAGCCTTAATAGACTCAGAGTCCAAACCAAAGATCAAAGACTTTTCTTTGGTCTTCTCAGAGTTAAATAATCTATAAAGACAATAATAGATAGTCAATAATGTTTCCCAAGTTGGAAAAAGAAAACACTTAACTCCTTCAGGTCTTTACCTCAGACAGTGAGAGAGAGAGAGAGGCAAAGATGATACCTCCTCAAAGCCCCCAGAGCAAGAGCCTCTGTGTGTCATTCTTCCAACTGCCAGAGACCAAATGCTACTCCCAGAAAGAGTAACTCTCACAAGAAAAAAAGTTAAACTGTCAACACTCGAAATTAACACTATGTCTCATATTTCCTTCAAATTCCAATTCTTTCTCAAGCCGGCTTCCCTACTTCCTATCTCTAAACTAATAAAACAATACGTGTTTTCTAATATCATCCTTATACTACCCTCTTTGATCTTTCACATTGGAACAATCCAGTTTTATAGGATCTCTCTTGTTCTTAGTATTTTTAAGCTGACAGGCAATTGTTCAAGACCCTTGAGGGCAAACTATTTTTTATTTCTGTACCCTTAGTACCTTAGACATTCCCCCTTTTTCCCCACACCCTTACCAATCACTACTTTAGCTAAAATTACCTTATATTTGCTATGTATTTATTTTGTATCTACTCATATATATGCATATATATTTATTATTTGTCCCAATAGACTATAAGTATTACAGTAAGGTCTGGGTCGGTTTCATTTTTATCTTTGAAATTCTAAGCAAATCTTTGCTTATCTTTGAAATTGCCAAGCAAAGTGTTTGGCATGTAATAGACATATAATAAATACTTATTTAATGAATAAGTGAATGTGATTTCTTTGGATTTGTTGTTTTGAATTAGCTTGAACTCATCAAAAGCAATTAGGTGCTCTTTTAATCTTTTAATCCCTGTTCATGCTTAGTTTCTACTCCTTGTTGGAAATATTTATTCCATTCTTTCCAGTCCAGAGATCATTTTCCTCAGCAAAGAAAAGAGAAAATAGGTTAGCAACTTTGCTTTTAACACTGCCCCATCTTAATAGTTGAGTATCTTCCTTGGACCTTTATTTTCCTTGATACAGCTAGAATAGTCACTGTTTTATTGTCCTCATTTTTTTAGAGCTCTCTCTAAAGGAAGGTAATACAAAGGGAAAACAGCACAAATGAATAATATTGAATTTATTAACAAATAAAGGATGAAAGGAGAAAGGATAATGGGAAAAAGGATAACTAACTGCTTTAACCTCTAATTAAACCCACTATTTAACTACCTTAAATAATTACATAATTTTCTAAAGACGAGTCCAACAGGTAACCAGATTTCTCACAAACAAAGAGTCCTTGGTGAGTCAGGTACAAGAGTCCAGCTGATGTCCTCAGATGTCCCAGCAAGGTAGAGATCTTTTCCCTAGTCCAGCTGTCCATCAAGAAGGCTGGAGATATTCTCTCACCACAGCTAGTAAATCCTCAAGGCCAGTTGTTTGATGGATGGATTTCCAGGATGTCTCAGCCACACACCTTTCGCCTTCAACTTGCAGCTCCAGAATGCTGTTGGAAAAACTGTCTGTTCAACAGTTTGGAACCCTGACCCAGTAACTTGGAATCTAGGCCTGTCAATATTGCTCTTGCTATAATTCCCTTTCCTTCCTACAGTGGTAACTTTATGTTTATTATTATTACTGACCTTTCCAAGACCTGTGCAATAAGGGGTCAGGGTCTAATTGTTTTTTTGCTCACAATTACAATTTCATACTAGGAGTCAGCAGTTAGATGGCTGACATTTGCATCAAAGAACAGCCCTCCACATCCCTTCTGACTACCCCAAAGCAGCCCTCCACCTCCTGACTAACTTGTGTTATATTTAAATGCAGAGAGGTGTGGTGGGCTTGGTAGAAACTTTTGGGTTACAGGCTTAAGGACAAAGTGCCTGTCCGCAAGATTTGATACACCCTAAGCTGTATTTTTCTTTTCATATGCTTATAGTTCATATAAAGCAAACTATTATTTGTGTTATAATCATAAAGGCTAATACTATTATAATCATAAAAGGGGATAAGGGGTTTAAGACTCACACAGGTGACAGTGTGTTGTGTGTGTGTGTGTGTGTGTGTAAATAATTTATAATTTGTGGGCAATTAAAGCTGTGTAATACTATAAATTATGAGGCTACTTGTAGCTTTAATAACTTTATTACATCAGAGTAGTAATAATAAAGAGAGGGAAAGGTAAGAGAGAGGTAGAGAGTTGCTTAACTTTCTACTCTATTGGTCCCCATGATGGATTCACGATCCCCACCAACAAAGGTTCCTTCAGGTTCCAAGCCCCAGCCAGAAGAAGATGCTCACTTCCTGTTGGGTCTGACCTTATAAGCAGTTTTCTTCACCCGCTAGGTCTCCCACATGACATCTCAGGAATCAACCATAGTTTCTTACCTTTCTTAGCACTCCCCCCAGTGGTGGGAGGTTTGGAAGGCAATGCCTGGGGGATCAGTTTCCCATCTCGTTGGTTTCAACTTCCTTTCTCTAAGGGTGTGTACCTGCATATCTCAGTGGTAAATGACCTTCAGGTCATTGAGAGGTGACATACAACAAAGAGAGAGAAATTCTCTTCCAACAGCTGTAACATTCTTTCCTGGCACACATATCTTCTTTGAATAGATATTTTATCATTAAAGAAAGTATAAAGGTTAAAATAAATTTTTTCTGAAAAAAATGATTATTTTCTTTGGTTTAAATCAAAGGTTGCTCAAGAAACAGATGTTAAAGCTCAGATTCGTCTACAGTTTCGTGATGTCAATGGGGAAATTGTAGCTGTACAGAGGTCAATGGTGTGTACTCAGAAGAGTAAAAAGACAGAATTTAAAACCTTGGAAGGAGTCATTACTAGAACAAAGTAAGTGGGGGTTTTTTTGTGTTCAGTTTCCTTTTCATTTTATGTTCTTAAGAATATTTTTTCCATTGCATGGGTTCATGAGCTTTGAGAAATTTATTCTTGCATATATATGTTATTGTCATTCTCGGTCACTGAGAGACTACCACTGTATATATGTGTATATATATATGTGTGTGTGTGTATATAAATATGTGTGTGTATATATATATATATGAAGGCACCATTTTTTTTACTTTACTTTTTTTTACTTACTTTACTTACTAAGTAAACCGAATGGTGCCTTCATCGGCTTAAGGATGTAATTCATAAGAGTAAGACATGCTGAATTGAAAAAAGAAGGTCATTGGGGAATTGTGCAAGTGGGTTAGGTGAGAAACACGGTAAATAGGAAATTCATTTCAAATCAACAGATATTTAAACCACACTGGCAGCCTGGTGCAATGCCAACAATGCTGGACTTGGATTCAAGTCAGGTCTACAAAAACAGACACAAAATGGTCCTTGCCACCCAGTATCTTTCATTCTATTGGGTGGGAATAAAACATGTACACAGATAAATCAGTCAGTGAGTAAACATTTATTAAGCACCTCCTACCCTGTGCCAAGCACTGTGCTAAGTGCTAGGGATATAAAAAGACAATACATAGTCCCTTCCCTCTAAGAGCTCACATTTAATGGGGGAAACCACAAACAAATTTGTACAAACAAACTACATACAGGATAAATAGAAAAAAATTTTAAAAGGGAAGGCACTAGAAGAATTAAGAAGAATTGGAGAAGACTTCCTGTAGCAGGTAGGATTTTAGTTGAGACTTCAAGGAAGCCAAGGAAGTCAGTAGTTGGAATGGGGGAGGAAGAGCATTCAAGGCATGGAGGATTGTGAGAGAAACTGTTAGAGTCAAGAGATGGAGTATCTTATTTATGAATGTGCAAGGAAAAAAAAATCACTGGTTTGAAGAGTATGTGAAGGGGAGTAAGATATTAAAAAAGCTGGAAATATAGGAGGAAGCTAGATTAAAAAGGGCTTTGAATACTAAATAATACTTTGTATTTTTTCCTCAAGGCAATAGGAAGCCACTGAAATTTGTTGAGTAGGGAGGTGATATGATCAGATTCACACTTTAGGAAAATCACTTGTGATTGAATGGAGACTGGATAGGAGCAGAGAGACCCAGTTTTTCAAAAGAGGCTGGAGCACATTAAAAGAATGCTCTAGGGGTGAGGAGATGGGGGAGGTTTGAGTAGAACAACAGAGGGTGTTTACAATAGAAGGCCTCTATTTTCCTTTTCAAAAATGTTTTATGGATTCTTTTTCAAGTATTTTTTTTTTCAAATAGAACCCTTCCCTGTAACAAATAGAGTTGTGCAAAACAAATGAACACTTTGACCATTTCTGAAAATGTGTGAATCATTTTATACCTATCATCCTACTATATTTCCCAAGAGGCATGCTTCATCATGGTTTCCCTGTTGGTATTCAAGTGTTGTTTCCCCTTATATTATTGTGGTCATTGTGTAATTTTTTTGATTCTTCTTGCTTCATTTTGTTTTATTTCATACATGTCTTCTCAAATTTCTCGTGTCTCTCATTTCTTATGGTGCCATAATATTCTGTTACATCAATGCACCGGAGTTTCTTTAACCTTCACTATCAATGGGTGGTCTATATACTTTTTTAGTAAACTATAAAAGGTGATTCTATGCTGAAATGGATGTAGAAAAAGGCATGGGAAGAGTCTGGGGGGTGAAAACATTTTTTTGGAATAACTACTTTGGACAGTATGTTAAAGTCTGGTTAGAATAAACAGTTGCCATAGGTGATGAAGACCCAGTTGAGAAAATGAATTGAACTATTTCAACCTCTGTCTTTCTATTAGAATAAGTCTTATATTGATTTCAGAAGACCTACAACTTGCTTATTTTACTTTACCATAAGAAACATAATAAGTGAGTAAAAGCATTATTCTTAGTTCTATTATACCACATTGGCTTATTAAACTGACATGTAACTATTTGGTAGCAAACTGTATTATCATTGAAATGTTGACTATAGAGGCAATTTTTACACATTTTTGGAGGGAAAAATTCTTACCTTAAAAAAGGGGCCAATTGACAAGTAAAAATAGGCATGTATTTCTTTTTTTTAAGCATACTCTTAAATTCAATTTAGTACACTTTCATAGTTTGTAGTATTTGCAAAGAACTAAGTTCTGGGGATAAAGAATATGGATAGGGATTAGACTTGTGATTTAGCTAGATAGAGAACTCTTTGATGAGGACACTTTCTCTCTCAATGCAAGTTGATATATTCTCTGTAATTTAAAGTTGTGAAGAGTTGCTTGGGCCTGAGAGATTAAATGATTTTTTATTTTTGTAGTAACACAACCAATGAGGTAAAAATTGAAGCTAGATCTTCATATATTTGAGGCTACTTCTGTACCACACCAAACCATGCTGAAAATATCCTAAAGATACAAAGATAAAATACGGCATAGTTCTTATCCTTAGGGCACTAACCTTCAACTAGTTTTTGGGGATTACAACATGTGGATTAGTATAGTACAAGGTAGGGAGACATGATGACAGGAGAGATCTGGATGCAATACTTTAGAAAAATTTGAGGACAGAATACTTTCAACTTAAAGAGATTGAGAAGTTTCTATAGAGGAAATAGAAGAAAAGACAGAAAATGAAGGCTTCTAATAGTTGGAGTTGAGGAACACATGCATTCTAAGTATATATGGGATAGTCGAAGTTCTAGGAATATATAGTAGTCAAGTTTGGCTACAATTTATGGTACGTGAATAGGGTAGTTGTAAGAGATAAAGTGGCACAAAGGAAATAAGAAGATAGTTTGGTGCCAGTATGGTGTGGTCAATGTCTTAAATTCAGAAGAGGACCTTTTTTTTGTTTTTTGCATTTCTTTGTCTCCTCAACATTCAACACATTCCTGACATATAGACACTTAGTAAATGCTTGCTGATTAAATCTGCAGATTTTTTTTCCTTCCCTACTGATATTTGTGAAGTTGCTTTTTTGAGCTCAAGTATAGAATTTTATCTTTCCCTCTATTAAATTTCATATTATTAATTGTGGCCCATTCTAGCCTGATCTTTTTTGGATCCATAGTATGTCATCCATTGTGTTAGCTGTATCTCCAAGCTTTGTGTCATTTGCAGATAATCAGACCTTCTATACCTTCATCCAAGATAGTGATAAAAATGTTAAGTAGCATAGGACTGTCGTACATCAAGTTGACATTCTGGATCAAGTAATTGAGGTATCTCCAAATATTTATTTATTTTCATCTAATTCACATTCTCTCCATCTTGTCTATAAGTATAGTTTGGATGACTTTGCCAAATACTTTGATGAAATCTAAGTACTGTGGCTACAGTATTCTTTTAGTCTTAATAATCTAGTAATCCTGTCAAAAAAGTAAATGCGGTTAGCATGGCATGACTTATTCTTGATCTTTTATTTGATCAGTTTCCTTTTCTCGATGCTCATATTCCCATAACAATATTTTCGAAAATTTTGTCATGAATAGATATAAAGTTCACCAATGTGTAGTTTGTAGACTCTACCTACTTTTTATATATTTTTTTTAATTGAGATTTTAAAAATCCATTTTGGGTTCACGGTCAGATAACTTATCCTTAAACCTTAGTTTCTTCATGTCATGAGTGAAATTCAGCAAAGGTAGACTTTGGTAGAGGCAAATTTCTTTCAGCAAGATAATATTTTATTGGAAGGGCATGAACCTACCAACAGAATGGATCACTGACTGCTTCAATTCTCTAGGCCTGTGTTGGTGAAGGCATGGCACAGATGCCCAGGTGTGCTGGAGGGGACAACTTCATTCCCTTTCTCCACAGCATCTGAGGACATTTTTTACGTGCCCTGCCCCTCTGTGCAGCAAACACTTCCTCCCCTGTCTGGGGTAATGTGGGGGGCTCATACACACTTGAAAGTGCAATTTGGGCACACAGTCTAAAAAACATTCACCAATGCTGCTCTAGGCCAAAGATAAAAAATTGAAGAAGTAACTCACTTTTATAAGCATATATTGGTTATACGATTGGTAGCATCATGAGGGGTGAGAGATTTTGATTGGTTACATTAAGGGAAGGAGTTTATACATACATATGGGACTAGGACCACCCCTCTCTGTCTTAGAAGAATACCTTATAAATTGTATGAGAGGACCCAGCTGTATCTCAAAGTCATTGATTATAGACTCAGTGGCCCTTAAGAAGGAGATAAGACCACCTTTAATTGAGAACAAGGGGCTAAGATGGGGCCAGGTCAGCTTGCATGCTCTCAAATATAATGTATGGTTGTCCTTGGAGTTTTTTAGGAGCTGAAGTTATAAAGGATATAACAAGTTTTCTTGGCATAAAGTGATTTTGCAGGTAGTGCTGAGATAACAATTCCCTTAAGAGTTAGATTGTTTTATGAGGGTTTTGAAATTCTTACATTTAGCTCAGAGTTTTTCTTTAATTAATAGTGATTGTGGGGAAGCTTAAACCTTTGCATCTAACTTGAGAGACTGGACTTTTGAACTCATCAGCTTTTATACTGAAAGGTTCAATGTCTAGTTTTTATACTTTGCTGTAAAATGAAGATGATAATAATACATGCTCTACCGAGGTCACAGAGTCATTATAAGGATAAAATAAAATGATGCATGTGAAAACTTTGTAATATGTCATGTATTATATAAATCTAAGATATTCTTCTTCATTATAATTTATAGGCATGGTGAGAAGGTCAGCCTGAGCTCTAAGTGTGCTGAAATTGACCGAGAGATGATCAGTTCTCTTGGTGTTTCCAAATCTGTGCTTAATAATGTCATTTTCTGTCACCAAGAAGATTCCAATTGGCCTTTAAGTGAAGGGAAAGCCCTGAAACAGAAATTTGATGAAATCTTCTCAGCAACAAGGTTTGAAATATTTTATAGCTCTATATAATACTGTTAGTTCATTAGTAAAGTTGTATCAATTTAAATAATTTTAACTTTTTATTTTTATTTTTAAAAAATGCTTACCTTCTGTCTTAGAATCAATACTGTGTATTAGTTCTAAAGCAGAAGAGTGGTAAGGACTAGGCAATGGGGGTTAAGTGACTTGCCCAGGGTCACACAGCTAGGAAGTGTCTGAGGTCAAATTTGAAGCCAGAACCTCCTGTCTCTGGGCCTGGCTCTCAATCCACTGAACTACCCAGTTGCCCCCCTAATTTTAATTCTTTAAAAATGTTTCTTTGATTCAGAGTTATATTGCTGTTAAGTTCTATAATAGAAAAATATCAAATAATGCTTTTTTAATTCCTTTTTTTCAGGTATATTAAAGCCTTAGAGACTCTTCGTTCAGTGCGTCATGACCAAAGTGTGCGGGTAAAGGAATGCCAGACAGAACTGAAGTATCTGAAACAGAACAAGGAAAAAGCTCTTGAGATTCGTGATCAGATTGTCAGCAAGGAAGCTCAATTAGCATCTTCTAAGGAGTTCGTCAAGTCCTATGAAAATGAGCTTGGACCACTGAAGGTAATTTACTGATGGAGTAACAGTAATGCCAAAATAGAAGGGCACAATAGGTATCCAAATCCTATTGAACTAAACTATTCCATCAAGCCTTCTCTTAGTGACTTAGCTGACAGGAATATGTATTGTCATCTCCTAAAGCTCTTTGATTAATGGAAAGGAAGGATATGTACTTCAACTTTGAAAGTTCAATATCAGCACAATCTCTCATGTTTAGACAGTTTTTTGACTCTTAGTATTGTCTTTATTCATATTTCATATTTTTGTCTTCAAATTATTTCTTACAGTATAATAATATGCCATTGTATTCATATACTATATATTGGTTGTATCATTTCCTAATCATTGGGTACTCAGCCTATTAGAATATAGTAATCCTAGAAATCCATCAGTTAGCATTTATTAAGTGCTTAGTATGTGTCAGACATTGTGCTTGGTGCCAGTTGCACAAGGACAAAAATTCTATAACTGTGAAGAGTTTATATTTTATGAAGAATACAACTTGTACATAAGTAAAGATGATACATAAAATATATACAAATCATATATATGATTCATTGGGTCTAGGAGTTTGGGGGAGGGAGCTATAGCAGCTGCAGTAATAGGAATGGCTTCATGTTAGGCATGACTTGATCAGAGTTTTGAAACAGATAGTGAATTCTAAGAGCCAGGATGGGGCTAGAATGGTTTCTAAGTCAGTGCACAAGCCTTGTGGGTGAGAGATAGGAACTCATGGGTGAGGAAAAGTAAGAAGGTCAGTTCAGCTGCACAATGGAGTATGGAAAGCTATCTGTGTAAGATTAGAAAGATCAGTTTGGGACCAAGTTATGAAGGACTTTGAAAGCTAAACAGAAGAGTTATGTTTGATCCTAGAGGCAATGTGGAGTCATTTCAGTTTACTTGAATAGGTAAGTAATATACTCAAACCTGCATTTTATGAAAATCACTTTTGTCAGCTATGTGGAGGATGAGATGGGTACAGAGATCAATTAGGAGGCTCTACTGGTAATTTAGTCAGGAGGTGACGAGAGCTTCAATTGGGCTGGTGACTGTGTGGGAAGTCAGAAAGGATGGATGCAGGAAATGTGGAGATAGAAATGAACAGACCTATATCGGTAGAGTTTTGTGATATTACTCTCTCCTGGTTCTTTTCCCCTTTTGGCTCCTCTGTTTCCTTTACTGGTTCATAATCCACATTATGCCATCTAATTGTGGCTATTCACCAATATTCTAAACTAAATCCTCTTCCTTTTGTTCTCTATTCTCTCTCTTTTGATATCTCTCCCTCCCCCCCCCCCCCCCACTCCTGTGGGTTTAACCAGCAGCTCAAAAGCATCACAAACCTAGCATGTCCAAAATAACCTTTTCTCCTAAGCCCTCCCCTCTTCCAAACTTCCTTATTTCTGTCATAGCTAATATAATCTTTCTAGGATCCCAAATTCATAATCTCAGCATTATCTTTTACTTTTCACTTTCCCTCATTTCATATATCCAAATACTTGCCAAATCTTGGTATTGTCTCCTTTATAAATCTCTCATCTGACCCCTTCTCTTCATTTTATCTTAATTTAAGCTCTCATCATCTCTTCCGTATTCTGATAACATATTAGTCTTCTGCCTTAAATCTCTTAGTACTCCAGTCCATTCTACACATTGTTGCCAAAATTTTCTTAAAATGCAGATCTGATCGTGTGACTTTCCTACTTGGCCAGTGACTTCTTATTGTCTCTAGGATAAAAATATCAGCTCCTTTATTTAGTTTTTAAAGCTCTGAAGGGTTAAATTTTGGGGGTAGGAGTTTGAATATAAGTCAGGAGAGCAGCTTCTTAAAAACAAAACACTTAGTTTATTATTAGGAAAGTACGGATAAGAAATAGAAAGGAAGAAAGTGAGAGTAATCTTATAATAGCTTATACCTACGACCTAAGAACCCAATCCTAAGTAAAATTTTTCTAAAAAAACCCTAAATCTATCTGCCTTTGTGACTAATGTCTTCTGCCAGAGCCAGGCTCCAGCCTAACTTTTCTACTTTTGACTATCTAATAATTTATTCACTATCTATCTACCCACCTACCCAAGATTATCAATAATCAATAAGGCTGTTAAGGCCTTCAATCTGTCTCTCAGTCTCCAGCTGTCAGTTTGAAAACTCACAGTCCCAGAGAGAGAGAGCCACACGCTCCTTTTCCCAGGGGACCCAGAGACAAAAAGCCCTTTTCCAACTGCCAGCTGTAACTCACTAACTCTCAGCCACACCCTTCTATCACCAACTGACAGTTTGCATAGCAGGAGGACTCTGACTCAGAAATCTTTTTGCTCCCTTGCCTCTTAAATAGAAAAAAGGGAGAAATCAAGAAAAACTCTCTTACCAAAGCCCTTCATAAATTGACTCTAACTTCATAGGACATTACTCTTCTTTCTGCACTCTGATCTGTCCAAGCTGGCCTTTTCTTTAGAAATAGGATAGCCTATTTCTCTCTACTTAAGGTGTTTATGCCTTTGTATTGATTGTTTATTCTTTAAGCCCAGAGTTCACTCTGCCCCTACTTTTTCTTCACAGAGTTTCTGTTTTTCTTTAAGATGTAGTTCAAACACCATCTTCCACATGAAACCTTTCTTGTTCCCCTCAACTACTAATGCTTTCCCTCCCAAGCCACCTTGTATTTAACTTTGTATTAGTATTTATTAACTTGCATGTATGTCTTTTATTGTATTTTTCTTCCCATTAGATTGCAAATAGGAGTTGTTTCATTCTTTATACTTTTATCCCCAGTACTTAGTACAATGCCTGGAACATAGGTTCTAAATACTTATCAATTAATTATGAACTTAGGTTAACTAAAAGTAATCACTTCAAACATGAGCAGGAAAATTTGGAAGGAAAGAGGGTTTAAGAGTAGAAAATAGGGGACAGCTGGGTGGCTCACTGGATTGAGATCCAGGCCTAGAGATAGGAGGTTCTGGGTTAAAATTTGACCTCAGACACTTCCCAGCTATGTGACTGGTCAAGTCATTTAACCCCCACTGCCTAGCCCTTGCCATTCTTCTGCCTCAGAACCAATACACAGGATTGATTCCAAGATGAAAGGTAAGGGTTAAAAAAAAAAGAGTGGAAGATAATTCCATTTTAGCCATGTTGAGTTTGAGGTATGTGACATCTAGTTTAAGTTATCTAATAAGCAGTTGGAGATGCATGACTGAAGCTCTGAAGAGAGATGAGGGATGGGTAGTATCTAGTTTGGGGAGTTATCTGCATAGATATGATAATTAAATCCATGAGTATATTGTGAATGAGCAAATTGAAGAAAACTTGCAAACAGAGGCAATGGATGAAGGCTTGCAGAGTTGTCAATCAAGGAGCATTCCGGAGAAGAATGTGACCAGGAGGAGACTGTTAAAAAGGAAAGACCCAAACTGTTGGAAATCTCTTTCTCCTGACACATGAAGGAGGAAGGACTGAGAAGATCCTATCCTTACTTATTTTCTCTCTATTTTATCAAGAAGTGACTCAGAGATCCTCAAGCCTGTTAGCCACATCCCTAATTCAAGATTCTATAATATCATTCTCATTTAGGATTATTTAAAATCAAGGAAACCCTAAACCCTCTCTCCTATCCAATTTCCGTTTCCTTCCCATTCCTTAAATAAACTTCTTGTTCCAACCATTTAAAGAGTGAGTTATCTATTAGATATATCAGGCTATTTACTCAGAACTGAATCCCAGTTTGTCACCAACTGAAGAGATTAACTAAAGTGGGAGGGAAAAGGGAGGAGGGAGGCAGATTTGATTCCTCATTACCATAATCCTTAAAGGAACAACCACCTAATACAATATCTAAGGAAGAGAGTATAGAGAAAGAATAGAAGAGGGCCAGAGAGAGCTCTAGGAGTATGTCTATAGTTAGTGAAGGTGATATGAAAGATGAGCAGTAAAGGAGATTGAGAAGAAGCCATTATACAGGTAGGAAACCTAAGAAATGCCAGTGATATAAAAATACATAGAAGAGAGAAAATATGCAAAAAGAGTGTGTCAACCATGTCTTAAGCAACAGAGAAAACCAGAAGGATGTGGATTAAGGAAATACATCAGGTTCGGCAATGAAGAGCTCATTGGTGACTTTGAAATGATATTATACAGTTAAACTCCTCTATGGCTCCCTAAGCTTATCCCTTCAAACCAAAATATCCCTCTCTCAAGTCACAATACCCCTATATATATTATTTACTCCTATTAGAATGTAAGCTTCTTATGGATAGGAGTTGCATTTGTGTCCTTAGTGCTTATCACAGTGGTTAGTATATGGTAAGTATTTAATAAATGCTTTTTCATTCATTCCCAAGCCAAGTGCTTTGAGATACCTTAAATTTTTAGCAATCCTCCTTTGATGAATTCAGGGTACTCTGTTAATAATGTTAATGTAATTTCTTACTTGAGGAACTTACTCCTTACAATTTAAACCACTATTCTATAACTTTAATTAGTATTGTATTGCATTATTGTATTGTAATTGACTTGTATTGCAAAAAATCAGCTCGATAGATAAGTATAGTATTTGTTTGACCTAATGATGAATGGGAATATGATAATAAAAGCTAGCATTTAAATAGTGCCTACCATGTGCCAGGGACTATGCTAAGCATTTTACAGATATCTCATTTGATTCTCACAAAAACCCACTGAGGTAGGTGCTATTATTGTTTCTGTTTCACAGATGAGGAAACTGAGGCAAATAGCAGTTAAGTGACATTTTCAGGATCACACAGCTATTATCTGAATCTGAATTTGAAACTAGATCTTCCTGTCTCCCAGTCTAGTGCTTTCTCCACATCTCTTTGCCCTTATCCTTTCATTTATTCTGCCTCAATTTCTGTCAAAAATAATTTTAAAATTGTCTTTATATAGATCTTTTTTATGTCTTCTGTGTTAAATTGATTTTTGTATATTTCTTGGTGCTGGACTGGAGATTCCTCTTGTTTTGTGGGATATATGAAAAGACTGATTTCCTTAAAAATTCTTGCTCTGCATAAATTTAAAATTCCCTACTGTTGAAGCTTTTTTGCTATTCTTAAATGCAGTATGTTCAACTAAATTAAGTTCTATGAGTATTTAAAATGTGCTAAATCAACAAATTATATTAGAATGAGTTTCATGAATAAAGAGCCTTGTTTCATTTTTTAGACCCATCTAAAAGAAATTGAACAGAATCTTTCCAAAATAGTGAGGCTTGACAATGACATTAAAGCTCTGGAGAGTAGAAAGAAGCAAATGGAAAAGGACAACAGTGAACTAGAGCAGAAAATGGAAAAGGTTTGTATTAAAGTTTTATTCTACTTTAGAATATAAGTTGTATAAAAGATTTTATTGTACTAAACCATGATATTCCCCTATTCTTTTTGAAAAAGATAATTATTTTTATATTAATTTGTTTTTGTATGGATAATAGTGCCTTTTGAAGCTTTGGTTTTTATTTCCCTTCTAAAACAATGGCCTACATATGCAAATTACTGCCAGTTAAAATAATGCCATTATCTTCTTACAATTTTATTTTAAAGCTTTTTATTTTGGTTTTACCCAGGTATTTCAAGGGACTGATGAACAGCTAAATGATATGTACCATAACCATCAGAGAACAGTAAGAGAAAAGGAAAGGAAACTAATTGACTGTCAGCGAGAGCTGGACAGAACAAATAAAGAGTCTAAGCTACTGAATCACGAAAAATCAGGACTACTTGTGGAACAGGGTAGGATGGACAATTTGAGCTTTTTATTCATTGTTGGAGTCAGTATGTGTGTATGGGTATTATTACTGGAGAGATACTGTGAGGGAAGAGAGAGAGCCATATTGGTGAACCTATGATGTGCATGCCAAAGGTGACTTCTCCTTTCCCCCTCTTCATGCTTGACTGAGAACATTTCTCACATCACCTGCCCCTGCCAAGCAGCCCAATGGTAATACTTCCTCCCTCCCTATTCTAGGGTAAGGGTGTGGCTCACTTGTGTAATGAAAGTTGCAATTTGGGTACTCAGTCTCTAAAAGATTTGCTATCACTATGATAGTGTGTTGGACCCTGTGCCAGTAAGATTTGATTTCAAATAATACTTCTAATATCTCTTAGTCATGTGACCATAGGTGGCTCCTTTAATCTGACAACTCTCTAAACCAGGCATTCTTTACCTTTTGTGTATTTCCTGGATCCTTTTGGCAGTCTGGTGAAGCCTATGGATTCTTTAAAATATATTTTTAAGTGCATAAAGTAAAATATTTAGGATTACAAAGGAAATAGATTATATGAAATATATTTATAAAATTTTTAAAAATCTACATTCAGTGGCAAAATTGGGACACTAATGCATTGTTGGTGAAGTTGTGAATTGATGCAGCCATTCTGGAGGGCAATTTGGAATTATACCCAAAGGGCTATAAAAGAATGCATATCTTTTGATCCAGCAATACTACTACTAGGTCTGTATCCCAAAGAGATGAAAAAAAAATGGGAAAAGGACTTGTTGTACAAAAATATTTGTAGTTGTGCCTTTTGTGGTGGCAAAAAATTGGAAACTAAGGTCTCCCTTCATGTCCTTCAATTGGGAAATGGTTGAACAAAATGGTATATATGTTGGTGATGGAATACTATTGTGCTATAAGGAATGATGAACAGGATGACTTCAGAAAGAGCTAGAAAGACCTACATGAACTGATGCAGAGTGAAATAAGCAGAGCTAGGAGAACATTATGCACATTAACTACAATATTGTGGAATGATCAAATGTGATAGACTTTGGTACGAATAGAAATATTATGATCCAGGACAATTCTAAGGGACTTATAAAAAAGAATGCTCTCCACTTCCAGAGAAAGAACTGTTGGAGTATAAATGCAGATGAAAACATGATTTATCACTCATTTATTTGGGTAAATGATTTGGGGTTATGGTTTTATTAATCACTTACAAAGATGGATAATATGGAAATATGTTTTGCGTGATGTATAACCCAGATTGAGTTGCTTGTCAACTCCAGAAAGAAAGGAGAGAGACAACATGAATCATAAAACTTTGGAAAACTTATGAGGAAATTTGTTATTAAAATAAAATAAAGATAAAACATTAAAAAAGGAAAAAAATTAAAATCCACATTCATAGGTTCCACACTAAGAATATCTTCTTTAAGACGTATAGACATTTTAGGATGTGCAGGATTGCAGAATGTGTTGGTAGAAGGAGTTCCCATCCCACTCTGATAAACTCATGAAATCACAGTGAATAAATATACTGTTAACATACATCTTAGAAAGCTTAAAAAATATTTTATGGGGGTATAAAACACCTTGTTTGACAGTTTGAGATCATGAGTCTGAATATTTAAGACACAACAGCAACACAACTTACATTAAGATCAGCTTTTTATTTTTGCCAGCAAATAAATAGATAAGCAATATTTATGTAATACTGTGCTACAATATTTTGTTTCCAAGTTGTTGCTCAGTGGATAACAATTAAGAAAAATATAGACCATGATTTAAGTGCCCTACATTTCTTATTCTTTTTTTTTTCCATGTCATGTAAGGAAGTCTATTTCTTTCTTTTTTTCCCAATTTAAACATTATTTTATTTGGTCATTTTCAAACATTATTTCTTGGAAACACAGATCATTTTCTTTTCCTCCGCCTCTCCCACTAGCCCTCCCCTAGCTGACGCATGATTCCACTGGGTATCACTGTGTCCTTGATTCAAACCCATTTTCATGTTGTTGGTATTTGTATTAGGGTGTTCATTTAGTCTCTCCTCATTCATGTCCCCTCAACACCTGTAGTCAAACAGTTGCTTTTCTTCGGTGTTTTTACTTCCACAATTTGTCTTTTGCTTGTGGATAGTGTTTTTTTCTCTTAGATCCCTGCAGAATGTTCAGGGACATTGTATTGACACTAATGGAGAAGTCCATTACATTCAATTGTACCACAGTGTTTCAGTCTTTGTGTAAAATGTTTTCCTGGTTCTGCTCCATTCGATCTGCATGACTTCCTGAAGATTGTTCCAGTCTCCATGGAATTCCTCCACTTTTTTATTCCTTTTACCACAATAATATTTGATCACCAACATATATCACAATTTGTTTAGCCATTCCCCAATTGAAGGGCATCCCCTCATTTTCCAATCTTTGGCCACCACAAAGAGTGCAGCTATGAATATTCCTGTATGTGTCTTTTTCCTTATTATCTCTTTGGGGTACAGGCCCAGCAGTGCTATGGTTGGATCATAGGGCAGACAGTCTTTTATCGCCCTTTGGGCATAGTTCCAAATTCCCCTCCAGAATGGTTGGATCAATTCACAACTCCACCAGCAATGAATTAATGTCCCTACTTTGCCACATCCCCTCTAGCATTCATTACTTTCCTTTGCTGTCATGTTAGCCAATCTGCTAGGTGTGAGGAGATACCTCAGAGTTGTTTTGATTTGCATCTCTCTGATTGTAAGAGATTTAGAGCACTTTTTCAAGTGCTTATTAATAGTTTCGATTTCTTTGGCTGAAAACTGCCTGTTCATGTCCCTTGCCCATTTATCAATTGGAGAATGGCTTGATTTTTTGTACAATTGATTTAGCTCTTTATAAATTTGAGTAATTAGACCTTTGTCAGAAGATTTTGTTATGAAAATTGTTTCTCAATTTGTTGCTTCACTTCTCATTTTGGTTACATTGGTTTTGTTTGTACAAAAACTTTTTTTTTGATGTAATCAAATTTGATGTAATCAAAATTGTTTATTTTACATTTTGTGACTCTTTCTACATCTTGCTTGGTTTTAAAGTCTTTCCCTTCCCACAGGTCTGTTAGGTGTATTGACCTAATTTACTTATAGTTTCCTTCTTTATGTTCAAGTCGTTCATCCATTCTGAGTTTATCTTGGTGTAGGGTGTGAGGTGTTGATTCAAACCTAATCTCTCCCACACTGTCTTCTAGTTTTCCCAGCCGTTTTTATCAAATAGTGGGATTTTGTCCCAGAAGCTGGGGTCTTTGGGTTTGTCATATACTGTCTTGCTGGGGTCACTTACCCCAAGTCTGTTCCACTAATCCTCCTTTCTGTCTCTTATCCAGTACCAAATTGTTTTGATGACCACTGCTTTATAATAGAGTTTGAGATCTGGGACTGCAAGGCCACCTTCCTTTATATTTTTTTCATTATTTCCCTGGATATCCTTGATTTTTTTGTTCTTCCAAATGAACTTTGTTGTGATTTTTTTCTAATTCAGAAAAAAAGTTTTTTGGTAGTTTGATGGGTATGATGCTAAATAGATAAATAAGCTTGGGTAGGATGGTCATTTTTATTATATTGGCTTGTCCTTCCCATGAGAAGTTAATGTTTTTCCAATTGCTCAAGTCTAGTTTTAGTTGTGTGGAGAGTGTTTTGTACTTGTGTTCATATAGTTCCTGCGTTAGTCTTGGGAGATAGATTCCTAAGTATTTTTTTTTGTCTAAGGTGATTTTGAATGGGATTTCTCTTTCTAATTCTTGCTGCTGAGCTGTGTTGGAAATATATAGAAATGCTGATTACTTATGCGGGTTTATTTTGTAAGCTGCAACTTTGCTAAAGTTGTTGATTATTTCAACTAGCTTTTTGGTTGATTCTCTAGGATTCTTTAAGTAGACCTTCATATCATCCACAAAGAACGATAACTTGGTCTCCTCCTTGCCTATTTTAATGCCTTCAATTTCTTTTTCTTCTCTAATTGCTACTGCTAGTGTTTCTAGTACAATGTTAAATAATAGAGGTGATAATGGGCATCCTTGTTTTACTCCTGATCTTATTGGGACTGCATCTAGTTTATCCCTATTGCAGATGATATTAGTTGATGGTTTTAGATATATACTGTTTATTATTTTTAGGAACGACCCTTCTATTCCTATGCTTTCTAGTGTTTTTTTTTTTAAACCCTTACCTTCCGTCTTGGAGTCAATACTGTGTATAGGCTCCAAGACAGAAGAGTGGTAAGGGCTAGGCAATGGGGGTCAAGTGACTTGCCCAGGGTCACACAGCTGGGAAGTGTCTGAGGCCAGATTTGAACCTAGGGCCTCCCATCTCTAGGCCTAGCCTTTCTAGTGTTTTTAATAGGAATGGGTCTTGTATTTTATCAAAGGCTTTGTCTGCATCTATTGAGATAATCATGTGATTTTTGTCTGTTTGTTGATATGGTCAATTATGTGGATGGTTTTCCTAATATTGAACCAGCCCTGCATTCCTGGTATAAATCCTAGTTGGTCATAGTGAATGACTCTCCTGATCACTTGCTGGAGTTTTTTTTGCTAGTATCCTATTTAATATTTTTGCATCTATATTCATTAGGGATATTGGTCTGTAGTTTTCTTTCTCCGTTTTTGATCTGCCTGGCTTTGGAATCAGTACCATGTTTGTGTCATAAAAGGAATTTGGTAGAACTCCCTCTTTGCTTATTATGTCAAATAGTTTGTATAGTATTGGGATTAACTGTTCTTTGAATGTTTGATAGAATTCACTTGTGAATCCATCAGGCCCTGGGAATTTTTTTCTTAGAGAGTTCTTTGATGGCCTGTTGGATTTCTTTTTCTGATATGGGATTATTTAAGAATTCTATTTCTTCTTCTGTTAGTCTAGGCAATTTATATTTTGTAAATATTCATCTATATCACGTAGGTTGGTATATTTATTGCCATATAGTTGGGCAAAGTAATTTTTAATGATTGCCTTAATTTCCTCTTCATTGGAGGTGAGGTCCCCCTTTTCATCTTTGATGCGGTTAATTTGGTTTTCTTCTTTCCTTTTTTAATTAGATTGACCAGTTCTTTGTCTATTTTGTCTGTTTTTTCAAAGTGCTAATTTCTAGTCTTGTTTATTAGTTCGATAGTTCTATCACTTTCAATTTTATTAATTTCTCCCTTAATTTTTAGGATTTCTAGTTTGGTTTTCTTCTGGGGGTTTTTAATTTGTTCGCTTTCAAGTTTTTTGATTTGCATTTCCAATTCATTGATCTCTGCCCTCCGTAATTTGTTAATATATGCACTGAGGCATATGAATTTTCCCCTGAGTGCTGCTTTGACTGCATCCCATAAGGTTTGGAAAGATGTTTCACCATTGTCATTTTCCTCAATGAAATTATTGTTTCTATGATTTGTTCTCTAACCGATTTTGGAGTATCATATTATTTAATTTGTAATTAATTTTTGATTTGGTTCTCCATGTACCCTTACTGATCATTATTTTTATTGCCTTATGATCTGAAAAGATTGCATTTATTATTTCAGCTTTTCTGCATTTGTATGCCATGTTTCTGTGACCTAGTGTATGATCAATCTTTGTGAATATGCTATGTGGTGCTGAGAAGAATGTGTATTCCTTTTTGTCCCTATTTATTTTTCTCCATATATCTATTAACTCTAATTTTTCTAAGATTTCATTCAAATCTTGTACCTCTTTCTTATTTATTTATTTTTTTATTTGATTTATCTAAATTTGATAGTGGTTGGTTCAAGTCTCCCACTAATATGGTTTTACTGTGTATTTCCTCCTTCAATTCTCCTAGTTTCTCCATTAGAAATTTAGGTGCTATACCATTTGATGCATACATGTTGATTAGTGATATTTCCTCTTTGTCTATACTCCCTTTTAACAGAATATATTTACCTTCCCTATTCCTTTTAATCTGGTCTATTTTTGCTTTGGCTTTGTCAGGTATTACGATTGCAACTCCTGTCTTCTTTCTGTCAGTTGAGTCCCAAAAGGTCTTACTCCATCCTTTAATTCTAACCATGTGAGTATCAACCCGCCTCATATATGTTTCTTGAAGACAATATAGGTAGGGTTTTGGGTTCTAATCCAATCTGCTATTTGTCTACATTTTATGGGCGAGTTCATCCCATTCGTGTTCAAAGTTATGATTGTCACTTGTAGATTCCCATTTTGATATCCTCCCCTAATTCTGACCTTTCTTCTTTAGCTATAACCTTTAAACCAGTGATTTACTTTAGATCAGTACCCCTAGTCCCCTCCCTTGATGTGCTTCCCTTTCTAGCCCCTCCCTTTTTTGTACCCTTCCCCTCCTCCCTCTCCTTCCCTCCCTTTTTATGCCCCCTCCCCCTCCTTAATTTCCCCTTCTCTCTTACCCTGTTGGATAAGATAGAATTCAAGATCCCAATGGATTTAGATGTTCTAAGCTCTCAGAATTGATTTCACTGAGAGTAAGGTTTAAGTAATACCACTTCGCGCTCTCTTCCTCTCCTTCTCATAGGAGAATTCTTCCCCTCTCATTCCCTTTATTGTATCTTCCCTTCCCATGTGTATCTTTGTGTGGGAAAGATTATTCTTTTTAGTTTTTTTCCCCTCTATTTCTTGAAGTAGATCTTAGTACCATCAGTGATTCCCCCCCTACCTTTTTCTTTCAGACCCCCTTTCACCAAATTGTCTTGATGCCCCAATCTTTCCCTATGTGTGATTCTTCTAACTACTCTTATGATGTATACAATCTTTGAGAGTTAAACATTACATTTTCCCCACATATTAATATATATAATTTTATATAAATGTATTCCTTATAGAAGAGAGTTTGAATAAAAGAAAAAGATAAGATTTATCTCCTTTTCCCTTTCTTTCATATTTAACTTTTCATGTTTCTCTTGCTCTCTGTGTTTGGATGTCAAATTTTCCACTAATTTCTGGTCTTTTCTTAGGGAATACTTGGAAATCTTCTATTTTGTTGAATGCCCATACTTTCCCCTGGAAGTATAGTCAGTTTTGATGGGTAGTTGATTCTTGGTTGGAGACCCAGCTCTCTTGCCTTTCTAAACATCATGTTCCATACTTTGAGGTCTCTTAGCATGTTTGCTGCTAAGTCATGTGTGATCCTTATGGGGGCTCCTCTATATCTGAAGCTCCTCTTCTTGGCTTCTTATAAGATTTTTCTCTTTAGCTTGGAAGCTCTTGAATTGGGTGATTACATTCTTGGGGGTTGTCTTTTGGGGATTTAGTTGAGAATGTGTTCTATGAACCCTTTCTATTTCTATATTGCCCCCTTGCTCGAGAACATTTGGGCAATTTTCTTCTATAATCTCCTGTAGTATGGCATCCAAGGTTTTTGTCTATCTCTGTTTTTTTGGACAGACCAATGATTCTCAAATTGTCTCTCCTTCCTCCATTTTCCTGGTCTGTCACCTTGCCAGTGAGATATTTTATGTTTTCTTTTAATTCATTAATTTTTTGACTTTGCTTTATTAATTCTTGCTGTTTTGCAAGATCACTGTCTTCCAGTTGCTAAATTCTGTTTTTTAGGGACTGGTTTTGCTTTTCAGCTTGGTCTACCCTTCTGTTAAGAGGCTTCCAGCTCTTTCTCCAATAATGAGGTCTTGTTTGTCAGGCTGCTGAGCTCTTTCTGAATTTTTTCCCATTTTTTCTTGCCAGAAGGTTTCCATCTTTTGGATAAGCTCCAATTTGAGTTCTTCCAGAGCTGGTGGATAATTTCCATTTTGGTGGGCATGTTTTGATTTTGTTTGAATTTCATCCTCTTTCTCTTCTGTCCCTTGGGTATTCCCCCCATAAAAGTTTTCAATAGTCACCTTTTTCCCTTTCTTCTTGGAGGGTTGGTTTTGGGCAGTGTGAGCCATCCCTTTGGTGGTTGTTTTCCCCCTTTCCTTTTTGGTCAGAGGTCTGGGTGATATGGGCGGGTTTTCTGTGGATTTAAGTTGCCTCAGACTAGTTCTTCCCAGCCTCCACGGTTTGTTAGCACACCCACCCCCATGCTCTGTGGTCTCTTCTCACAGGTGCGCAGGAATCTCTTGTAAAACTGCTCTGAGGGGTGGCTCTCTGGTAGTCCCTGTCAGTTTCCAGGGAGCCTGGCGTGCCCCCCACCCCTTACTACAGCGAGGAGTGGAGCTTTGGCCTTAGGCAGTTTTTACAGTTTCTCGAGACTCCACACTGTTCGTAGTTTGCAGGGGCCCTGCGGTCTGCGCTCTCTCCAGTGCGCAGTGTCCACCATTGAAGCCACCCTGAGAGGTCGTTCCCTAGCAGCTTTTAGATCCCAAGGACCCTGGTGTGCCCCCCACACACAGAGACGTTCCTTACTCACTCGCTGTCCTGGTGAGCACTCTGAGCCCCTACTCTGGTTCCGTGGGGGAAGAGGGAAGGGCAGCTCAGTTCATGTTTTTGTGCAAGCTTTTTCTCCTCCTTATAGTGTGGAAATGTTCAAACCCCACGTACCTTTGTTTTTGTGGGTTGCTGGAGAGTCCCTCCGTTCTTCCAGAGATGATTTTCATGCTCTTTTGAGGTAGTCTATTTCGTTTGGTGCTGGGGAGAGGAAGCGATTCCCCTCTAGATTGCAGCCATGTTTACCTGGAAGCCCGCATTTCTTATTCTTAAGATTAATAGTGCTAATATGGAGTCAGGAGGACTAGGTTGAAATCTGGTCTCTGATCCTTCCTAGCGATGCAACCTTGGGCAAGTGACTTAACTCTGTTTTCCTAGCCCTTGCCCCTCTGTCTTTAGGGTTGATACTAAGACAGAAAGTAAAGGTTTAAAAAAAAATAGTGCGAAGATGGCGGCATAGAGGCAGTGAAAGTTCAGACCTCTGAAAACCCTTCCTTACCAATTACAAACTTAATGCTCCCAGGGGACTGAAAATCAAACCTAACAACAAAACAGAGCCAAGGAACCCTCCTGTTGGACTCAATATAAAAGGTCCGCCCCCTGCCCCAAAAGCCAGAATTCGAGAACACTTGGCTTTAAGGGGACGGGAGAAGAAAGGACCCAGGGACCCCTCCCTCCCCCCACCTAGAGCGCTAAGTATGGAACCTCTGGGCAAACAAAGGTGCTAGTCTGGAGGGAGTACCTTGCGGGCAGGGTTGTGCCAGACTCAGAGCGTTGAACACAGGTGGTGGGGAAGGAGCTGGAGAGGGAGTACAGAGTGGGCAGCCTCCTTGCAGTAGGAGAGACCCTCCATATTGCTTCTCCCTTCCAGGAGGTTTTTGCCTCAGGGCACATCCAGCCCAACCCAGCAGGACTTAATCCCATCAACAGTCTTCAGAGGTCAGGGAATCTCAAGCTCCAACGCCCTTCCCTCACAGACTGTTGGACTTGAATCCAATCAAAGCCTCCAGAGCTAAAACCCCTCCTCCACAGCCTGCACTGAGAGACTTGCTGACAAAAGTCCAAAAGTGAAGACTGACAGAAAAGCCCAGACCCACAGATCCAACACATAATGAGAGGAGCAAAAGTGTAGGCAACTACAGGGGGAAAAGAAGGGGCAAATTATGAACACACAACAGAAAAAGAAAAAAGAAATTACAATCAATAGTTTCTTTATACAAGTAATGAACAAAGAGCAAACGGAACAGAGCAGGAGGAAATACCAAACAATAAAACAGAAATTCCAGCGAATTGGACACAGGCTTTGGAAGAACTCAAAATGCAATTCAAAACACAATTAAGAGAAGCTGAAGACAATTGGTAAAAGAATTTAAAAATCAAGATAAGTCATCTGGAAACAGAGGCACTTGAATTAAAACAAGAAAATAGTGTCCTGAAAGCCAAAATCAACCAGCTTGAAAATGAGGCAAAAGAGATGAAAGATGAGGCAAAGAAGATGAAAGATGGGGCAAAGGAGATGAAAGATGAGGCATAGAGGATGAAAGATGACCTCCAAAGAAAATCAGATCAGAAGGAGAAGGATGACCAAAAAGCCAGGGATAAAATTTAGTCTTTAAGAACTAGAATACAACTAGAATCAAGTGACATCACAAGGCAGCAGGACACTATAAAACAAAATTTAATGAATGAAAAAAAATTGAGGAAAATATGAAGCATTTCATCCACAAAACAGAAGATTTATAAAATCGTGCCAGGAGAGACAACTTAAGAATCATTGGTCTATCAGAAGACCATGACAAAAGGAAAAGCCTAGACATCATACTACAGGAAATTATCCAAGAAAACTGCCCTGATATTGTAGAACAAGAGGAGAAAGTGGAGATTGAAAGAATCCACAGATCACCTTCTGTACTTAATGCCCAACTGACAACACCCAGGAATGTTACAGCCAAATTCAAGAACTATTAGACCAAGGAAAAATATTACAAGCTGCTAAGAAGAAGTTATTCAGATACCATGGAACCACAGTGAGGCATGGAATATGATATTCCGTAAAGAAAGGGAACTAGATCTACAACCAAGAATCAACTGCCCAGCAAAACTGACTATATTCTTACAGGGGAAAGTATGGTCATTTAACATAATAGAAGAATTCTAAGCATTTGTAAAGAAAAGACCAGATATGTACAGAAAATTTGATGTCCAAGCACAGAATTCAAGAGAATCATCAAAAGATAATTTAAAAAGAGGGAAAAAAGAGCAAAACAAAACAGAAAAAAACCATTTTTTTTTAGAGACCCAATAATAAAATGATATGCATCCCTATAAGAAAAGAGGTCATTGGTAACACCTAAAAATGGTTATTACCACCCAGGCAGCTAGAAGGAGTACACTTAGAGGTAACACTAACAAACTGTATAAGATGAAATGACAAAACATAATGTATATAGATATATGTATGCATCAATACATACATATGTGTGTGTTTGTATGTACATGAGCATATATATATACACACACAACTAGAGCTAAAAAAAGGTTAATACTAAAAGAAATGGGAAAAGAAATTGAAGGGGGTAAATTTATATGTCACAAAGAAGCACATGGTGGAAGGGGGGAGAACATCAATACACTGGAAGGGTAAAGAGGTTGGAGATAGGAAATACTCAACTCGTATGTGCATTGAAATTGACCCAAAGAGGGAAAAACAATCCAATCCATTACGGCAGAGAATTGATTTGCGCCCTATAGGGAAATAGAAGGGTAACAAACAGACTTGTGGGGAGGGAAGCAGTATAAGGGAGGGAGAGGGTGGGGGTTGTTTAAAAGGACTGTAAAGAAAATAGGGGGGGGAATAGGAAGGGAGGGGTGTAGAAAGGGAAGTAAAATAAGAGTGGGAATTAGGGAAACTGATTAAAAAACAAAACATTGGGGTAGAAGGAAATAGTGAAAGAAGAAAAGGCAGGATTAGGAGTAGAAATTAAAATGCTGGGAAATACACGGCTGGTAATCATAATTCTGAATGTGAATGGAATGAACTCACCCATAAAATGCAAGAGAATACCAGAGTGGATTAGAATCCAAAACCCTACCATATGCTGTCTACAAGAGACACACATGAGGAAGGTAGATATGCATAGGGTCAAAGTAAGAGGATGGAGCTATATCTATTGGGCATCAACTGATAAAAAGAAGGCAGGAGTCACAATCATGATATTTGACAAAACCAAAGTAAAAATAGATCTGATTAAAAGGGATAGAGAAAGTAATTACCTCCTGATAAAATGCAGCATAGACAATGAGGAAATATCAGTACTCAACATGTATGCACCAAATGGCATAGCATTCAAATTTCTAAAGGAGAAACTAGTGGAACTCAAGGATGAAATAGATAGAAAAACTATACTAGTGGGAGACCTGAACGTTCCTCTGTCTGAACTAGGTAAATCAAAAGAAAATATAAATAGGAATGAGGTAAGAGAAGTGAATGAAATCTTAGAAAAATTAGAATTAGTAGATATGTGGAGAAAAATAAATAGGGGAAAAAAGGAATATACCTTCTTTTCAGCAGCACATGGTACATTCACAAAAATTGACCATGTATTAGGGCATAAAAACATTGCAAACAAGTGCAAAAGAGCAGAAATAATAAATGTAGCCTTCTCAGATCACAATGCAATGAAAATAATAATTAGTAAGGGTAAATGGAGAGGCAAAGCAAAAATTAATTGCAAACTAAACAATATGATTCTCCAAAATCGGTTAGTTAAAGAATAAATCATAAAAACAATACTTTCATTGAAGAAAATGACAATGATGAAACATCCTTTCAAAATATATGGTATGCAGCCAAAGCAGGACTCAGGGGGAAATTTATATTCTTGAGTTCATATATTAACAAACTAGAGAGGGCAGAGGTCAATGAGTTGGGCATGCAAATTAAAAAAACTAGAAAGTGAACAAATTAAAAAATCCTCAGATGAAGACTAAATTAGAGATCCTAAAAATCAAAGGAGAAATTAATGAAATTGAAAGTCAAAGAACAATTGATTTAATTAATAAAACTAGAAGCTGTACTTTGAAAAAACAAATAAAATAGACAAAGTACTGGTCAATCTAATTTAAAAAAGGAAAGAAGAAAACCAAATTGACAGTATCCAAGATGAAAAGGGAGATCTCACCTCTAATGGAAGAGGAAATTAAGGCAATCTTAAAAACTATTATGCCCAATTATATGGCAACAAATATGGCAAGGGGGATAAACTAGAAGCCTTCCCAGTAAGATCAGGAGTGAAACAAGGATTCTTATTATCACCTCTATTATTTAACATTGTACTAGAAACACTAGCAGTAGCGATTAGAGAAGAAAAAGAAATTGAAGGTATTAAAATAGGCATTGAGGAGGCAAAACTATCACTCTTTGCAGATTATATGATGATCTCTTTAGAGAGTCCTAGAGAATCAACCAAAAAGCTAGTTGAAATAATCAACACTTTAGCAAAGTTGCAGGATATAAAATAAACTCACATAAGTCATCAGCATTTCTCTATATCTCCCAACACATCTTAGCAGCAAGAATTGGAAAGGAAAATTCCATTTAAAATCACCTTAGACAATATAAAAGACTTAGGAATCTATCTGCCGAGACAAACACAGGAACTATATGAACACAACTACAAAACACTCTCCACACAATTAAAACTAGATCTAAACAATTGGAAAAACATTGATTGCTCATGGGTAGGACGAGCTAACAATAAAAATGACCATCCTACCCAAACTTATCTATTTATTTAGTGCCATACTTATCGAACTACCAAAAAACTTTTTTTCTGAATTAGAAAAAACCATAACAGTTCATTTGGAAGAACAAAAGATCAAGGATATCCAGGGAAATAATGGGAAAAAAATACAAATAAGGTGGCTTGCAATACCAGATCTCAAACTATATTATTAAACAGTGGTCATCAAAACAATTTGGTATTGGCTAAGAGACAGAAAGGAGGATCAGTGGAATAGGCTTGGGGTAAATGACCTCAGCAAGACAGTCTATGATAAGCCCAAAGATCCCAGCTTTTGGGACCAAAATCCACTATTTGGTAAAAACTGCTGGGAAAATTGGAAGACAGTATAGGAGAGGTTAGGTTTGGATCAATATCTCATACCCTACACCAAGATAAACTCTGAATGGGTGAATGACCTGAATATAAAGAAGGAAACTAAGCAAATTAGGTGAACACAGAATAGTATACATGTCAGATCTCTGGGAAAGGAAAGACTTTAAAACCAAGCAAGAGCTAGAAAAAAAATCACAAAATGTAAAATCAATAATTTTAATTACATCAAATTAAAAAGTTTTTGTACAAACAAAACTAATGCCTCCAAAATTAGAAGGGAAGCAACAAACTGGGAAACAATTTTCATAACAAAAACCTCAGACAAAGTTGTAATTACCCAAAATTATAAAGAACTAAACCAGTTGTACAAAAAATCAAGCCATTCTCTAATTGATAATTGGGCAAGGGACATGAATAGGCAATTTTCATTTAAAGAAATCAAAACTATTAATAAGCACATGAAAAAGTGTTCTGAATCTCTTATAATCAGAGAGATGCAAATCAAAACAACTCTGGGGTATCACCTCACACCTAGCCGATTGGCTAACATGACAGCAATGGAAAGTAATGAATTCTGGAGGGGATGTGGCAAAGTTGGGATATTAATACATTGCTGATGGAGTTGTGAATTGATCCAACCATTTTGGAGGGCAATTTGGAACTATGCCCAAGGGGCAATAAAACACTGTTTCCCCTTCGATCCAGCCATAGCACTGCTGGGTTTGTACCCCAAAGAGATAGATAATAAGGAAAAAGACATGTACAAAAATATTCATAGCTGCACTCTTTCTGGTGGCCAAAAATTGGAAAATGAGATGATGCCCTTCAGTTGAAGAATGGCTGAACAAATTGTGGTATACATTGTTGATGGTATATATTCTGCTCAAAGGAATAAAAAAGTGGAGGAATTCCATGGGAACTGGAATAACCTCCAGGAATTGATGCAGAGTGAAAGGATCAGAACCAGAGACTGATACACTATGGTACAGTCGAACGTAATGGACTTCTCCATTAGTGGCAGTGCAGTGATCCTGAATAACTTGGAGAAATCTATGAGAAAAACTACTATTCACATTCAGAGGAAAAACTGTGGAAGTAGAAATATAGAAGAAAAACAAGTGCTTGAATACATGGGTTGAGGGGATATGGCTGGGGATGTAGACTCTAAATGACCATCCTAATGCAAACAAAAACCACATGGAAATAGGTTCTGATTGAGGACACAAGTAATACCCAATGAAATTGTGCGTCGGCTGTGGGAAGGGTGGGTAGAGGGGATGGAGGGAAATAATGTGATTATTGTAACCAAGGAATAATGTTCTAAATTGACCAAATAAATTCATTTTAAAAATTAAAAAAATAGTGCTAATAAAACATGTAGGTAATAGGATGATTAATACTTTTCGGAGAGTTGTTATTTAGATGATTGAAATGCCCTTTACTAAACAAAATCCTAATCTGTCAGTGACTCCAAAACATAAAGCATTAGAACTTGCTGGAAACACATAGATGTTAATTTGTTCATTGTTGTCTAGCAACTAATAAGTATCAGAAATGGAATCTGATTGACCCCAGGTCTACTTGACTCTAGGCCCCGTGTAATATAGTACCTCTAGATAATACTTATAAAAGTGCTTTTTATCTTCTAAAAGTCTGAGTAATATAATTATTTGAACTTGCACTCTTGAAAATCATTGTCCATGAACATTTTTCCACACCATACCATATTTTTTAATTGAATATTAAAAATTAAAATGTTAGCTCATAATTTTAAATGAATAAAATTGTTAATAGGGCAGCTAGGTGGTACAATGGATAAAATCCTGGGCTTGGAGTCAGGAGAATTCATCTTTCTGAGTTCAAATGTCACCTCAGACACTTATTAGTTGTGTGACCCTAAACGGGTCACTTAACTTTGCCTTAGATCCTCTTTTGTAAAATGAACTGGAGAAGGAAATGGCAGACCGCTGCAATGGGGTTACAGAGTTAGACATGACTAAAACAAATCAACAACAACAACAAGAATTGTTAATAGTTCTTATACATTTTTTTATGTCTAGGCCGTCTACAACTACAAGCAAATCACCATCAACAGAACATCCGAGCTAGAGATTCATTAATCCAGGCTTTGGCAACACATTTAGAATTAGATGGATATGAGCGAGCACCATTTAATGAAAGACAAATTAAAAATTTTCAGAAGCTTGTGAAGGAGATAGAAGAAAGAGAAATAGAAACTAATAGACGAATGATGGTAGATATTTTGTAATATGTGTCAATCCATCTTATTTTTCATCTGTTTTCATTGTTTGTCTAATTAAAGTATTAATCTTTAATTGGAATTTAATGTGAGTTCTTTTAAGATATTTTCTTGGCTCTGATATATTTTAAAATGGTTATTGAGATAAACATTAAAGGAACCTTTTTTTGTAAAGGTTAAAAAAGAGCTTGAAACCATTATATTTTAATAATCATAAATGAATTTTCCATCTGTGTGTGTGTGTGTGTGTAATGACAAAATTTTAATGCTTTTTTTTTATATTTGTATTTAGAATGATTTTGCAGGAAAAGAAAGTATGAAACAAAAGCAGATAGATGAAATAAGAGATAAGAAAACTGGCCTGGAAAGAATAATTGAACTGAAATTAGAAATACAAAATAAGAAGCAGACTGAACTGAAAAATGTAAAATATGAACTGCAAGAGTTAGAAGGCTCTTCAGACAGAATTCTCGAACTGGACCAGGAACTCAGAAAAACCGTAAGATGTCTGTCCAATGTAATTAAGGAATAGGCCTAATGACCTCCTTAAACATCATTTATGTTCATGTTTTATCATATTTTTTGCTACAAAAATATGGTAATGTGGTAAATGATGTAGAGTCCATTCAAACAGATAGTGTCAAAAAGTATAAATTTGCATACCTTTGTGGTGAAGTGACTGCAGTGCTTCTGAGAGAACAGTTATTTCAGGCTATGGTAATAGACTTTTAGATGTTCTGAGTGTTTTCCAACTTTTAACAGAAAACCCAAAATATACATGGAGGCAGTCTGTTGGGAGGTCATAACTCCTTTTCTCCACATTTCTTGTGTTTTTAAAAATGCTTTTTAATTGTACTATTTTTTAGGAAATAGAATAAAGAAATTGGTAAAGAAGTCAAAATGTATTACTCATGATATTTTCCACTAAAATCTTCCTTCTCATAGACTGTGGCATAAAGGTAAGCCTGAGTTTTCCAAATCTTTGGCAGCAGAGTCCAGATTCTATCAGGGCCTGCCAAATAGGAGAGGCTTCAGATTAAGCCTATTGACATGATGACTACATGTCACCTAAGGACAAATCTGGCAAAGTTCAGGCCTCATCACTAGGCCAATTTTTTAGATGTAACTACTCTTGAAGACCATTTACCCAAGTCATAATTGTTATCTATTGGTGGAGGGAATGCCCAAACCAACAAAACACCATAGGTCTTTGAAGTAAGAAATTTGTCATAGCCAATATACAGTTCATCAATGAAAAACCAGCTCATCTTTTTATTCATAATTTTTCTTACATTGTTAGTTAGAGTTTAATGAATACATTTTTACTTGGTTCTCCCAGATTTGGCAGTTAAGGAACTTTGGAGAGAATAGTTTTAATTCAGTGATGAGATCCCAGAAGCTAGATTGCAGAGGGCTGAGGAGTGAGTGAGGAGGAAAAGGAAATGAGAGAAGCAAGTATTTACACCAATTTTTCAGGCTGAAAAAAGGAGGAGAGTTATAGGATGATAGCTTGAAGCAATAGTCAGATCTAGAGAGGATTTTTAAAGAATTTTGGTATATTTGAAGGGATTAATGAAAAACCCAGTAGGTAGAGGATGAAAGCTCAAGGTTAATGAAAAACCCAGTAGGTAGAGGATGAAAGCTCAAGGTGATCACTGATGGGGCTGATCCCTTCCCTGTTTGTCAGGTCATGAGGGAAGGAGGGCAGGGCAAAAGATGATGTCAAGAATAGTTTTTCCCACTCTTTGTGCATCTTTTGGCTTATTTTTCTTAGTTGTCTTCTGGTGGGAATATTCATGAAATTTTTACCAAAACACACATGGCACATTATATGTGGTTCAGCCAACTGCATACATACCTTGATTTGCTAGAGAGTCTCCATAATTGGTATGGAATGTGTTTTTGGTCATATCTAGGTCTTTCCACCTCTTTTTTGGTGCCCAGTGGCCTTCTAATGGAGTTTGCAATTTTTTGTTAATTGCTGCTACTCAGAAGGTAAACCTGTGTTGCTATTTTCCCTTAGGAACTTGAACTTGGCAAGGCAGAGAAAAACAGTAACATAGGAGCACTAAAAGAAGAAGTACCAGCACTATTACGGGAGAAAGGAGACCTGGACAGAAGCCTTCGTAAATTAGACCAGGAGATGGAACAGTTAAATCACCATACCATGACAAGAACTCAAATGGAAATGCTGACCAGAGACAAAGTATTGCATCTTAATTCTAGTGACTGATTTTAATGTTGTGTTGAAATTTTGCTTGGCATTAGTAATTGTTGAGCCAATGTATTGTAGCAGATAGATTCAAAGCTAGCAAGACCCAGATTTATGTCCCACTTCTGACAGATACTGTGTAACCTCTGTGACCCAGGGCAAGACAAAATTACTACCTCAAGGGTGCTCTAGGCAATTCTCTGAGACTGTTACAGATTGGCAGAGATGCCAATCTGTATTGTAAGCTGGAATTTCTTCATTTCGGAGTTTCCTTTGCCAATGAAATCACAGGTCTAATCCCTGTCTATTAGTAACTGAGATAATAATATTTCATTTGGTATCATAATTAGTATATTAAAACTGTCAGATGCATTTCCAATAAAAAATAATATTCTTAAAAATGTTTTTTCCATAGGCTGACAAAGATGAACAAATAAGAAAAATAAAATCTAGACACAATGATGAATTAACTTCATTGTTAGGCTATTTTCCCAACAAAAAGCAACTTGAAGACTGGCTTCATAGTAAATCCAAAGAAATTAATCAGACAAGGGACAGACTTGCCAAATTTAAGTAAGTGGTTATTCATTTAATATTTATTGTAAGAGTCTTTTGTTCCTACACTGGACTTCTTAAAATTGTTCCTTAAATCAGTGATTGTAATAAAATGGCATATTTTAATAGTTTGCATCATATAGCATCTTAAGATTTCCAAGTGCTTGAGATACATTGTCTCATTTTATTCTCATGGCATCTCTATAAGACAGGGATTTATCACAAGATGTGACATTGTTGAGGGACTTGCCCAAGGTTGGCTAGCTCATGTCTGTGGCAATATTTGAGAAGCAGGTAGCATAGTGAAATGGGCTATATAGCAGAGAGGGCTGTCCTAAAAACTAGAAAGACTTGAATTCAAATTCTGACTAACACACTGGCTTTGTTACCCTATAGAAGTTGCTTAACTTCTCAGTGTTACAGGCAAGTCTCTTATGACTATATTTTGTAAAAGGGGTGCCAGCCTGCATTGGTAGAAGGGGTTTCTTCATTTGGAAGTTTCCTATACTAATGAAATCACAGGTCCAATACTTATTCCTCTGTACTTTTATATATGAATATGTGGAATTGTGTAGGTCAGAGTTATAAAATAGTGATGATTTGTTCTACTTTATGAAATCTTGTGTAGCTGTTTAAAGAGATTAAGGAAAACAGATTCATTATGACTTTATTTATTAGTTTCTGTGGTCCTAATAAGGGATCTTTTAAAGTAAATGCTATGTATTATGGTATATATGAGTGATCAATCCCTCATAAATGAGTATTTTTTGTGGCAAATTAAGAAAACACCATCATGATGTACTGTTGAAATATTTTTTGTTATATCTAATCTGTGGCCTCCAGCAAACATAAATTGATACCAAGGGCTTCAACAACTCTAAGGATCTCATACTCTTTCAAGTCTATGTTCTGAGGATATAGATCTTCTCTCTCTACTGCCTTCAGACTTGGAGGATTCTTCATCTGATTCAAGGAACACTAAACTACTGCCCCAAGGAAGCCAAGCTGCATTAGTCTCTTTTAAAATTGAGATTATCAGTACTATGTCTAAACTTTGAAAGTCCTAAACTGCCCTGGGCCAGACAATTTCAGCATCTTGACTTCTCTTATCCTAACTTCATTTGTTCATTAAACCTTCATTAGACTCTACCTTTCCTTCAAGCTCTCATTTTGTATCTGATATAAATTTTCAGTCACATATATAGAAAAAGACTGTTTTTTGCTTCCACTTCCTTTCCTATTGCTCATTTCTCAACCTTCAGTTGAATGGTTTGCCATTCAACTGAAATTGCTTTTTCCAAAGTTAATGATGACCTTCAATTGCCAAATTTGATAGTCTTTTCTCAGTGTAGCAGTTAAAATTAGTTTCTCTGCTAGAAGTATTATATTTTATGAGGTTTATTAAAGATTAAGAATTTAAGAAAATACAAGTAAGAAATCACATGCCTAGGAGGGCCGAAAGGCCCATTCAATTTCACTTACATCATGAGAGACATGTCTGCTTGGAAGCAGAAGTAGGAAGAGAGTTCAGTAGGTTTTTACAGCCAATTAAATAGAAATTTTGATCTTGCCCAGGTGAGGATCTCAGTGAGATTAGAGGGCATTCTGGGAACTAAAGCAAGGACTTCTGGGGATTGAAGTCCGGGGTTCAAATCTCCATTTTTACATTCCCTTGTTTGATCGTTATTGGGGAAAGAAGTTTCCCCAAAAAGGATCATGAAAACATAATCAACTTAAACATTACAACAATTTGAGGATAAGAGGGAAATAAAAGAACAAAACCAATAATTGCTAGATGCCAGTTAGGGGGCAGTCCCCTTTGGCATGAAAGTATAGATACAAATAAATAAATGTTCAATCAACCACACCCAAAGTTCATTTTGATCTTCTTGTGCAGCTTGTGGTCTGGAGGCATCTTCATGGTGTCTTCTCCAAACAGTTCAGTTTCTGGATTCAGAGAGGTAGCATCTTTCTTTACCTAAAATTCTTCTTAAAAAGAATTTAAACTTTGCAATTTAAAATAATAATATTTTGTACATTTCTCCTTTAAAAGGGTGATTGAAAGATACAGGATCACTTAGGGGGATGCATGGCTGAATTATGAGATATATGAGTCAATTGGCAAGAGAAATTAAAAAGACATCAGAAAAATCCAAATAAAAAATAAATTTTCTGGATGAAAATATAGACTATCAAAGTCTTATGTGTAAAAATTCTAAGTAAAGGAAAAATAAATCCATAACAGGTCCTTGAATCAGGGCCCAATTAAAATAATCTAAGCAAGTAAGCATTTACCCAGTCAGTAGCCAGGACTACAGAAAGTTTGCACACTATGAAAGACAGAAAAGGGACCAGATTATAGGACCAAGTAGGAACCAAGTTTGGGGATACCATCCGTAAGTATTTTCAGAGTGAGTGTGGACACAAGGAAGGCCTATGTCTTAACAATGTTAAACATAGCAACCTGGAGTCTTTACACTAGGTTCAAGATCTTTGTATTGGCTTAGAAGTGCATCAATCCATCCTGGATTGGTTTATCTTTGGCCCTATGCAATGGCTCTTTTGTGTGTATCTTGTCCTGGAATCAGACAGAATCATTAAGCAAAGTCCCATAATTTTTTAAAAACAATTAGTGGCATCATTTTTATAGTCTCAAGCTTTTGGGGCATGCATTAGCAAATGTATTTTAAACTTATAGTACTGAAATCAAAAAGTTAAAGAAAATCTTAATGCTGGTAACATGTGCTTCAAATATAAAAAGGAGAGAAAAAATAAAAAACTGAAATTGTATATTGCACATGCAAGAAAAATATAATAAAAGAGTTTTAAAAATTCAAAAATATAGCTTATAATCATTGACACATGGTGTCAGATAAGAAAAAATATAGCATACAAGGCTTTCTCACCAAAAATGAGATCCATTTTCTCTTGTGACAAGGAAATCACTTTAAAAGACTGATATATATCAATTTAAGGTCGCCAAGGAATTCAGCTATGTAATTCCTAAATGAAAACTCAAGTCAGCAGTCAACCTTTTATGGAGTTTAATTACAAACAGGAGGAAGAAAGGAATTAGAGATAGAGAGAGGGAGAGAGAAAGGGGAGAGAAGGGAATAGGGCTTAAATACCCCCTCTGTTTAGGCTGGGCCAAAAGGCCCAAGCCCTTAGATAGCTGGGGCAAAGAAAAGAGATCAGTCCCTATTACTCACGTGACCAAAATGGAGAAACAGTCTCAGAGGCCCCCACCTTCAGCTTCCTTCAGAGCAAGCTTCTCAGAGCACACTCCAACCACTCAGGCAAACTCCTCAACCACCACCACCCTCAGTCTTCAGACCCCTCTCTCTTTAAGGAAACCATCCAAGTTGCCTCCCCTCAGTTCTCCCATCTACCAATCACTGTCCATCAATTTCCCTGTGCCAATGGAGGCTCTAGCTTAACCCAGGACCGCCCAGAGGTCTCTGGCTTTGCACATGTCTGTTGAAGGTCATATTTTCAAATAATTAAATCTTTGATCCTTTGCTATAGCCCTTCCTAAATCCTGTTAACCTGAGTAGGGTAGGCTTTTACAGCCAGTTAAATAGAAATTTTGATCTCGCCCAGGTGAGGATCTCAGTGAGATTAGAGGGCATCCTGGGAACTAGAGCAAGGACTTCTGGGGATTGAAGTCCGGGGTTCAAATCTCCATTTTTACATCAGTCCTCGTCTTTCTTGATTTTTGTAGCATCTGACACGACTGATCACACTCCTAGATACTGTCTGATTTTACATGATACTCCTCTCTTGGTTCTATTCTTACCTGACTTCTCCTGAATCATCTATATCATGGCCCCTAACTGTGTACATTTCCTAAGGCTCTTTCCTTAATACTGCCTTCTCACTATACTCTCTCCCTTGGTATCACCTTCCATAGGTTTGATTATTATTTCTGTGTAGATGACTCACAGATCAATGTCTTCAGCCCCAGTCTACCTCCTGAGAGATAGTCCCACATTATGAGTTTGTCTATTGGACATTTCGAACTGGATGTCTTATAGACATCTCAAACTCAACATGTCCAAAATAAATCTTTACTCCTAACTTCCCTATTTTAATTGAGAGAATCATTATTCTAGTCTCCCAGGTTCACAACATTCCTCATATATCCTCACCCTGCACATCCACTCATTTGTGAAGTCTTGATATTGATACCCCCTAAGATATTTCTTTATATGACTGTTTCTGCCTATTTACATAGCTACTACTTCAACCCCTTGTTTCTCCTGGACTGTTGCAGTTGCATACTAATTATTCTTTCCGTTTGAGAGCTCATCCATTCCAATCCATCATTCAATATAGCTACTAGAGCTCAAGTGCAGGTTTGACTGTATCATCCCCAGTAGTTCCCTATTGCTTTTGGGATAAAATATAAGTCCCTTTTTTGTTTTATAGGGCCTTTCACAGTCTCATTCCTATCTTTTCAGAATCACTTTATATATTAATCTTTTATATACATTATGGTCTAGTCAAAACTATCCTTGTTCTTTATGTGTAGCACCTGTTATTTTGATTTTTAGGAAAGGGAGAAAGAAAAGATATACATAAGGGAAGAATCACATATCAAAAAATTGAATTTATTAACAGGTAAGGGAAAAGTTTTGGGAATGGAATAGAGAAAGGGATTGGAGGTTGAAAAGTTTCCAATACTGGTGCAATCACAGTAACATCAGAACAAAGTTCAGTCATTTCCTGTCCATCCAAGTTTGCATCTGCTTGAACTACATGGTATTCCCAGGATTTTGCATTTGCATCTGCTTTTTCATTACTCCCTTTTGTCCTTATATTCTCTATCTTGGTATCATTGTTCTCATTTACCATTTCATTATCATTATCCAATTTACATTCTTCACTATTTTCCCTTATTTTACATTCATTAGAATTTTCTTCTAATTTTACATTATAATTTTCTTCTTCCCTATAATTATTACAACTAATTACAGTATCTTGTTCATCTATATCTTCATTAATCTTACTACCATTATACTCATTTTCATTTACTCTCAATTCATTATCCCTTGATTTATATACAGAAGAACACTGGGTAAACCTTCATAAGGAACATGCTCCCTTGCTCTGATTACCCTTTTTATTATATTTATTTTATATTATATTTAGGCCTTGCTCCAGACTTAATCCAGTCCTGCATTGTGCTCAGATCTAGTGCTTGAGGTCCCTGACAGCAGGCATTTTGACACACATTTCCATTATTTCTTCTTGAGTAGTTATTATTATTCCAGCCATTATTGTTATTATTATTATTCAAGTTATTATTGTGTTCCAATTATTTTGCCTATTAAATCCTCCATACCTATTCATTTGTCTTGCAAACTGACCTCTGTAACTACATTCCTTTACAAAATTACCAATTTTATTGCAGAGGAAACAATGTTGGGGACCTTATCTTCTATACTTTGGTTTATAAAAATTATTATTAGGCTTCATTGATCTTAATGCAGCCACTGCCTTAACCTCTCTAATCTCGCTTTCTCTAGCTTTGCCCTTATAAAAATGGAGATTTGAACCCATAAAAATGGAGATTTGAACCTCAGACTTCAATCCCCAGAAGTCCTTCCTCTAGTTCCCAAGATACCCTCTAATCTCACTGAGATCCCCACCTGGGCGAGATCAAAATTTCTATTTAAACTGGCTGTAAAGTCTACTGAGGTCTCTCTTCCTGCTTCCACTTCCAAAGACATGCGTCTCTCAAGATGTAGAAGTGATTGGGCCTTTCGGCCCTCCTAGGCACTTGCTTTCTTATTTTGTATTTTCTTTAATTCTTAATCTTTAATAAACCTCATAAAAATATAATACTTCTAGCACCCTCTACTTCTTTTAATTTTCTTTTAAGATCTTCTATCACTGTATCTCTCTCCTCATATTTATCCTCACTATCTGTGCACAAATATGTAGCCTTTCTTCTAATATCTTCCAGTTCCATCTCCTCCCAATCAGGATAATTGTTTTTAAAGAATAATTTTATTTTGGTAATAGCACTTTTTACAAAGATTTTCTTTATATGTACTATCATTCCTTCTTCAAGAACAGACATGTTCAGATATATTTCTGCAGCTTCAGTGATTCGTTCTAGGAATGATATAGGTATTTCAATGGGTTTTTGTTTTATCCCTTCAAATTTGGACCATGCCTTTGGTCTCTTAGTATGTCTACCCATGACCTCTAATATTGCCTGTCTACATTCCTTCATTGTGTCATACTGGACTTTGTTGTTCATGTCAGTGTCATTATAATCCTGCGGCCGTGGTTTTAACAAGGGATCCTGCCTAGTTTCCTCTATGAACTTATATCTCTCCTTTTTTGTTAAAAAACTCATTAACAGGGCAAAATCATTGTAATCAGGGTCAAATAACTCAATAGCCCTCCTCATTTCCTTAATGACCCTATTAGGTTCATCCACAAAGGCAGGTGTTCTTTTCTTTATCAATTCCAAGTCTTCTGGTGTGAATCTTTTATGTGTTTTTACTTGGAAGATCTCATCCCTTGAAACTATTGGGAGATCTCTTAGGGGAAATAAGGTAACCATCCCTTCAGACTCTTCCTTCTGTAATCTATTTAGATTTCCAGTTGCCCAATTAATTTCTTTTGCCCCACATTCATATCCAGTATTCATAAACCTTTTATCCTTTATTATACACTTCCATCTGGTGCAGTTGTTGTTTCATTTGTGTAACCATTTGTTTAAGCTAAGAATCTTTAGTTAACCAAATCATCATAGCATTAAACCATTTGCCAGTAACAAACAACATCACTCTACACTTATAGAGACATATATGGGGATATGAGACGAGACAGTTTGCACAGTGATTTTCATGCAGGGTTTCATCCACTGATAGTCCAGACCTATGTAACATACTTTGGGGAAAAGAAAAAATGCAATATGTGGGATATGCAGAACACACTCCCATAATACAACCAAAAGATCCATTAACATGTCCCCAGACATGTTTACATTCATAGTCAACAGTGTATGTACAATTGAATTTGTGTTGTTATACTCCACTGTGTTCAACCTATTTATATTCCAGCAAGAAAAGGGGGAAAATTTTTTCAGAAAAAAATCCAATATGGCCAGTTAGACCATGTGGAAGAAGGTTATTTAAACTTTAAATTTCTCTCCCAGTTCATTTAGAGTCTCAGAGTTCCACTGGGCCCCACTGTGGAATGTTTCATTTGCTGAGTACTAGATGGAATATTCCTGCCTAAATGACTCTTGGCTATTTTTCCTATATTAAATCTATATTCCTAAGGCTTCTTAACGTAGCTAACTCTGACAAACCATTATTTTGATTTTTAGGAAAGGGGGAAAGGAAGGGTATACATAAGGGAAGAATCACATATAAATAAAATTGAATTTATTAACAGGTAAGGGAAAAGTTTTGGGAATGGAATAGGGAAAGGGGTTTAGCATCTACTTTTACCCACTATATTTACTTATCTAATTAAGCTTACTCTGACTAACTAAAGACCATCAAGACAAAATTCTCCAGCAAACCCAGAATCTCACACACACAGAGTCAATGGTTGGTCAGATATCAAGAATCCAAGTTGTGGTGTTCTCAGATGGTCTCAGCAAAGTAAAGGTCTGCTCTCTATTAACTGTCCAGCAGAAGACTGGAGATTCCTTTCACCCACAGCCAGTTGATCCTCAAAGGCCAGTTGCTTGATGGATGGATTATCAGGATGTCTCAGCTACACACCTTTCTCCTTCGCCTTTCAGCTCCAGACTGTCAGTTGGCAATCTGCCCCTTGGAACTCTGACTCAACCAGTTCAGGAAAGATTCTGTCTCAAGACTTGGCAATCATTCTCTTGCTACTTTTACCTTCCCTTGCTACACACCCTATCTGTCATCTTTGTACCTATACATTGTTTATTCCTTATGCCTGGAATGTACTCCCTCCTGAATCCTTTACTTCCTTCAAAGGTCAGCTTTATATATGAAGCCTTTCCTGATGCCTATCCATCAAGTGCCAATATCCCTCCTTCCTGAAACAGCTTGTATTTTTTTTGAACTTATTTTTTAACATTTACTTTTATTCTTAACTTGATTCCCCTCCCCCCAAAAAACCCCAAATAAAATGGAAATTTGCTTATATAAACAGAAAAAGAGAATTATACATGGTACTGTGGGTCTCTATTATATTTAGATTGCTTTTCTTTTTAAGTATATGATAAATTCAACCTGTAGCTTTTTTAAAAACCAGTTTACCTTCTGTCTTAAAATTATACCAACTATTGATTCCAAGGCAGAAGAGTGGTAAAGGCTAGGCAGTGGCAATTGGGATTAAATGACTTACCCAGGGTAACACAGCTAGGAAGTGTCTGAGGCCAGGTTTGGACCCAGGTCCTCCTAATTGTAGGCATGACTCTCAATCCACTGAGCCACCTACCTGCCCTATTTCATCCTTTCTTACACTATAATAATCCTCTTTTATACTCATATACCAGAATTTATTTCACCATTTCTACTAAATGGATACTTCCTTAGTTTTCACTTTACTACTACAAAAAGAACTGCTACAGTTTTTTATATGTAGATCTTTTTTTCTTTTGACCTTGAGCTAAGCCTAGTAAAATATATAGATGGGTTACTTATTTGTTATATACTCATATGTATGACTATATTGTCCTAACAAAGAGTGACTATTTCATTTTTGCCTTTATAGCTCCATCACCTAGCATAGTGCATGGCACAGAGTTAAATGGGGATTAAACTTGGATGGAAAAAAAGTTATCTCTTATTTTCCCTAGCCTCTAACTGAAATTTAGCATTTCTTTCAATTGCTTAAAAATATCATTCTTAGAAGGGATCCATAATCTTCACCATGTCTAGAATGGGAATTTTGGGGAGTCTTGATATAGCAAAATGTACCCCCTTTAATCTACTCAAATAATCAGAGAGGCCAGGATATGGTGCAGACAGATGCTATTTTGTTGTATATTGTGCTTAAGTCAGGGACTCAGAGGCAATGCCCAAAGATACAAATGAATTCCCCAATTTATCGGAAACTAATATAATATCCTCCACCTGTGCAAAAGAGTGCCAATTAAAGGTTTATGTGAGAAACTGGGAGGGGGAAGGGAGAGTGAAGCTATATCTAGTTAAGCTAATGATTTAAACTTAATCTCTACTTAGAGTTTCTACTGTTAGCCAGAAATACAGTGAGAATAATACACTAATATTCACTCCATAAAACCAGACTGTTGAAGGGGTCCATGACGCAAGAACCACTATAGTGAATATTTATTCAAAAAAAAAAAAAACATTTGTTAATTGATTGATTTACTAGATGGGTTGCTATTTCAAATGTACTAACCACTGTTTCTTTATCCCCTGCTAACCTGGCCAAGTGCTTCCTTTTTTTACTAATCTACTTTTTAATACCTTTTTGCCTATTTTGTTCAGCCTCCACCCCATCAAGGAGTATTTATTCCCCAAATTATTTCTTTGATATGTATTTTTTAATCTTTCTTTGATATATATTTTTAACCATATATCTTAAGTGATTCTAGTCCTATTTCTTGCCTAATATGTCACAGATCATGTTTTAAAAGTGGATCCATTTCTATTTCAGCAAAGAACTAGCTTCAGCAGAACAAAATAAAAATCACATCAACCATGAACTCAAACAGAAGGAAGAACAGTTGTCCCAATATGAAGACAAGCTATTTGATGTTTGTGGGAGTCAGGATTTTGAGAGTGATTTAGATAAGCTAATGGATGAAATTGAAAAATCTTCTAAACAAAGAGGTAAATTTTATAATTTTCAAGACCATTTGAAAAAAAATATGCTTAGAATTCCCTTTATCATACTTTTTCCTTAAATCAATAGTAATTTACACATATAAGATTTAGGAATCTTTGACAAAAGAAAATTTTAATGAGGGAATTTTAGATCTTTTTAAGGAAGAGGAGAAAGGAATAAGTATTCATAGAGCTCCTATTATGTGCCCAGGCACTGTGCTAAGCATTTTATAAATATTTGGCCCTCACAAACAACCATGTGAGACAAGTGCTATTATTATTATCCACATTTTATAGCTGAGAAAACTGAGGATTTTAATACTGTATTAATTCAAGGAATTATAAACAATCATATTCATTGTAAAAAAGAGGACAACTTTGATGTTTCCCCTTCAGATACCACCAAACCTAATTCAGAAAATACCATACTTAAGAAGTTTTATTTTCCTTTCTTAAAAATAGCAATGCTTGCTGGAGCCACAGCAGTTTACTCTCAATTTATTACTCAGCTAACTGATGAAAAACAGTCGTGTTGCCCAGTTTGTCAGAGAGTTTTTCAGACAGAGGCAGAACTACAAGATGTGATAAGTGATTTGCAATCCAAGCTACGCCTTGCTCCTGACAAACTCAAATCAACAGAATCTGAGCTGAAGAGAAGAGAAAAAAGGCGTAATGAAATGATGGAGCTTAAACCAATGAGGTAAAAAAATTTTTTTTCTTATACTAGCAATATAGGTATAAAAATGTAACCATACAAACCAATTTTTGTTAGTCCTTTCTAAATTAAAATTTAAGTGAAAAAAATGAAATTGTCATTCTTTTTTTTCATCCAGAATAAAGGATTAGATATCCTGGTAAATTCAGTAGGCTGACATTCATTGCCTCATGTTATTATTTTTATTGTTAAAAAAATTCTATGTTTTTAAAAGTAAACCCTTTTTTATGGAAAGTTATTAGTCATAAAGCAGGTAAGCTTTTATGCTGAATTCTTCAGAATTGTTTTCAGGATCTGTATTTTTCAAAATAAAAGTCAAGTTGACAAAGTTTTTATTTTATTATTATTATTTCTTTTTTTGAAAAATCCTTACCTTTTGTCTTAGAATTAATGTTGTATATTGGGTCCAAGGCAGAAGAGTGGTAAGGACTGGTCAATGGAGGTTAAGTGATTTGCTCAGTCATATAGCTAGGCAGCATCTGAGGCCACATTTGAACCCAAGACATCCTGTCTATAGACCTGACTCTCAGTCCATTGAGTGACCTAGTTTCCCTTGACAAACTCTTTATAAAGAGCTTATTATGGCAGAGAAGCAGGAAGGAATATGGCAGGGTTCCTCTCTTGTCTTTGTTCCTCTTTGTCCCAAACAAAATAATACTAAAAACTCCAAAAGGATCTAGAAAATGCACCAGACCAAAGCTTAATTGGGAAGTCCATAAGAAAGTCACAAGGAATCATTTTTCTGACCTAGGTCAGCATGGGGTAACAAAGATATTTATAGATTCAAGGGTCAGGATCCATTGAGAAGTGTGTTATAGTCAGTCTGTTCATCCCATCCCAATACTCAGAGTGAAAGGGGACTGATCAATGATGGGGCATCTTATCAGGCAGCAGGAACAGGTACAAACTGATAGCTTTGCCACTACTCAGTTATGGGTCACAGATCCAGGGCAGACTGAGGAGAGGACTGGGCACAGAGGTGGTTTTCCTGAATAAGGAGAAGCCACAGGCTCCAGGCTATGAGGAACAAATTCAGAATCAAACAGCAACTGTGTGGCTCTGAAGTCAGATATGAAAAGCAGTCTCAGATCTAGCCTTTAGCCCAATTTTAAGCCTGCAGGCTTAACCAGGATAAAAATCCTAGAACAAAGGGGACCTTGTTCTGAACCAGCATAGAGATGAAGGTAGTATTCTGTTTTTAAGCTCTAAAAATGATTTAAAAAACCAAATGAGAGTAGAGTGGATAAAATAGAAATGAGAGTAATGAAAGAAAGAATTAAAAAAGGAATTAGGAATTTGGCACAAGAGATAAAAAAAACCTTGCCCAACCAATACATTTCTTGAAAATTAGAATGGAGCAAATAAAAGCCAACGATTTCATGAGATGGTAAGAAATATTAAAACAAAGTAAAAATACTGAAGACATGGAAGAAAATTTATCTGACTTGGGGAAAGCTAGGTAACTCAATGGATTGAGAGCCAGTCCTAGAGATGGGAGGTCCTACATAATATTGGTTCCAAGTCAGGAAGTAAGGATCAAAAAAAAAAGTGAAGGATAACAGATGGATAGCCTCAGTGATGCCCTGGTTACCCATAGAATTCTTAAAAGATTGATTAGGGAGGAAATTCAGGAAGCAAAGTGTAAGGGTGAACATTTTCATGAAGATCAATGAAGGAAGAAACAGAAGTAATTTTGTCATCACATCAGACTAACCACTTGGACAAAGAGAAAATAGACTAGTTCAGGAGATTATCCAGACATGCTGGAGCTCTTTGCCAAAAGCAGAGATTTGCCTCCCCACTCATATCTCCATCGACCCTTGTGATTGAGCAGTTGTTTTTCTTCTGTGTTTCTACTCCCACAGTTCTTTCTCTGGATGTGGATAGTGTTCTTTCTCATAAGTCCCTCAGAATTGTCCTGGATCATTGCATTGCTTTTAGTAGAGAAGTCTATTACATTCACTTGTACCACAGTGTATCAGCCTCTGTGTAAAATGTTCTCCTGGTTCTACTCCTTGTTCACTCTGCATCAGTTCCTGGAGGTTGTTCCAATTCACATGGAATTCCTCCAGTTCATTATTCCTTTGAGCACAATAGTATTCCATCGCCAAAATATACCACAATTTGTTCAGCCATTCCCCAATTGTAGGGTATTCCCTCATTTTCCAATTTTTTGTCACCACAAAGAGAGCAGCTTTGAATACAAAGAAGCAAATTTATACTTAATGTGAGGAAAATTTTTCTAATGTATCCATAAACTATCCATGTCCATATTGAAAGCTATCTATTAAGTGGAATGGGCGGTCTCAGAGGTAATGGGCTTCCCCCTCTTTGGAAGTCTTCTGGCAAAGGCTGGATGGCCACATATCCAACACTGATTGAATAGATTGTAGTAGGGATTCCTTTTCAAATCTGAATCTACTAGATGGCTGATGTTGTTTTTTCCATTTTTAAGGTTTTTTAATTCTGTTTCCTATAGTATCTACCTAATAAGGTTACTACTGTGTGTAAGACATTTAGCAAATTTTAAATCACTCTATTATATTAAGAAAGGACATTTATAAAGTATTTTACATGCATTTTCTCAGTTTAGTGTCATAACAATTCTGAGAGATAAGTGCAAAAGATATAATAACTCCTGTGTAACAGATACGGAATGTGAGGCTGGGAGAGGTCACTTGGTTTGTCTAAGGTCACATACTTTGGAAAATGTTGGAGTCAATTTTCAACCCAAATCTTCCTGACAAGCCCGGCACTCTATTTACTATATCATGCTTCTTTTTAAATAAAAAGATTTCTGCTTGGGTTCAAAAAACTCAATTCATGAACTAGAAATTTGGAGAGAAGTGGCTAGCAGTTTATCTAAAAATGATATGTGAATTCAATTCAGTCAACATTTATTTAGAATCTACTATGTACCAGGCATTGTGCTAAGTGCTAGGAATACAAAAAGAGAGAGAGTCCCTGACCTCAAAGGGCTTCCAATCCAATAGGGTAAATGACATGAAAGGAAGCTGAAAAGCTGGGAGGCAGGGTGAGCATCCACCATAGGATATTGGGTGCCATGGTATGGTGTTCTCAGTAGTTGAAGCCAAGCAGAGCTACTGATGGAAGAGTTACCAGAAAGGTTGTTATAAAAGAAGGCTTTGGGGGCATTTAGTGCTCTACTTCCTCTTCCCCACCCCTCTAGTCAGGGGGGAGAGGTAACTGAGGGTGAAGTGAGAAGGTATTGAGTACCCAAACTGCCATATCAGTATGAGTTGAGCCTAATTTGGTAAATTGAAAAAGCTAGTTCAACCATAGATTGCATTTAATGAGGCCATGTCAAGAATTGGTCCTTCTGTACTCTGCTGTGGTCAGAGCATATCTTGATGGCTATTTTCTCACTACTGTATTTTGGGTTTATGTCAGTATCTGCTGAAAGACATAAGCTAGACAATGACCAGAGGTCAATAATTAGGATAGTAAAGGGTCTTGAAGTCATGGCCAGATTAGTATTGATTGAAGGAAATGGGAATTTTTAGAAGTAGTATTAAGAGAGATTCAGCTATTTTCAAGGATTATGTTCACATAAGTCTTCATTTGTTCTGCTTGTCTACAATAGGCAAAACTGTTGGCATAAGTTGAGAAGAAACAAATTTAGTTGATGTATGTGGCTTAACTGGGTTTCCATCCCCACACTATTTAGTGATACAATAAAAGACTGGGGGTTCTATAGAGAGGACCAGGCTTATTAAGGGCATCTGATTGATTCCCTGTCTCTGATGATCATGAACAAGGAGTCACCAGACTTTGACTAATCAAATCCACATTATGGAAGATTCTATAATGAAAGATTATAGCTATGGAGGAGCATGCCTATCTTTTTTTTTTTAACCCTTACCTTCCATCTTAGAATCAATACTGTGTATTGGTTCTAAGGCAGAAGAGTGGTAAGGACTAGGCAACTGGGGTTAAGTGACTTGCTTAGGGTCACACAGCTAGGAAGTGTCTGAGGCTACATTTGAATGCAAGACCTCCCGTCTCTGGGTCTGGCTCTCTCTCCACTGAGCCATCCATCTGCCCTTGAAGAGCATCTCTAGAGCAGGGACAGTTTGTCACAACAGATTAATCCCCCAAAATATGAATTATTGCAAAGTGCATATCTGTGTGTGGGGGTGAGAGAGAGAGAAAGAGAACTCCTACTCTTTATACAGAAATGTTTGGCTTGGTTGAAATAAAGCCTTCAGGGTACTCTTAACCATATATCTTCTGTATGTGGCTCTTATTAGAACCCTTTTGTTTAAAAAAAAATCTAATTAGTTAAATGGAAAAGAAGAACAATATACACAATATCTGCAAAACTAAAAGGCAGCTATACTCTGATTTACTTTAATGATCACTTGGTTCCAAAGATGATAAAACACTATCTACTTTCTATAGAAGGGTGGATGACTCTAGGTGAAGAATGTCTGTATATAGTTAGATGTGTTTATTGTGTTTGATGAGTTTGCTTTACCATTTTTCTTTTTTACAAGGAAAGGTTCAGTGGGAGAAGAAATATATTGGGAAATGGCCACATTATCATGCTCTTTAAATGAAAAAAAAAAAGAAATGTATCACAGTGCCTTGTTTGTAGTAGATAATTCAGTAAATGTATGTTGAATATAATTGTTGAACTAAACTTTTGCTTTGAGCTTTATTTTATTTTTTTATCAAGACAAAGCATAATTGAGTTGAAGGAAAGAGAAATACCAGAGTTGAGAAATAAACTACAGAATGTGAACAGAGACATACAGCATCTAAAGGGCGAAATTGAAGAACAAGAGACACTCTTGGGTACTATAATACCTGAAGAGGAAAGTGCTAAAGCATGTTTAACAGATGTTACTATTATGGAAAGATTACAGGTATGGAGAGAATTGTGTTTGGAGGTCATGATAATACTTCTGTATAATTTTTAATAGTTCTTTTTCCTAGTTTTTAAATTTCTCCTCATCCTTCTCATCAAATGTAATATACTCAGTAACTTATAGGTCATCAGTCCCTCATGCTAACCTTTTGGTTTGCTCTTATCAAATCTTTATCTTGTTCTTCAATTCTTTTATTCACCCTATTGACCTCTTCCAGCAGTTGATTATAGATAAATTTTATATGAAGAGGAAGTGGCCAACATAGAGTGGTTTTAAATGGAAATACTGAAAATAGAATTTGTTCTTGATTTTTTAACTCTAAAAAAAAAGTCTCATTGAGGACCTCTTGAAATACTTTGTAGTACAGTATATTCTGTTTATCCTCATAGCCATAGCTTTATTTTTTAATTGAAAAATTTTATTTAATTAAATAATTTTGGATATTTTTCCATGGTTACATGATTCATCTTCTTTCCTTCCCCTCTCCCCCCATAGCTGATGCGAAATTCCACAGGGTTTTACTTGTGACATTGATTAAGACCTATTTCCTTATTATTGATAGTTGCACTAGGGTGATTGTTTAGAGTCTACATCCCCAGTCATATTCCCATCAACCCATGTGATCAAGCATTTGTTTTTCTTCCATGTTTCTACTCCCACAGTTCTTTCTCTGAATGTGGATAGCATTCTTTCTTATAAGTTCTTCAGAATTGTCCTGGCTCATTGCATTGCTGTTAGTAGATAAGTCCATTACATTCGATTGTACCACAGTGTATCAGCCTCTGTGTAAAATGTTCTCTTGGTTCTACTCCTTTCACTCTGCATCAATTCCTGGAGGTTGTTCCAGTTCACATGGAATTCCTCCAGTTCATTATTCCTTTGAGTACAATAGTATTCCATCACCAACAGATACAACAATTTGTTCAGCCTTTCCCCAATTAAAGGGCATCCCCTCGTTTTCCAATTTTTTGCCACGACAAAGAGCATGTCTAGAAAAATTTTTGTGCAGTTTTTTTCCTTATAATCTCTTTGGGGTATAAACCCAGCAGTGTTAGCCATAGCTTTATAATCTCTACATGATGTTTAGCATGTAGGTAATCGTACCTTTTTTTTAAAAAAGACTAAATGTTATGAATGAAGAAATGACATCTTCAACTTTAAAAGGATCTGCTAGAAAATAAGGGGATTATGATGCTTTAGCAAAAAGAGAATTAGTTAGTTTTAAATCAGAACTAGAACTAGAAAACAGAACTTTACAGTTGTATTCTTTGGCTTACCCTGTATAAAAATGAAATACCTTTCAATTTATTAATAAATGTTAATCAGCTTCCTTTATCTATATTTTCCTTTGTATGTCATTTGCATTTCTAATACTTACAATTTAATTTCTAATATGTACAATTTAAAATCCTAAAAATTAAACTTGTAAATCATGCATCTTTGAGTTATACCATCAGAGCAAAAGTTCTGGCTGGTTCTACCAAAGCAAAAAGCCAAAGAGTGGACTGACTGCATGACAATCATTCTAAAACCAGCCTATGTCTCTCCACTTGTTTGTGATTAAACTCCTTGAGAAAGTAATTTTCAGTTTGAGGACTACTTTCTCTTCCCTTATTCTTTTTTAATAACTTTTGCATCCTGATCTCTGACCTTTTCATTCAACTGTAGTATTGCTCTTGCCATAGTTTCTAGTGATCTCTCTTTTTTAAACTCACTTTCCATCTTAGAATCAATACTATGTATTGGTTCCAAGGCAGAAGAGCAGCAAAGGCTAGGTAATGGGGGTTAAGTAATTTGCCAAGGGTTATACAGCTAGGAATTATCCAAGGCTGAATCTGGACCTAAGACCTCCATCTCAGTTCACTGATCCACTTAGCTATCCCTCTCAGTGATCTCTTTAATTATCAAATCTAATGGCCTTTTCTCAATCCTGGTCCTTTCTGATCTCTCAGCAGTCATTAACACCATTGTTCACCCTCTAGATAGTTTGCCCTCTAGGTTTTCATGACATTCCTTATTTTTGATTCCTTTCCTATCTGTCCAATTGTTCCTTCTCAGGCTTCTTTGCTAGATCTTCATCCAAGTCATAGCTACTAATAGTGAGTATCTCCCAAGACTCTTATCCTGGTTCTGTTCTCCCCTCTGTACTATCTTGCTTGGTTGTCTCATCAGTTCCTAGGAACTGTATCAATGTAGGTGATTCTAAGATCTCTGTATGTCTGGTTTCTCTCCCAAGACTAGACTGAACCTACTCTCATTTCACCAGTTACTCTTGAACACCTTGAAGCAGATATCCTGTGGACATCTCACTCACATATCCAAAACACGTTATCTTTCTTCTCAGACCCTCAACTCTTCCAAGCTTCTCTCTGATTACTGAGGGTACCATCCTCCTCCCCATCAGGTGTCTTCCTGAATCCCTCACTCTGTCCACATCCATTAGTCTTTGGCCATGTGTTGTCATTTCTCCTTTTACAACATCTCTAGTAAGTTGGCCCTTTCTCACAAAGCCTCTGCCCTGTGACAGACCCTCATGGTGGGACTATTGCTGATCTCCCTGCCTAGGTGTCTACTCTAATCCACTTTCTCCTCAACTGCCAAATTTTCCTAAAATGGATGTCTGACTATTTACTTTCCTTCCTGGCTCCCTGTTCAGTGGCTTTCTATAAATACCCTCTTTGGCTTTTAAAACCTTTCATGAACTGGCCTCTTCCTAATTTTCCAGTCTTCTTACTCTTAACTCCCTTCCATGTGCTCTTCCATCCACCTTTCCTGGCTTTCCTGCTCTTCTTTGCATATGACATTGGCTCCATCTCTTCCCTGTCTGCCCACCCTGCCTACATTGCTTTCTCTCCTTCCTCTCTGCTTCTTGACTTCCTTCAGTTTAAGTCCCACTTTCTGGAGGCCTCTTTCTGTGCATGCAGTGCCACTCCACCTGTAACGATTTCCTTTTGCGATTATCTTCCTCTTGCATATGCATAGTTAGCTTCTTATTCTCTCCCTCATTAGAATGTGAGCTCCTTTAGGGCAGGCACTATGCTTTTGAATTTCTTTGTATCACTGGCATTTAGCAGATATCTATTCTGTTATACCTGTTCAGTTGGAAGATTCTAAATAAGAGAACATACTCACTATATAAATATTTTTAGTGAAATAACTTTATTATTTTTAAGATGGAACTTAGAGATGTTGAAAGAAAAATTGCACAACAAGCTGCTAAGCTACAAGGAGTTGATTTGGATCGAACTGTTCAACAAGTAAACCAAGAAAAGCAAGAAAAACAGCATAGATTAGACACAGGTAAGACAGAAAATTCAGTTTTCCCAAAATGTTGACTTTCATTATATAAAGCACCCCTCTACCCTTTCATCATTTTTCCCCAACAGAAACTTTTATCCCCTGACTTTCTTCAATTTGAAAATGATCAATCAACTAAAATAGTTACTCAATTAAGTATTTATCTGGCACCTAAAATATGCTAAATGAATGGGATATCAGTATGAAATATAGCATAGAATTCTATTGAGGAAAGCTAAAAAGAAAACTCCTCTCTCATATAATCTTTCTAAAGCTTTATTGAAAGCTTTAGAGTTTCCCCCAGCTGAAATTAACTAACACTTTCACTTCTACTAATTCCATCAACCACCATCATTCATGAGAGAGAGCCCCTTTCCTAGCTGTGGGATTGGTCCTTATATAGACCAATCCTGTGCCCAAAGTAGGGGGAGCATGGCCCCTCACTAGAACAGGATTGATCCAATTCAAGACCAATCCCACACCAGGAAGTAGGAGGGACCCCCCCTGAGGCATGCTGAGGGATGCAGCTGTTTCCCCTCCCCCCCAACATTTTGAAACTCAAATCTCCCTATGATCCTTTGGGAGACCAATCTCCTCACTAAATCATAACAAACATAACAGATTAAAGATACATTCTTGCAAGGGGAAAATACAACTACCTGGAGATAAGGAAACAAAAGGGAAACAAAAACAAAACTATTTATTGGAGGTAGACCCCTTTTGCACAACAAAGTATATATAAAACAAATCCATTTAAACAAAACAAATTAATTTAACCCCCCAAAGTCCAATTTTTGCAATAATAAAAGATCTGCTCAAGATCTCCTGGAGCAGCATGCGGTCTCCACAGGCCTCTCCATAGCATCCTCCACAAGGAGTTCAGTCTCTGGATTCCAGGAGGCCACAAATATCTTACCCTTAAAATAATTTAAACTTTTTCATATAAAATAGAAAACACATTTCCATCTGAGGAGGATATAAAGAAACATTGGAATCACACACAGATACACGACTTAGGTATGAGGCATATGAATCATTGCCAATTAGAAGCATCACAAAAAGCCAAATAACTATTGGATGAAAATGTTAAATATCCAATTCCAAATCTGATATGTAAAAATTCTAAATAAGGAAAAATAAAAGCATAACAGGTCCTTTAATAATGGCCTGATTAAAGTAATTTATGTTCAACATCATGCACTTACCCACTTAGCAGCCAGATCCACAGTCAACCACCACAGCATGAAAGATGGAAATGGGACTAGATTTTATTCCTTGGTCTGATCTTTCTTCATTTATCAGGGATAGGGGAACCAGAACAACCAATTATTAGGTACTTGATAGAAAGTATTTCAGAATGAGTATGGTACAAGGAGTCCTGCGTCTTAACATATGTCAAGTACTGCAACCTTGAGTCTCACACAAAATTCAAGTTCTTTTGTATTGGCGCAGAATTTCATCAAACCCATCTGGATTGGTTTCTTCTTGACCTGTGTGCTCTTTTGGCACTATTCAGGTTAAAGTCTATGCTTCTTTGGCACTATGCGGATGAAGGCTGTGCTCCTTTTTGATCCCATTTCCTTGAATCAAACATATTCATGAAACAAAGTCCCATAATAGTTAAAGAGTCAGTGGCAGTTTCAATAGTCTAAGGCTTTTGGGCAAGCAGTTACATTTAGGACTAATGGACATTCTAAACCTACACTACTGCAAAATCAAAAAAATCTTTAAAGATTGATATGTGCTTTGGAAAACTCAAATACCATGTTGCACATGCAAGGTATAAAGAAATGCAAGGTATATAAAAATTAAAATTATATATTTTACAATCAATGACATTCAAAAAAATATATCTATATCCATATCTATTCCAATTAGTGTCACTTAAAGAAAGGTAGAATATAAGTTTCGTACCCAAAAATTTAGATCCATTTCCTTGTTAACTTAGCTATGATCCACAGTGCAATTGCAAATGATTTTCTCAAAGTAAATAGGTTTACAAAACAATAGGCAATGGACACATTCAAAGAAAATTTCAATTTTTCAAAATACAAGTATATCAAGTTATCATTACAAGTTTTCTGTCCAATTTGTTCTTCATGGACTTTTACAAAGGTATATGTTCAGGGTCAAATATAGGATGTTAGAAATATATATCCAATAGCAAAAATTACAATAGCTATATAGCAATAGTTCTCAAAGCAAACAATTACTCCAATATAACAAGATCAATATAATTACTTATCATTAGTAGAAAGTGCTCTTTTGACATGGGAGCAATATTATAGATTAACTAACACAAACTGTTTAAATATGGAGCCATAAATTTTTCCCTTCAAAGATTTACATTAATCACAATGTATGTCTATTTTGTATATGTGTATTTATTGTAAAGGCTTCAAATACTGTAAGTCATTTTGAGGTGCTTTTGGGGTTAACTTTAATAATGATCCAAATTTCTAGTAATTTGGATATTTCATTATGCTTATTAACCAGTTTTTATCTTTCTAAGAGAATCTTTTCAATCTCTTATATATACTTACAATATTTTGTTGGAAGGGAAATATTCCTTTTCAATTTCTGGCATTAAGACATCAGGGTCTGGGAAATCAAAGGCTGTACTCTCTGATTCCAGTGCTCTAACCCCTTTCACACCTTCATAAAGATCGTTGGGTATTTGGTGTGTTTGGGGATTTCCTTGGGCTCCTGTAAGCTGAGGGTCAGTCTCACCCTGAGTACAGCGTGCACGAGCTCTACTTTGGATATATTGTGGTTGGTTTGAGTTATCATTTGCCAAATTAGATTTGGATGTGGAGTGTTATTGCCATAATTATTAGGATTTCTAAACGTGTTATTATTCCTGAAGTTATTATTTCTAAAGTTATTCTGAAATTATTATTCCAAATTGCCTGCTTCCAATTCCAACAATTCATAATTATGTGACCCCTTTTGCACAGAAATGGCACATTAACAATTGATGTATGGATTCCTGCAAAGGGACAATAGCCACTGCTTGAGCTCCTTTCTCTTGTTTACCAAGTCTTTCTATTAAGGTTTTTAGATCTTTCCATAACTCTGGTACCAAATCATTTGTTTCCTCAGTTTTTTGTTCATGGCCTTTAGAAACATATTGCAGCCCTGCGCAATTCCTCTAGGTCCATATTAGTCCAATTTGGGCAGTTAGTTTTAAAATAGTCTTGGACCACTTTAGAGCAGTTGTTCACAAATTGTTTCCGTATTTGCCGTACATTCCTTTCTATGGTGAGGTCCACATCTATATACCTTTCTCCTAGTTCAATTAGTCTGTCCATAAATTGGGAGCATGACTCATCTTCAAATTGTTTTAAAATTTTCAAATTTGGTCCATGTTCTAGGCCTGTCAGAGCATTCATGCATTGCCTTTAGTAATGGCTCCCTGGCACAGCATAGCTACAAATATTCATCCTCATTATTATAATTCCATTTTGGGTTGTGTTCAGGCCAATGAACCACATTCCTTCCTCTAGCTCTGCTAATGAAAATAATTTTGCCTTTCTCCGTTCAGTCAAAAATGCCTGGAACAAATTTTGTACATCCTGATAAGCAGGATCATATGTGTGGAATGTTATCCAGGGTTTTGATGACTACAATTGGTTCATCTTCAGATGAGGGAATATTTTGTTTAAAATTTTTTATATCCTGGGGAGTAAAATGCATGTGGTGCCTTAAGGTCACCATGGTTCCATTTGTCTGTAATGTGGAATTTCCCTTAAGTGGAAAAGGCCTTCATATGTTTCATGTGCGGTCCTAGTCTTTGTAGATTTTTGCATTGGTACCGAAAAAATAAAGGGAGGAGGAAGGAGAGGAACAGGGTCCAAGGATGGGCAGAGGATGGGGGCTGGGACAAGGGGCAGGAGATGGGAGGCACTGGGAGAAGGGGCAGGGAGGACAGGGTGTCTAGGAGCTGCAGGAGCTGTGAGAGGAGAAATTCCATCTGAGGTATAGGTAGAGAAGGATCTTCCCTCTGAGATGTAGGTGGAGCGGGGTCTTCCCGTTGTATGTGAAGACCAGGCATGGATCTCTTTAAAATCTCCAGTTGGGCTTGCATTTGGGCCTGCATTTGAATCTGCATGTTAAGCAGGCAGGCCTCCTGCCATTTATTATTGAGTGTTAGAAGAACTAAACCACCCAATATTAGTAAAAGATTTATAGAAAGGAAACCTTCTAAGACTAGCAAAGAAAACCAGTCTGAACTCCAGGTGACAAAAGGCTGTCCATCAAGGTTTGCAACATTGTGTTTTATTTGTGAACTAGAACAGAAAGAACAAAACAAAACAGCAGGTGAAGGTGCAAACCACCCCCAGGCAGGAAATTGGAGGTTGCATAGGGTGGGAAGACCTTAAGAAAAATTCACATGAGGAGCAGGGAGCCCAGGGATTGCCCAGGCAGGAGGGATGAAGTAGTGGGGGGTGATGGGGCCTCAGTTGAACCCCTAAGTGGAGAGGCTAGCCAGGAGGGCAAGGCAGGAAGAGAGAGAGAGAGAGCGCTAGGCTGGAGGTTTTAAGGAGGGAGAAGGCAGCTGAAAAAGCTGGGCTGGAAGAGGGAAGGGGGGGGGGGGGCGGAGAAATTGGGAAAAGAGCACTGAGAAGGTCTCAGCAGGGGAGCTGAAAACTCAACTCTGCAGGGGGCCTGGAGGGAAGGAGGAGGTGGAGAGAGAAGAAGGGAGAATAGGAAGGAGGAAGGGGATAAGGGATAAAAGGGAGTAGATGGAGTGGAAGCTAGGTAGCAGCTTCCCGCCTTTTTCATGGGTGGGAAGGGCAATGAACCCAGAAGATTCAGGGCATGGGGGGGAGGGGGCTCCTACTTACCTGGGGTCCCTTCATAGGTTGCTAAATGTGGAAACCTAAAAAAAACAAAACAAAACTACTCACTCTAATCTTTCTAAAGCTTTATTGAAAGCAAAACCAACTGGAATTTCCCCTACCTGAAATTAACTAAAACTTTCACTTCTACTAACCCCATTCACCCCTCATTCATGAGAGAGAGCCCCTTTCCTAGGTGTGGGATTGGCCCTTTTATAGACCAATCCTGTGCCCAAAGTAGGGGGGCATGGCCTCTCCCTATTATGGGATTAGTCCAATTTAAGACCAATCCCAGGAAGTAGGAGGCATGCTGAGGAATGCAGCTGTTTCCCCTCGCCCCCAACATTTTGAAACTCAAATTCTCCCTATGATCCTTTGGGAGACTGATCTCCTCACTATATAATAACATAAATCATAACAAACATAACAGATTAAAGATACATTCTTGTAAAGGGGAAGATATCTGGAAAATTATTTTTATTTGTTTTTTTTATATGTGGATAGGTAGACAGATAATGAATGTTTCTATTTGAAAAGGAACTGTCAAAGCTTCATAGAGGGTATGGCACCTGAGGTGGACCTTTAAGGAAGAACAGGTTTTCCATAGGTTGAAGATACGGAAATGGCATGTTCTAAGGATGTATCTGTGCACTTTCATAGAAAAGGGAAGAAAGCAGAACTAGTAGTCTTGTTTGGCCAGAATATAGGCATGTGAAGTGGAGTTGAGTAAAATACAGGCATACCTTGCAGATATAATGAGTGTCATTCCAGACCACTATAATAAAGTGAACATTGCAGAAAAGCTAGTCATATGAATTTTTTGGTTTCCCAGTGAATATAAAAGTTATCTTTATACACTACCATTGTCTATGTGTGCAATAATACTATGTCTAAAAAACCAATGTACATACTTTAATTTAAAACACTTTATTGCTAAAAATTGCTAACCATCATCTGAACTCTCAGTGAGTAGTATAATCTTTTTGTTTGTGGAAGGTCTTGCCTCCATGTAGATAGCTGCTGACTGATGAGGTTGGTAGTTACTAAAGGTTGTGGTGGCTATGGCAATTGCTTAAAATAAAACAATCATGAAATTTGGCATTTACTTGAACATTTAGAAGCCATTGTAGGAGTTATTAATTAGCCTAATTTCAATATTGTGTCTCAGGAGATAGGGAGACCTGAGATGGGGAACTGCAGGATAGTAGAGCAGTCAGAATGCACAGAACATGTATCAGTTAAGTTCACTGTTGTATTTGGGTATGGTTTGTCGTGCCTCAAAACAATTAAAATGGTAACATCACACATCACAGATCATCATAGCATATAATAATAATGAGAACGTTTGAACCAGTGCAAGAATTACCAAAATGTGACACATTGTGAGTACATGCTATTGGAAAAATAGTACCAATAGAATCGCTTGATGCAGGGTTGCCACAAACCTTCAATTTATTAAAAATATACATATATATGCAGTAACTGCAGTGCAATAAAGTGAAGGTTATAAAATGAGGTGTGCCTGTAATTCTGGAAAAGTAGCTTAGAGCTAGTATATGGAGAACCTTAATAGCCAGGCTAAGTAGCCTTTATTTCAAAAAATACATATCAGACATAAACTATATAAATTAATAAGCACATACTGTGTGCACAGCATACTGGAAGAGAGATGATGATGTAGTTACTTGCTTGTCTCTGATGTGTTGAGGGAAGTGTTACACAATGGTGCAGATCACAGTTCATCCATGCCCTTTCATCCTAGGCAACTCTTGTCCATGTTCTCTCATATATCTTCCAACTGTAGAACACTCAGTTTTCTAGGTGCCTTATTGCACTCTTGACCTTACACAACTAGCAGTGTTCAGTTATCTGTCCCTCAATTGGCTGCTTGACAAGCCTTGTTGTTGTTCAGTTGTATCCAATTCTTCATGACCCTATGGACCATAGCACACCAGGCCCTCTGTCTTCCACTCTCTGCTGAAGTCTGTTCAGGCTCATGTTTGTTGCTTCCACGACCCTATTCATCTCATCCTCTGCTTTCCTTTCTCCTTTTGCCTTTAATCTATTCCATGATAAACTTATCTTATCAGATACATTGAGTCCAGGATGTCTGTGGGACATCTACTTTAAAGTATCCAGTTAGCAGTTGATGACATGGGACTGGAGTTTAGGAGAGAGACTAGAGCTAGATACATATATATCTGGGAATCTTTTGCAAAGGGATAGGTGTTTAAATTTATTTGTGGTTGGACTCTGAATATGTATATAGATGGTCACCAGGGATTTAATTTCTAAATCCCAAAATGAATTATTAAAGTAAATGGAATTTATTGTAGTTTATTTACAATAGAGGGAAGATATTAAGGAAGAGAGAAAAGGGGGGAGAGAGAGAGAGCGAGAGAGTGATATAACTCTGGCTTCTGCTGATACCAGTTAGAAATTCTAAGCCCCAGCCAGGGGAAAAGAGTCTCAAGATGATGGGCCTTTCCTGGAGGCTTCACACTCCAGAAAGGCTGGGTCACTAAGTTAGCCTTTCACTCACCAATGGTGACCATCTAAAAAAAGAAAATAGTCTAAGGTCTCCTGCACAAGTTCCTCCAGGGTTGAATTCCTCTTCCAGTCTCTCCTCAAGTGTCTGTCCTCCAGTCTTTACTACAAGTCAGAGTTCTTCCATCTCACTCAAATCGAATCAAATCTCTCTCTCTTCTGGCCTCTGGTCCTTTTTTTAAAGATCTTTTTCTCTTGTGTCACCTCCCCTAAATTTCACATCTACCAATCACAGAAGACGCTCTGCTCTAGGACTGCCCAGTCAATTCTAATTCATTACCCACTATCCCACACAGAGGTCACAGACCTCCCACCTCATGATTAAGTGGGAGATTTACACCCTTGGTGATCAGATATAACATGGGCAGATCCTCCCATTCAATTTACCTTTCTGGGGATTAAATCAACAAATAGAAGATTGCAATTCAGTCTTCGCAATCAAGGAAGAGCTAAGTACCTTCATTGTTACAATCAGAGGAGAACTAAATTCAATCTTCACATAGTAATTGAAACTATAGTATCAGATGATATCCCCAAACAAGATATTATGGAAGGTAGAAGAAAAGAGGACAAAGTGCAGTTGGGAAAGTGACTTAGATGAATAGCCGCAACGTAGCTGAAACAGTGTAATAGTGTAATGAGATAGGCTGGAAGAGATCCAAGAGGGAGGCCATTAAGGATACAAGTTAGAAGGATTAGTTGTAGAAGAAAGGCCCACCTATTCTCAGAGTCTAGAGTAAAAGAGGAGAAAAGAGGCAATGGGGTTATCTTTGACTTCTCACTCATGTTTTCCCCACAGATTCAGTTACATATTGTGTCTTGTTGAATCTACTTCCACCACAATCCCCTCACATAATCAACTTTATTTTCCATCCTCATTACTTCTCACCTGGACTATTTCAGATATACTTTATAACATAAAATTGGTTTTCTTGATATTTCTCATATACAACAACAATAATAATAATAGCTTGTATTATATAGCACCTACTATGTAACAGATAGTTTATAATATGATTTCATTTGATCCTTACAACACTGTGAGATAGGTGCTGTTATTATCTCCCTTTTACAGTTGAGGAAACTGAGGCAAGGAGCTATTAATTTACTTGCCCAACATCATTGGATTTGACTTGGGTTTCCCTAATTGCAAACCCAGAATTTGTCCACTAGGCTATCAAGCTGCCCGTATCAAATGTAAGTTCCTGGAGGTTAGAGACTATCTCATTTTTGCCATTGAACCTCTGGTAGCTAGCACATATCAATTACTTAAATGCTTTTTGACTGGTTAATTAATGGACTTATAATAGTTTTCCTTGATTTACAGTGGTAAATGTTGAGTAATACCATATTTTTATCTTCGATGTCATTTGTTTCCTTTGTAGTTTCCAGTAAAATTGAGTTGAATCGTAAGCTTATACAGGACCAACAAGAACAAATCCAACACCTAAAAAGCACAGTAAATGAACTTAAATCAGAAAAACTTCAGATATCTAGTAATTTGCAACGTCGACAGCAACTGGAGGAGCAGACAGTAGAGTTGTCGACAGAAGTTCAATCCTTACATCGAGAAATAAAAGTAAGAATGTTTATATAAATTGACATAAAACATATGTAAAAACACTTAGGAAACTAATAGGGGATTTTTTCTATTGGATTTTTTTTTCTGGCTTATCCCTTCAGTTAACAAGTCTACTTAAGGGAAGACACAATAAATGTCTTTTGGTATTTAAAGGTCTATTTTGGGTAAGAAGGTATAAATTTGTTTTGAGAAGGCATGATAGGATCAGTGTCTTGCACCTTATATTAAGAACCCTCAGATTAAAGTTGCTTCTAACTCTTAAACATCTGGGATTGTGGTATAATTTGACAGATGAAACCAGTTGTTTTTTTTTTAATTTGTTTCTAATTTTTAGAATTTAGAATATTTTTCCATGTTTCCATGATTCATGATCCCCCCCTCCCAAGTCCAACAAGCAGTTCCACTGGGTATCCACTGTATCATTGTTCAAAACCTATTTCTGTATTATTCATATTTGCAGTAGCACCATCCTTTAACATCAAAACCCCAATCATATCCCTATTGCACTATGTGATCAATCACATATTTTAATTTTAATTTTTTAAATCTTTTCCATAAAACTTTAATTTAATTTTTGTTTATTTGTTTTTTTATTTGGTCAAATTCGAACATTATTCCTTGGTTACAAAAATCATTTCTATTCCTCCCTCTCTTCCCTCCTCCCCTCCCATAGCTGACACAATTCCACTGGGCATTACATGTGTCTTTGATCAGAATCCATTTCCATATTTAGAGTCTACATCCCCAATCATATCCCCGCCGACCCATGTAATCAAGCAGTTGTTTTTCTTTGGTGTTTTTACTTCCACAGTTTTTCCTCTGAATGTGGATAGTGTTTTTTCTCCTATATCCCTCTCGGTTGTTCAGGATCACTGCATTGCCACTAATGGAGAAGTCCATTACATTCGATTGTACCACAGTGTATCAGTCTCTTTGTACAATGTTCTAGTCCTGCTCCTCTCACTCTGCATCAGTTCATGGAGATTGTTCCAGTTCCCATGGAATTCCTCCACTTTATTATTCCTTTGAACACAATAGTACTCCATCACCAACAGATACTACAATGTGTTCAGCCATTCCCCAATTGAAGGGCATCCCTTCATTTTCCATTTTTTGCCACCACAAAGAGTGCAGCTATGAATATTCTTGTACATGTATTTTTCCTTATTATCTCTTTGGGGTACAAACCCAGCAGTGCTATGGCTGGGTCAAAGGGCAGATAGTCTTTTATCGCCCTTTGGGCATAGTTCCAAATTGCCATCCAGAATGGTTGGATCAATTCACAACTCCACCAGCAATGAATTAATAGCCCAACTTTGCCACATTCCCTCCAACATTCATTACTTTCCATTGCTGTCATGTTAGCCAATCTGCTAGGGGTGAGGTGATACCTCAGAGTTGTTTTGATTTGCATCTCTCTGATTATAAGAGATTTAGAACCCTTCTTCATGTGCTTATTAATGGTTCTGATTTCTTTGACTAAAACTTGCCTATTCATGTCCCTTGCCCATTTATCAATTGGAGAATGGCTTGATTTTTTGTACAATTGATTTAGTTCTTTGTAAATTTGAGTATTTAGACCTTTGTCAGAGGTTTTTGTTATAAAGATTGTTTCCCAGTTTGTTACTTCCCTTCTGATTTTGGTTACATTGGTTTTGTTTGTAGAAAAACTTTTTTATTTGATGTAGTCAAAATTATTTGTTTTACATTTTGTGACTCTTTCTAACTCTTGCTTGGTTTAAAATTTTTTTTCCCAATTGGAAGACAGTGTGGGAGAGATTAGGAATTGATCAACACCTCACACCCTACACCAAGATAAATTCAAAATGGGTGAAAGACTTAAACATAAAGAAGGAAACCATAAGTAAATTGGGTAAACACAGAATAGTATACATGTCAGACCTTTGGGAAGGGAAAGACTTTAAAACCAAGCAAGACATAGAGAGAATCACAAAATGTAAAATAAATAATTTCGACTACATCAAATTAAAAGGCTTTTGTACAAACAAAACCAATGTAACTAAAATCAGAAGGAAAACAACAAATTGGGAAAAAATCTTCATAAAAACCTCTGACAAAGGTTTAATTACTCAAATTTATAAAGAGCTAAATCAATTGTACAAAAAATCAAGCCATTCCCCAATTGATAAATGGGCAAGGGACATGGATAGACAGTTTTCAGATAAAGAAATCAAAACTATTAATAAGCACATGAAGAAGTGCTCCACATCTCTTATAATCAGAGAGATGCAAATCAAAACAACTCTGAGGTATCACCTCACACCTAGCAGATTGGCTAACATGACAGTTATGGAAAGTAATGAATGCTGGAGGGGATGTGGCAAAGTAGGGACATTAATTCATTGCTGGTGGAGTTGTGAACTGATCCAGCCATTCTGGAGGGCAATTTGGAACTATGCACAAAGGGCGATAGAAGAATGTCTACCCTTTGATCCAGCCATAGCACTGCTGGGTTTGTACCCCAAAGAGATAATGGACAAAAAGACTTGTACAAAAATATTCATAGCTGCGCTCTTTGTGGTGGCCAAAAATTGGAAAACGAGGGGATGCCCATCAATTGGGGAATGGCTGAACAAATTGTGGTATATGTTGGTGATGGAATACTATTGTGTTCAAAGGAATAATAAAGTGGAGGAGTTCCATGGAGACTGGAACAACCTCCAGGAAGTGATGCAGAGCGAGAGGAGCAGAACCAGGAGAACATTGTACACAGAGACAAACACACTGTGGTATAATCGAACATAATGGACTTCTCCATTAGTGGCAGTGTAATGTCCCTGCACAATCTGCAGGGATCAAGGAGAAAAAAACACTATCCAAAAGCAGAGGACAAACTGAGGGAGTAGAAACACCAAGGAAAAGCAACTGCCTGACTACAATGGCTGAGGGGACATGACAGAGGAAAGACTCTGAGCGAACACTCTGATGCAAATACTAACAACATGGCAATGGGTTCAAGTCAAGAACACATATGATACCAGTGGAATCATGCGTCGGCCACAGGGGGTGGGAGGGAGGAAAAGAAAATGATCTTTGTCTTTAATGAAAAATGCATGGAAATGATCAAATAAAATACTATAAAATTAAAAAAAAAAGAAAAAAAAATTTTTTCCCTTCCCAAAGGTCTGACATGTATACTATGATGTGTTCACCTAATTTACTTATAGTTTCCTTCTTTATGTTCAAGTCATTCACCCATTCTGAGTTTATCTTGGTGTAGGGTGTGAGGTGTTGATCCAAGCCTAATCTCTCCCACACTGTCTTCCAATTTTCCCAGCAATTTTTATCAAATAGTGGATTTTGGTCCCAAAAGCTGAGATCTTTGGGCTTGTCATAGACCATCTTGCTGGAGTCATTTACCTCAAGTCTATTCCACTGATCCTCCTTTCTGTCTCTTAGCCAGTACCAAATTGTTCTGATGACCACTCTTTTATAAAAGAGTTTGAGATCTGGTACTGCAAGACCACCTTCTTTTGTATTATTTTTTCATGATTTCCCTGGATATCCTTAATCTTTTGTTCTTCCAAATGAACTTTGTTATGACTTTTTTCTAATTCAATAAAAAACTTTTTTGGTAGTTTGATGGGTATGGCACTAAATAAATAAATAAGTTTGGGTAGGATGGTCATTTTTATTTTGTTAGCTCATCCTACGCATGAGCAATTAATATTTTTCCAATTGCTCAGATCTAGTTTTAGTTGTATGAAAAGTGTTTTGTAGCTGTGTTCACATAGTTCCTGTGTTTGTCTTGGCAGATAGATTCCTAAGTATTTTATATTGTCTAGGATGTTTTTGAATGGAATTTCTCTTTCTCATTCCTGCTGCTGAGATGTGTTGGAGATAAATAGAAATGCTGATGACTTATGTGGGTTTATTTTGTATCCTGCAACTTTACTAAAGTTGTTGATTATTTCCATTAGCTTTTTAGTTGATTCTCTAGGATTCCTTAAGTAGACTGTCATATCATCCACAAAGAGTGATAGCTTGGTCTCTTCATTGCCAATTTTAATACCTTCAATTTCTTTTTCTTCTCTAATTGCTACTACTAGTGTTTCTAGTACAATGTTAAATAATAGCAGTGATAATGGGCATCCTTGTTTCACTCCCGATCTTATTGGGAATGGGTCTAGTTTATCCCCATTGCAGATGATGTTTCCTGATGGTTTTAGATAGATACTGTTTATTGTTTTTAGGAAAGACCCTTCTATTCCTATACTTTCTAGTGTTTTCAAAAGGAATGGGTGTTGTATTTTATCAAAGGCTTTTTCTGCATCTATTGAGATAATCATGTGATTTTTGTTGATTTGCTTGTTGATATGGTCAATTATGTGGATGGTTTTCCTAATATTGAACCATTTTTGCATTCCTGGTATGAATCCCACCTGATCATAGTGAATAACCCTCCTGATCACTTGCTGGAGTCTTTTTGCTAGTATCCTATTTAAGATTTTTGCATCTATGTTCATTAAGGGGATTGGTCTGTAGTTTTCTTTCTCTGTTTTTTGACCTGCCTGGCTTTGGAATCAGTACCATGTTTGTGTCATAAAAGGAATTTGGTAGAACTTCCTCTTTGCTCATTATGTCAAATAGTTTGTATAGTATTGGGATTAGCTGTTCTTTGAATGTTTGATAGAATTCACTTGTGAATCCATCAGGCCCTGGGGATTTTTTCTTAGGGAGTTCTTTGATGGCCTGTTGGATTTCTTTTTCTGATATGAGAGTATTTAAGAATTGTATTTCTTCTTCTGTGAGTCAAGGCAATTTATATATTTTGCATATATTCATCCATATCAACTAGATTGGCATATTTTTTTGCCATATAATTGGGCAAAATATTGTTTAATGATTGCTTTAATTTCCTCTTCATTGGAGGTTTTCATCTATGATACTTTTCATCTATGATACAGTTAAATTTGCTTTTCTTCTTTCCATTTTTTATTAGATTGACTAGTACTTTGTCTATTTTGTTTGTTTTTTCAAAATACCAGCTTCTAGTCTTATTTATTAGTTCAATAGTTCTATCACTTTCAATTTTATTAATTTCTCCCTTTATTTTTAGGATCTCTAATTCGGTTTTCTTCAGGGGATTTTTAATTTGTTTGCTTTCAAGTTTTTTGATTTGCAGGTCCAACTCATTGACCTCTGCCCTCCCTAATTTGTTAATATATGAACTCAAGGATAGAAATTTTCCCCTGAGAACTGTTTTGACTGCATCCCATAGAGTTTGAAAGGATGTCTCATCATTGTCATTTTTTTTTCAATGAAATTATTAATTGTTTCTATGATTTGTTCTCTAACTAACCGATTTTGGAGAATCATATTGTTTAATTTCCAATCAATTTTTAATTTGGCTCTCCATGTACCCTTACTGATCATCATTTTTATTGCCTTATGATCTGAAAAGGTTGCATTTATTATATCTGCTTTTCTACATTTGTATGCCATGTTTTTATGACCTAGTACATGGTCAATCTTTGTGAATGTACCATGTGCTGCTAAAAAGAAGGTGTATTCCTTTTTGTCCGTATTTATTTTTCTCCATGTCTCTAATTTTTCTAAGATTTCATTCACCTCTTTTACCTCTTTCTTATTTATTTTTTGATTTGATTTATCTAAATTTGATAGTAGTAGGTTCATGTCTCCCACTAGTATAGTTTTACTATCTATTTCCTCCAATTCTACTAGTTTTTCCATGAGAAATTTGGCTGCTATACCATGTGGTGCATACATGTTGATTAGTGATATTTCCTCATTTTGTATACTCCCTTTAATCAGGATTTATTTACCTTCCCTATCCCTTTTAATCAGGTTTATTTTTACTTTGGCTTTGTCAGATATCATGATTGCAACTCCTGCCTTCTTTCTATCAGTTGATGCCCAATGGGTCTTGCTCCAACCTTTAATTATGACCTTGTTCTACCCATATCTACCTGCCTCAGGTGTGTTTCTTATAGACAACATATGGTAGGATTTTGGATTCTAATCCACTCTCCTATTCGTCTACATTTTATGGTTGGGTTCATCTCATTCACATTCAAAGTTATGATTGTCACTTGTGAATTCCCTAGCATTTTGATGTCTTCTCCTTTTTCTGTCCTTTCTTCTTTTGCTATATCCTTTTAAACCAATGGTTTACTTTTAATCAACCCCCCTGATACCCTCCCTTGATATGCTTCCCTTTCTGGTCCTTCCCTTTTTGTTCCCTTCTTGTTTTATTTTTTTTTTAGGGTCTGTTAAGTTCCCTCCCCCTCTCCTTCCCTCCCTTTTTGTACTTCCTCTCCACTACCCCCCTTAGTTTTCCCTTCTCCTTTACCCTGTAGGATAAGATATAATTCAAGATCCCAATGGATATAGATGCTCTTCCTTCTCAGAATTGATTTCACTGAGAGTAAGGTTTGAGTATTTCCTATTAGCACTCTCTTCCTCCCCTTCTTATAAGAGCATTCTTCCCCTCCCCTTCCCATGTGTATCTTTGTGTGAAAAAGATTATTCTGTTTATTTTATTTCTTCAAGTGTCTCTTGGTACCATCTTCAAATCCCCCCCACCCTTTTTCTTTCCTTTTTTTTTTGTGTGTGTATCTTCTTAAAACCCTTAATGCCCCGATCTTTTCCTATGAATGATTCTTCTAATTACTATAATAATGAATACAATTTTTGAGAGTTACAAATAACATTTTCCCCATATGTTAATATATATAATTTGAACTAATTGTAGCCCTTAAATAAGAGAGCTTGAATACAAAAACAAAACAAAACATTTTTCTCCTTTTCCCTCTCTTTCTTATTTACCTTTTCATGTTTCTCTTGATCTTTGTGTTTGGATGTCAAACTTTCCACTTAGTTCTGGTTTTTTCTTTACAAATACTTGGAAATCTTCTATTTTATTGAATGCCCATACTTTCCCCTGGAAATATATAGTGAGTTTTGATGGATATGTGCTTCTTGGTTGAAAACCCAGTTCTCTTGCCTTTCTGAATATCATGTTCCAGGCCTTGAGGTCCTTTGGTGTGGGAGCTGCCAGGTCTTATGTGATCCTGATTGGTGCTCCTTTTTTGATCTGAATTGTCTCTTTTTGGCTTCTTGTAGGATTTTCTCCTTAGCTTGAAAGCTCTTGAATTTGACAATTGCATTCCTGGGAGATGTCTTTTGGGGATTTAGTGTAGAGGGTGTTCTATGAACTCTTTAAATGTCTATTTTGCCTCCTTGTTCAAGAACATCAGAGCAGTTTTCTTGGATGATTTCTTGTAGTATGATGTCAAGATTTCTGTTTATTTCTGGGTTTTCAGGTAGACCAATGACTCTCAAATTGTCTCTCCTTCCTCCTTTTTCCTGATCTGTCACCTTGTCAATGAGATATTTTATGTTTTCGTTTTCTTCTATTTTTTCAGTATTTTGACTTTGCTTTATTAATTCTTGCTGTTTTGCAAGGTCATTGGTTTCCAGTTGCTCAATTCTGGTCCTTAAGGCCTGGTTTTCTGCTTTAACCTTCTGATTTTTGGCTATAATTTTTTTATTTTCTTTTTAAACCATTTCTCACTTCTCTAGCCAGAAGACTCCCATCTTTTTGATAAGCTCCAATTTAAATTCTTCCAGAGCTTGTGGACAATTTCCATTTTTTTTAGAATGGTTTATCTTTGTTTTAATTTCCTCCTGTGTTTCCTCTGTAGCCTGGGTTTTTCCTCTGTAAAAATTTTCAAGTTTCACTGTCTTTTTTTTGCTTTTCTTAGAGGGAGTTTGGGGCTCCTGTGCACAATTAGCCATCACTATGGGGGATTTACCTTCCCTTTTTAGTCAGAAATCTGAGTGAGCTGGGAAGGTTCTCTCTGTATAGAGTTAGGGAGCAAGGATTTTGCCGGAGGCAAGCTCTTGAATCACTGCAGCCGTTTGCAGCTCTGCACTACCTTCCCAGGGACACACACGGTCTGTGCTCCCCCGCCTGCTGGGATTTCCGGTGTAGCTGCTCTCAGGGGTAGGTCTTTGGTGGTCTTAGTTTGCTTCCAAGGACCTAGAGGTGCTCCTCACTCACTGATTCTGGTGCGAGCTGGCTCTGAGTCTGGCTCCGTTGGTGGGATGGGGGAGAGTAGATTGGCTCACGTTTGGGTGGGAGATTTTTCACCCTCTTATAGTGTGGAAATGCCCAAATCCAACATACCTTCAATGCTGAACCCTACTGTAGGATCCCTCCGTTCTTATGAAAATGGTTTTAATAGTCTTTTGAGGTAGTCTATGTCGATGGGTGCTTGGGAGAGGAAGTGTCCCGCATCTAGACTGCCGCCATGCTTACTTGGAAGTCCACATATTTTTCTAATGCATTTCTGTTTCCACAGTTCTTTCTCTGGATATGGACAGCATTCTTTCTCATAAGGTCCTCTGAATTGTCCTAGATCATTGCATTGATGCTAATAGGACAGTCCATTACATTCGTTGTGCCATAATGTATCAATCTCTGTGTACATTGTTCTCCTGGTTTTGCTCCTTTTGCTCTGTATCAGTTCCTGGAGGTTACTCCAGTTCACATGGAATTCCTCCAGTTCATTATTACTTTTAGCACAAAAGTATTCCAACAACCATTCCCCAGTTGATGGACACCCCCTCATTTTCCAGTTTTTGACTACCACAAAGAGCACAGGTATAAATATTTTTGTATACTTTTTCCTCATTATCTTTTTGGGGTGTAAACCTAGCAGTGGTATGGCTGGGTCAAAGAGTAGGCATTTTTTAAAAATTAAGTTTATTTAATTAATTTTGTATTTTTTTTCCATGGTTACATGATTCATGTTCTTTCCCTCCCCTCCCACATGATCGTTTAGAGTCTATATCCCCATCAAACTATGTGCAGTTCTTCCTCTGAATGTGGATAGCATTCTTTCTCATAAGTCCCTCAGAATTGTCCTGGATAATTGCATTACTGCTAGTAGAGAAGTGCATTACATTCAATTGTGCCACAGTGTATCTGTCTCTGTGTATAGTATTCTCTTACACAATAATATTCCATCACCAACAAAAACCACAACTTATTCAGTCATTCCCCAGTTGAAGGGCATCCTCTCATTTTCCAAATTTTTTGCCACCACAAAGAGCATGGCTACAAATGTTTTTGTACCCTTTTTCCCCTTATTATCTCTTTGGGGTACAAATCCAGCAGTGGTATGGATGGGTCAAAGGGTAGGCTTTCTTTTGCACATAGTTAGATGGAACCAATTTAATTAAATTTTTGGATTTAATATCAGAATTGTTTGTTGTTATATTCACTAAGTCCTGATAAATGTATTACTGAATGTCATTAGATATGTATAGAGTAATAAGACCAAGGCATAGACAAACTGGCATACTTATTAAATCTTCATGAAATTAGCCCTAAGAATCATCTCTGAGATATTTCATCATAAAGATCACGGAATAATATGAAGCCATTCTTTCTTGATGGGTAGTAAATTTTTTTCTTTTAGGATTCAAAAGAGCAGCTATGCCCACTAGAAGCAACCCTGGGGAAATTGCAGCAAGAAAAAGAAGAATTAATTAACAAAAAGAATACAAGTAACAGTGCAGCACAGGAAAAAGTAAGGCTTCATATAGAAAGATTGTGCATATTTTTCATGTGAATACATTTTACTTTAGAACATTTACTAATGAAGAGTTTCTTCCTCTTTCAAATGACAATGTTGAGCTAGATTATCTCTGAAGTTCTTTCAGTAATAAACATTCTATGATTCTAATAGTTATGTTTAAATTATTTTTATCTTAAATTCTCTTAAGTCTTACTCTTGTGGTCCTGAATTCTAGACTATTTTGCAGCAGAATTTGTTTGCAGCAGAATACTGTTTCTGTTGGGTCTAATTCACTAAGCTGGAGGAGTTTTGAGCATAGGCCTAGAAATAGGCCAGAAGCATGTTAAAGAGCAGTCTGTATAAGAAAGTTGGGGAGGTTAGACTCATTTTAAAAAGTACCATGTTGGCAAAGGTGTGGCACACGTGCCCTGGCATGCTGGAGGATGTTGTTCCCTTTCCTCTCTCCATAGTGCTTGAGGACAGTTTTCACACATCCCACCCCTCTATCCAGCAGCCTAGGGCAGAGCCCTTCTTTCCTCCACTGTCTGAGGTAATGTGGGGAGCTCACAGGCAGCTTAAGGGTTTAGTTTGGGCGTGTGATTCCTAAAAGGTTCAGTGTCGCTGCCCTAATGGATTTTTGATCATACGATCAAAATGATTTAGTTTATTCCATTGATGTAGACAGCAGCCCATCTTGCCTGCCTGTCCTTTATGATTCTTGTCTATATGCTCCCAAAAGTTCATTCCAGGGGATCCTCTCAATTTGTTGGTGGCTTAAAGGAGCTTACATTTAAAAGAGCCTATAAAATTTCTAATGTGCATACATATGACTTAATTAGAAATGGAAAGAGGTGGTTGACAAAGACAATATCAAGCTGGGATATTTTGAACTTATTTACAGAATCTTATAAAAAAGGATGGTGGATAATTGCATTGTTCCAAAAAGCATATCAAAGGTGATGTTTACATTGAATAAAAATTTTCACCTAAGTGGATCAAAGTTATAATGGCAAGTTTAACCATATCTCATAGTATTAGATCTTGCAATTTATGGAATTATAGAATGTTAGAGTTGACAGAGTTTCAGATTATCTGATTGAATTCCTCTCATTTATGAGGTGAGGAGTTGGGCAACCTAACCAGTGGAAAGCAACATGGCAGGCTGAGACTTAACTTCTAATCCTAGCTAGGCTATAGTTCAGTGTTCCATATAACCAGACATGCCGTTAAGCTTTTCAAGAGGGAAAAAAACCTTTTTTAAAAATGTTTTGCACATGTCTGTGTAATACTAAGAAATGGTCTAAACTAATGAATTAATGTCTTTTCACAGTTAAATGATATCAAAGAGAAGGTTAAAAATATCTCTAGTTACATGAAGGACATTGAGAACTATATTCAGGATGGAAAAGACAGCTACAAAACGGTAACTTAAGGCTTAAAAATAATGAATATGATTAAAACTCATGAATATTTTCCATAGACTGACACTTTTTTTTTTGTAGCAAAAAGAAGCTGAACTTAATAATGTAATAAGTCAGCTAAATGAATGTGAAAAACAAAAAGACAAGATAAGTAAGGAAATGGGAACAATGAGACAAGACATCGATATGCAAAAGGTGGGTAATGCATATGCCATGTGATGATGTAAATGATCATAAAGTTTGAACTAGCTTTATAAATTAAATATGTTCTTTAAATTTGCTGCAAAGTAAATACTTATTCATGCCAAATCATTTTTCTGTTGATACAGTTAATATTTTACACAGGAACAAAATGTTGATCCATGGGGTATAGGATCTTAGGACTGGAAGCCATTTAGTCCAGTCCCTCATTTTATAGATGAGGAAACTGAAAGCAAGGGAAGTTAAGGGACTTGCCTAAGACTATACAGAGAGTGATAGAGTCAGGAATTGAGCACAACGCCAATGACTCTAAAGCTAGTTGTCTTTAAATAAAATTTCAAAAGCAATTCTGCTTTTGTTAGTACAAATATAGTTTCAGTACACAACCATTAGTCTCTTACTACTGCTATTTCCAACCTGAATTTGTTTTTTTAATCATGTTTTAATACTTGATTTCAGCTAATAAGTTGATAAAACCATACTTTCTTTTGGAAATGCTTTTCCAGTAATATTATCTATGAAAATTGTCCCCCAGAGGCTTGTCTATATACTTCCTTTGGCTGTAGGCCTAGGAATTTCTGTGGGTAGGAGTGAAATGTTAAATTTATTAGAGGATCCCTGCTGTAATTTTTAAATACTCAAAAAAATATTTCAATTGAATTTGCAAAAATCAAGTCAACTGCCTAACAAAATGCTTAATTTTATAGATTTCAATGAAAAGTGTAAAAACATATATAACTTGAAGAAATCACATACCTAAATAGGAAACTCAGTGAGATTTACAAATCATTGACCTTTTGTAAGTTGGTCACTAATCATGTCTACCTATGTGAAATTGGGTAGAATGTTGGTACACTTGGACAATAGCTAGAACCATCAACTCTTGAAACTAGAAGAGACCTTAGAAGACTAGAGGCAGGAAGATTTGAATTCAAATATGGTCTTAAGTAATAGGTAGGTGACCTTGGGTGAGTCACTAAACTTCTATCTGCCTTAGTTATCTCATCTGTAAAATAAAGAAAATAATTGCACCAACCTCTTAGGGTTTTGTGAAGATAAAAATGAGATATTTGTTAAGAGCTTCACAAATTATACAACACTATGTAAATGTTATTTTATTGTCATTATTATTATTGTTGTTGTTATTAATTTCCCTTTTACAGATGAGGAAATTAAGACCTGAGAAATTAAGTTGTCTAGTAATGGTACTTGTACTAGAACCCTGTTCTCTTTCCTTTCCATAGCTCTGGGTTAATATGAAATAATTTCCTTTACTCTAAAAAGTTCTTAACATTTTATGAGGTTGTGTTTGTCACAGTTTAAAGACAAGTAGCAAATGTGATCTGGAATCTGTTGCCATATGTAGCTTTGTCCTTGCTTCTAAGAAAAATTGCTGGGTTTCATTATAGCAATCTTTGTAAAAATGAATTGCCACAGTAAAAAAGTACTTGGATGAATAATTTACATTATTAGTGCAAAAAAGTAAGTACTCAGCATATTTTTTGCCTAATTTTATTTTCATGAGAGAAAATATCTATTTTGGTGAGGGATGTGGGATGATCCCTTGAAAATTGGGCAAATGTCTTAGCTATAAGGGTTCAATATTAAAACTTATTTTAGAAGATTAAAGTATACAACATTATCCTTGATAACGCTGAGAGTTTATCTTCAATTTTACAACAATTCAACAAACAGTAAGCCCCTACCATGTGTCATTGATACAATCTTGTGGAAATAAAGACAAAAATTAAATTGTTCTTGCCCTCAAGGAAGTTACATTCTACTGCCATGGTGGGGATTCAAGAGGAAGAAAAACAACACAACCAAAAAATATAAGATCATCTGTGGAGGGAGAGAAAAAAAACCACTAAAATAAGGATTGTTCTATGTTTTACAAAATTAATAAATAATTGATTAATTAATTAATCCAAAAAGAAAGTGATACCTGAGCTAAAATCTTAAAGGAAGTTAATTCTTTTAAGAGGCAGAGATGAAGAGGGCATTTCTGACATGGAGGACAGTCTTACAAAGGCACAGAGATAAAAAGATAGAATGACATACTGTGTATAAAAGGGAATAATATGAACTAGATCTGGGAATGTACATGGGAGCCAGATTGTGGAGGGCCTTAAATACCACGCTACAGAATTGTATTTTTTTAAGGCAGCAGAGAGCTATTGGGGGTATTTGAAGACAAGATTGACTATGGATATTTGGTGTGGAGAGAGGAACAATTTGAAAGAAACCTATTAAGAGGCTATTATAAAAGTCCAATTGATTGATAACAGGAGTCTGAACCATGGGAGTGACTATATGAATGGAGAGGAAGCAAATGTGTGGAAGTAAATCTGTAGAGGTAGAGTAGATAAAATCTAGCAGCTGATTGTATACAGGAAGTGAAAGAGAGGAAGGAATCAGAAATGACTCTGAGGTTGCATAGTTAGGTAACTAGAACATAGTTGTACCTCAGCAAAAGTAGGTGTGTTTAGAGTGGTGAGATGATAGCTAACCTTTAGATAGCTCACTATATGACTGAGCTAAGCAGTTTACAAATATCTCATTTGATCTTCATATCAGCCCTGTGAGTTACCCTGTTATCATTTCCATTTTGCAGTTGAAGAAATAAGCAAACATTTAAGTGACTTGGCTAGATTCACATAGATAATGAGGGTTTAAGGCCACATTTTCTTAATTCAGGTCTTATTCTAGGCACAATACTGAGCCCCCTAGCTGATGGGACATCCAAGTGGAAGTACCCATTTGGTGAGGACAAGATGAAGTTTAGGATAGAGATTAAATTTAGCACAGTAGGAAGTCATCTATGTAGACATGGTAACTGAACCCTTGAGAGCTGATGATATCACCCAGAGAGGAAGTATGAAGAGAGAACAATCCCCAAGATAAAACCTCATTGCTTAGCCTAGTGGGTTTGAAGATAGTAGATGATCAAAGAAAGAACCAAGAGGAGCTGAATCAAGAAACTGAAGGATTTACTGCATGGAAACTATACTTGATTATGGACTCTACAGACATCAAGTAGAAAGAGAACTGGGAAGTGCTGTTAGCAGTTAAAATATGATAAATAACTATAGAGAGAACAATTTTAGTAGAGAGGAAGCCAATTCATAAGTAGCTGACAGGAAGACATTGAAGCAACAAGTGTAGACAACTCTTTAGGAATTTGGGAGGAGAAAGTCCAGCATGTTTATAGACAGCTGGTTAGAATAAGGAGAGATTAGAAATGATTGAAAATAACTGAACAAAGTCCTAGGGTAGATGGAGATGAGTTCAGGGACACAACTGGGGGAATTGGCATTGGTAGAGAAAATGACCAACTTTTTCTTACTTAGGACTAAATATTAGCATTATATTCAAATAAAAATGTTTACCTCATGTCAGTGTGGTCTAGGACTGTCAAACTTTTAGAGATCACGTGCCATGTCCCTCCCCAATAAGAACTGGGAGCCTCCCCTACCCCTTACCCTACACAGGGGAGGAAGGAAGCACTCCCATTGGGCAGCTGGGCAGAGGGGTGGGTGAAATGAGGAATATCCTCAGGTGCATGGAGATGGGGAGGGGAGCAACTCCACCCCAAGTCATTCAGGCTTTCTAGTAATGAAGACTGGCAGGTTGGTGGGGAAGAGGGGGAGGTGGCCCGTGCCCACAGAGAGAGCTATGTATGCCATAGGTTCACCATCATGAGTCTAGGAATATTTTCTCTAAAGTTAGAGGAGCATATTAAATCTGAGTATTCCAAGAAAGTCTTGGAATTTGGGTTGATGATTAGACAGTTCTTATATGGATGAAACCTTTATTTTAGGGGAAAATAGAAAACATTTTACTCATTGAGTTTCTTTAAACCTTTACCTTATAAAACCAATAACTGATACTTATTAAATGTCAATTCCAAACCAAGAGTGGTAAAGGCTAGGCAACTTGGGTTAAGTGACTTGTCCAAGGTCACATAGCTAGGAATTATGATTTGAACCGAAGATGGATATCCCTGGGCCTGGCATTTTCATTGAACTACCTAGCTGGCCCTCATTGACTTTTTAAAAACTAAGAATAGAGAACAAAAAATCTATTCAACAAATAAATATGTGATATAAAATATATTTTAATTCTATAATATGGTCATATAGGGAAAAGGAATGGAAAAAATATATTCACTCAGTTGCACACAGAAACAGGAAACATCATTTACATAGCATTTAACTAGAAGACCAAACAGTAGTTTGGATACATTTGCTCATTCAGAGACAGAGACTCATTTTTTTTTCTTGTTTGTTCCTTTCTTCCTGCTCCCCAAACCCTTGGTACCAGTTTTCATAGAGAAACTAGACAATGCAAAGAGCACTAGATATGATAATTGATAGGATAAAAGAGTGAGGGAGAATGAGGAATTGAAAAACTGAATCCATGGTGTCTTCAACAGAACTGTGGAAGTTTGGAAGAGATTGGGTTTATGGAGAAAAAATAAATTCTGTTTTATCATGCTGAGTTTTAGATATCTATGCATTGTCTTGTTTGAAATGTGCTAGAGGCAATTGATGTTAGACTGAAGCTCAGGAGGGACACCTGGGGCTGGTATGTAGATCTGGGATTCATCTGCATAAAAATAAAAATTGAATCCATTGAACAGATAAGATCTCCAAGTAAGAGAGAATAGGGCTCAGAACAGATGCATAACAAATATTAGTGGTCATAATTTTGGTTAAGGTCTTATAAGGGAGACTGAAAAAGTGTGGTTAGACAGGGAGAAAAAGACAGAGGAGAGAGCAATTTCATAACCCAGAGAGGTTAGTCATCTAATCTGTCATTGTCAAATATTAGAAGAGCCTATGATCCTAAATAGTATTATTACCATCTAGTGGCTTGTTAGAATATTACCACTAAAGGCTTATAAAAAACATGTTTTATGTTATCATTGCCATGAAATCAGCAAATGCTTATTTATTGAGTGACCAGGTTAAAATAAGTCAAAAAGTATAGGTTCTCTCTCATTAGGATATTGTCAACTTTAATTTCATAGATTTGGAACTGGAAAGAACTAGCCTCCTTTTATAGACAAAAACTAAGGCCCAGAGATATATCTTGGGTCACATTAAGTGACAAAACTGGGTCTTAAATCAAGATCTCACACTGCCATCTGTGTTTCATTTGCCAGTCTATTATTGTATATAATGTAGTTTGAAGTAAAAGGAAAATTCATATTTTTCTCTCAGAAATAACCTGTATAATTGGGCCTTTGTCCAGACTTTGACTTACTGTCTGTCTGTCTCTTTAGGTACAGGAAAGGTGGCTACAAGATAACCTTACTCTGAGGAAGAGAAATGAGGAATTGAAAGAAGTTGAAGAAGAAAGAAAGCAGCACTTAAAGGAGATGGGACAAATGCAGGTTTTACAGCTGAAAAAGTGGGTGCTTTTTTGGAAGTTTATTCTTTATTTGTTTAAAATAAATTAGTGAAAAAGAATTCAAGGAACTTAAGATAAACATTAAATTTGATGCATTTTAAATAGACTTATAGTTTTAGAAAATTCTTGAGTTGATAGAAGAGTATACATTATTTTTTAAAAACAAGAAGAAATTTCTAGGAATATCAAGGTGAGTTGGCCCCCAGCCTCTTGCTTAAGAAATACTGCCAAGAGGGGCAGCTGGGTAGCTCAGTGGATTGAGAACCAGGCCTAGAGACAGGAGGTCCTACGTTCAAATCTGGCCTCAGATACTTCCCAGCTGTGTGACCCTGGGCAAGTCACTTGACCCCCATTTCCTAGTTCTTACCACTCTTCTGCCTTGTAGCCAATACACAGGATTGACTCCAAGACGGAAGGTAAGGGTTTAAAAAAAAAAAGAAATACTGCCAAGGAAATTGGGACATTAATGCATTGTTGGTCAAGTTGTGAATTGATCCAACCATTCTTCTGGATGGCAATTTGGAACTATGCCCAAAGGGCACTAAAAGACTGTCTGCCCTTTGATCCAGCCATACCACTGCTGGGTTTATACCCCAAAGAGATCATAAGGAAAAAAGGCTTGTACAAGAATATTCATAGCTGCGCTCTTTATGGTGGCAAAAAATTGGAAAATGAAGGGATGCCCTTCAGTTGGGGATTGACTGAACGAATTGTATTATCTGTTGGTGATGGAATCCTATTGTGCTCAAAGGAATAATAAAGTGGAGGAATTCCATGTGAACTGGAACAACCTCCAGGAACTGATGCAGAGTGAAAGGAGTAGAACCAGGAGAACATTGTACACAAAGACTGATACACTGTGGTACAATCGAATGTAATGGACTTCTCTACTAGCAGCAATGCAATGATCCAGGACAATTCTGAGGGTCTTATGAGAAAGAACACTATCCACATGCAGAGGAAGAACTATGGGAGTAGAAACACAGAAGAAAAACAACTGCTTGATCACATGGTTCAGTGGGGATATGATTGGGGATGTAGACTTTAAATAATCACTCTAGTGCAAATATCAATAATATGGAAATAGATCTTGATCAATGGCACATGTAAAACCCAGTGGAATTGCTCGTTGGCTCGTTGGGGAAGGGGGTGGGAGGAGGGAAGGGAAAGAACATGAACCATGTAACCATGGGAAAACATTCTAAATTAATTACTTAAATAAAATTTTCTGAATTAAAAAAAGAAATACTGCCAAGGAACATAGCAAAGAAAAAAACCAAGAAGGAAGCTCAGTTTAATTCTAAGAGCTCCAAATTGAAAAGATCTCTGGAAGCAGACAAGGACTTCAGATTGGTGGAACAATACATTCTCATAAAATCTAAATAAGCTAGAATTTGAAGAATACATATTAAAAACATTTTTAATACCTGTACCTTCTCTTTATTTTTTTATTTTTTTAACCCTTACCTTCCGTCTTGGAATCAATACTGGTTATTGGTTCCAAGGCAGAAGAGTGGTAAGGGCTAGGCAATGGGGGTTAAGTGACTTGCCCAGGGTCACACAGGTAGGGAGTGTCTGAGGTCAGATTTGAACACAGGACCTCCCATCTCTGGGCCTGGCCTGTACCTTCTCTTTAGAACCAATTGGTTCTAAGGCAGAAGAGCAGTTAAGGCTAGGCAATGGTAATTAAGTGACTTGCCTAAGGTAACAAAACTAGGGAATATTTGGGGCCAGATGTGAAGCCAAGACCCCCTGTTTCCAGACCTGGTTCTCTATCCATAACTGCTGAGCTGCCTCAGATATTCCATTTAATTAACAAACATTTTTAAGAGAAAGGCAGTGTGGCATAGTGGCTGAAGGGTCAGCCTTGAATCAGGCAGACCTAAATGTAAGTCCAAGCTCTGACTTTGGCTATATTACTATAGACAAATTCCTTGCCTCCCAGTTTTTCACAGCTACTCCCATCACCCCTCTCCCTTTTAGGTAGTTCTCTAAGATTATACATTACAGATGAGGTACAAATCTTCATAAGTAGGTACTAATCCCTAGAGATAGAGAGAAAAATGAAACTTTTTACCCTCAGGGAAGTAATATTCTAACAGGGAAATGTAACCTGTACATAGATAAGTACATACGAGGAAAGTTGACATTGATGAGAGCCCTAATATTTGGGGCATTGGGAAAACCTTAGAAAAGAAATGGTGTTTGTTGATTACCCCCCAAAAAAAGTATTTGACTACTTTGTAAAGAATATAGTCATAAAGGTTCTCTTCAAACACATTGTGTCTCCTGTGCATACATTTAATTCAATAATTTAACTATGGAATAAATATTCATTAATTTTTTTATTGTCAGCAAGGCATGAAACAAGGAAGCATGCTCACCAACGTCATGGAAGATGCCAGACAAAAAGATTCTTTCTCATAGCAAGGTTTTCTATATATTCCTGTTCATGAATAGCATTGCGCTGACTACTTGATACCCAGAAACATGACTAGGCCTCTTCATTGAGATTATCCATCTTTACTTGAATGGTATCAGCTTAAATATTTCCCCTCACATTCCCCAAAAAAGCCAAGAGTGTGTCACCCAGATTATGCTATACAGATAGATAGTGAGCTCATTGAATTGGTCTCTTAGTATTCAGGTATTAAGTGGGTGCTGCAAATGAATATAAAGCCAGGTCTGGAATTTGGGGGCGGGGGGAGGGGAGAAAAAGTCCTACTACATTGTATTTGGAAAACTGTGCAGTGATCTTATTCCTTTCTTTGCCACAAAAACCTATCTTTTGTGCATCATTATGGTGATGCTATAACCTTGTGAATCATGAACATAATGATATCCAAAGAATCAGAATTACATGTAATGGTAATGTAGATGGGTAATGTGAAAGACACTTGATAGGCAGAAATGGGCCACAAAATATTTCCAACAATGACTCGTACATTTAAGAGATGCCAAAAAGATACCAACAAGCATTTGTTAAGTGCTTACTATGCTTTAGTACTGTGTTCAGAGATAAGAATGTCCTCAAGGAGCTTACATTCTGTCAAAGAGCTAGCATTCATCATTAGGGACATATAAAAAATAGGTGGGCCTGTTGTGTAACAAGATCAAGTGATAAGATAGCCCAGAGATGTGCCTCCATTATTTGGACAGGTTCCAAGAGAATTATGGAAAAAACATTGACAAGAGTAACACAGAATGGGAAAGCCTGTGTAGACTATACCAATGGAGGGAGTATTCATGCTGACAAGTTCACAGATCCATTTAAGTAGAATTATTTATGGAAAAGTAAATAGATTTCATTCCTTCTATATGATATTAAAAGTAAAATATTCAGATACCCAAGTGGACTTTTTATTTTATTGATTTCCATGGCTTAATAAAGTGCCGGACTTAGAGTTAGGAGTACCAGAATTCAAAACCTGCCACAGTCACTAGCTATCTAACTTAACAGTTAACTTGATATGTCGTTTTTCATTTTGAAAAGTGCTCTATAGGCCTGTGACCCTGTGGAATAGATGCTTTTAGTCCTATTTTAGAGATAGAGGAAACTAAGAGAGAGGTTGCCATTTATTAGTGTTTAATAAGTGATTCTTAGCCTTAGTTCTCCCATCTATAAAATGTTGTGAAGATCAAATAAGGTTATATGTATCCCTCATCCCTCCCCCTGGCATATACATCTTAAATGAGAGATTTTATGCCACTTGTCAGTAAGTTATTGATTATGCTTTCTGTTGACCTTTGGCTAACCTGAAATTTTGATTTTGTTTTAAGATTGTGGTATTTATTCCATGATTCATAGCAATTAACATAAAAATATTGATGTTTTTTAAAATGTGGATTTTTGCTTTAGAAGAGTGCCTTGGAGTGCTTTCTTTGTAATGTAGTAGTGTACTCCCCCTCCCATGGCCCCCCAAGTGGAATATCTGTTCCAGAGACAGTTTTGTTTCCTCTTTATATGTTTTATCCCCAATGCAGTGCTTTTCATAGAGGAGAGGCTTACTAAGTACTTATCAAATTAAATTGTTAGCTGTTTTTTCACTTCGAGCTCTTGCAAATCTCAAAGTGGTCTTTAATGCGATTTTTCATTTTTTCCCCCCTCTACAGTGAATATCAGACATTAGAAGAAAAAATAGAAACACTGAAAAGAAATCACAGTTTGGCATTAGGACGACAAAAAGGTTATGAGGAAGAAATTATTCATTTTAAGAGAGAACTGCGAGAACCACAGTTTTCTGATGCTGAGGAAAAGTACAGAGAAATGATGATTGTGATGAGAACAACAGAACTTGTGAACAAGGACCTCGACATTTATTACAAGGCATTGGACCAGTAAGTGTTATCTTATAGACCCAATTCCCACTTTCTTCAGAAAAAACACACTTCTCTAATTTGTCTGCTCTTTTTGTTAATTCTTTTGAGATTCATATTTTTACCTGTACATGAACTGCAGACATTTCTCATTTTATGTAAGCGAACTGTTCTGCAGACTAAACATCTCTGGGACTCGGCTTCTTTTATTGTAAAATTTATTGGACTGTGTGGCCAGTTACCTGCACTATGTTGATACTTGTGTTTTTAAACCTCTGAATATGAGAATATTCCTAAGATGTGGTTGGAAAAGCAAGAGAGAAAAAACTAGCAAGATGTCATATTCCTTGAAGGAGGGTCGCTAAGGAAATTAATACCTGGTGAAGATGAAGACTCAAGGCTTGAAAGAAAGTTTTGGTGCTACAAAGCTTTTCCTGACTAGCCTCTTCCTCACAGAGGCGAGTCCTATTTTGCAGTTCCAAGCACTTGACACAGTTCATATTTCACAATATATGCCTGGATTCCTGTTTTTCCTGGACAACATACAGATGGGAGATGGGGTATTGTATATGAAGAACAGTAAGAAGCTCAGTTTGGTTGAATCATAGAACACGTGAAGGGAAGTATTATCTTATACAGCTGGAAGGGTATGTGTGGGGCTAGGTTGGGAAGGGCTTTAAAAAAATAAACAGGCATTTATATTTATTTCTATTTAGTGGCTAAAAAGCCACTAGAATTTTAGAAAAGGAGGGTCCAGGTGAGATCTGTGATTTAAGAAAAACACTGATAAGCATATGGAGGACAGATTGGTGTGGAGAAAGATTTAAAGTAAGGAGACTAAATTAGGACATTATTTCTGTGGTCCAGATGATGGAAGAGAACAACCTGATCTAAAGGTGTGTCATTTATCATTATGTGAGTGGACACATGAAATGTTGTGGAGATAGAAATGACAAGACTTGGCCACTGATTTGTGATGTTGAATAAGTAAGAGTGAGGAGTGGCAAAAATCTGTTGGATGGATTGGCAGGAGAAAGAGAGATTGGAAGCAGTAAAACTTGTTAGGAGACTATTCAAATTAGGTAGATGAGAGACCTTGTGAGAAGAATAAGAAGGAATAGATGTGAGAAATATTATTTGAGTTGTGAGATGAGGAAAGAATCAAAGAAAATACTTGGGGAAAGGGTGAAGGTCAATGTTCTTCTAAGAAAAACTTCAGTGATTCCCATTGCCTAAAGGATAAAGTTTAGATTGTTCATGCCAGATTCAAGGATCTCTACCTGTTTTCCCTTACTCTCCTACCTTCAAACCAAATCAAACCTACCATTCATTTCAGCATTTCTTTGCCTTTTTCATCTTTCACTGCTATTTCGTCTTTCAAAAATGCCCTTTCTCTTCCATCTTTCCTCCCCCTCCTTCCCCTCCCTATCTTCTCCTGTTGAAGTTGTATCTATTCTTCAAGATCTGTTTCAAGTGCTGGTTCCTTCTTAAAGGTTTGCCCCATCAACCTCATCTATATGTGATCCCATTTCCCCTTTTGAACCCATTATCTTGTCTTATACTATTCTTGTGTCATTTAACTGTATCCTATATTGTACAATTATTTGTGTACTTAATCCTTCATTTTAGGCTGGAAGAGGTTGACAGAGATGACAGATTCATACTCATATTTATAAACCTTGCCATGCTGTGAGAAGTATAAGAATTCATTGACTGATTGCTAGACTGAACTGAAGGGAACCCAGCAGCTTCTGTAGTCCATTTTTATAAAAGTTTTCCTGCAAACACTGAATGCAGCTTTCCTCTCCTCAAGAAAAATGGCCCTAGTTAACCTTCTTTTCCCTCTTAGAGTTAAGCTTGAATTCAGTGTAGTGTTGCATTTTTGTGTCTATTTAAGGTAACGCAGGAAATTAGCCCTGCATTTTTAAGAAAAGCTGATTAGTATCTGTTATTAGTAATCATCTGAAAAATCACTGAGACTAAGTATCTCCAGCGGTCAAAGACTTTTAAGTCTAAATACGTATATAGGGGGAAATCTGTCGTATTGTATCTATAATGTAGGAATTAATATTCAACCCAAATTTGGAGCATATTACTAAGCAAAAAGCAAATTTTCTCTTCTACCTCATGACTTTTTGTATTACAAGATAGAAAGAGCCTTTCATACACCACATACAGGACAAGCAACAACCCTTTGAGATGGAATTCTTTAAGTAGCCCCTAAAGCTCTTTGTAAAGGAAATTACCTTCATCTTTGGGCCTTGATTAGCACTCTTTTTTGCAATTCCCTAATGCATTAATCATGTAATGTAGTTTATCACAGCAATTTGTATTTATATCTTATCCACTTGTTGTTGTAAGCTCCATGAAGGCAGAAATCTTTTCTTACCTAATTTATCTCCCTAATTTCCAGCACTGTACTTTGCAAAATGGGTATTACATACATGTTTGTGAATGAGTAAGATAAATGAATGATGTCTAGAAATCATTTAACTAAAACTGCTTTTTCTAAAGTTACCAATGATTATTTAATCACCAAATCTAATAGCCTTTTCTCAGACTTGACCCTTTTTGACCTCTCTGCTGGATTTGATACAATAGACCACTTTCTCCCCTTGGGTACTCTTTCCTCTCTAGATTTTCCCAATACAGCTCACTTATTTCTCTTCCTACCTATCTGACCGTCCTCAGTCTACTTTGCTAATTTTTCATCTATGTTATACCCACTAACTATGGATGCTCACAAGTGCTCTGTCTTTTACTCTGTTCTCTTTTTTCTCTATATTAATTTCTCACTTGGTGATTTCATCAACTTCCACATATTCAATTATCTTCTCTATACAGATGATTCCTAGATTTACATATCTAGCCGGAATCTCTTTCCCGAGTTCCAGTTAATCATCATCTACTGACTCTTGGACATTTTAAACCAGATAACATGTAGATATCTCCAACTCAGCCTGTTCAAAATCGAATACATTATCTTTTCCCTCCAAATTTTCTTTTCAACTTCTTTATTACATGTCAAGAACACCCTCCATCTTCCCAGACACCCTACTGGGGTTTGTTACTTTAGTGTCATCGTGTCATCCTCACTTACCCTCACTCATTTCCATTACCAAATCTTGTTTCTGTCTTTACAACCACTCTTGTATATGACCTCTTCACTCCACAGCAACCTCCCCCTGGTATGGACTCTCCTCACTTTGTACCTGTACCATTAACCTTCCAACTGGTTTCCCTGCCTCTAGTGACTCCACTCAGCTGGAGGTGATAATATTTGCATTACCTTCTTCCCAGGATTGTTGATGGTCAAGTAAGATTATGTAAAGCACTTTACAACCATTTAGTGCTTTATAAATTAACTCTTGCTCTTATTTTATTATTATCCTTTCCTAGTTTTTAACAGTATCTTGATAATCCTACATGCCACTTTCTGATGAACCTGCCCTAATAACCCCACCCCCACCCCCACATATACACACTTACAATCTTTCCCTCGTCCAAATCGTCATGGCATTCTACAGTCTCTTCCTGCTCTTTGCTTTCTGCCTTGAATTATAGATGTCTATGAATTCATCTTCTCTCTCCTATTAGACTATGTAAAAGCCCCCAAAGAAGTGAAAAAATCTTATTTACCTGTTTACCCTTATCTTTAAGCACAGCCTTACATTCACTCAGTAAATAAAGTGGTTGAGTTTTATAGCTAGTCTGTTTCCCCTATTACAATATTCTAAATTGTATGGTTTTTCTTTAAGACTTCAAAACATTTATTCAAGTGTTTAAGTCACATCAGGCCTCACTGACTCCCTGAGATTCTCTTTGGAGTCCTAATGATTAAATTATACTTCCATATCCACATAGCTCTGAGTCCAAAAACCATATAGGGTCTCTCCCTCTCCCACCCTTATTTTAGTGCTAAAGAAGCTTGTAATGTTTCCTGTCCAGGATGAGAATAAGAAGGGAACAAAAGGATTTTATTTCAACCATATATAAGTTGAGTTTCAGTGTTAATGGAAGTGAACTTATTTTTTAAAGTTTGAATGAAGAAGTTTATATTTAAAAATATTAGCTTCATGGTTTCATGATTGTCCCAAAAATAACACACACACCCCAGTCCCCCCAGTAAAAGTACTTAGAAGCTTGGAAGTTGGAGTGTAACGAGTGAATACCAAGATCTTACAAATGGGTATAAAAAAGTAAAAAAATGTGGGCGATTATGAGGCAACAGGTGGCATCCTCATCAACAAGCTATGGGTGGGTTTTAGTCATTTGCTGTTTTTTCCAGTTCTTTTTATAATTTGCATTATAATCCCTCATCTGATAATATTTAAAATGTATTTTGTGTTGAGTCATTTCTTGTTTCTTTTGCTGGTGAATCAAAAGATCATGAAATGATTTTGCCGAAGTAAGTAGCATAAAGTGAAGTTTCATTTTGTGAATCAGATAAGAAACTTGCCATGGAAGTAAAGTCCATCTCATATCTTTATTATATTTTACCCTGAGAGTAATAATGCCTTCCTTTGGTAATATTTTAAATATTCCTAAATTGTCCAAAGAAACTTGAGAATCTTTTGTTGAAAGGTGACATGTCATTGCAAAGTTTCATTGCAGTTAGTGACATTACTTTCAGTTTTGCAGTTATTTTTCCCATTCTTTTGAATTAAGAAGCTATTGGGGGGGGGGGGGGGGCAGCTGGGTAGCTCAGTGGATTGAGAGCCAGGCCTAGAGATGGGAGGTCCTAGGTTCAAATCTGGCCTCAGACACTTCCCAGCTGTGTGACCCTGGGCAAGTCACTTGACCCCCATTGCCTAGCCCTTACCACTCTTCTGCCTTGGAGCCAATACACAGTATTGACTCCAAGATGGAAGGTAAAGGTTTAAAAAAAAAAAGAAGCTATTAGTTACTAAGTAAAATCAAGAAAATGTACCTTGACCAAATAGGGAAGATTTATGACAGCTAAATAGCATTTGGGGTTAAGATACAGATATCTGAGGTTTATTTTTTGGTGTCTAAAACACCTTAATCTTCTAACCTCTATCATCTCTTCTGCATCACAGCTTGTCAGATGGCCAAGTTTTCCAAATGACAAAAAATTTAGATAGCCTAGATCAGAGGGTTAGAAAAAAACTGAAGCGTTTTAGACTTTGCCTAAGTGAAGAAGGGAAGGCAGTGGAGCTGGGGATTCTAGAACAACTTGTGCCAGTGCATGGCAGCCAACTGCTTCTGCTTCTTCCTGATGGAAATTTCTTCTTAGTGTTTCTGTCAGTGTGTGAAATCCTGATAGTATCATACCACTTTACTCTTATTAATAATTGTAGGGTAAGCAGAACAGGCAGATCATCTGCTTTATGTTTAGTGGTGGGCCCTCTCCTTGATCTGCATTAAAGATGGGTGAATCTCCTCATTAGAGACTCCTCACTTATTGGTGAGGGTAAGTCAGATATCCCTGTAGGAGTCTAGCAGCCCAGACTCTAGTTTGAAGAAGTGATGGGAGTGATGGGAACTGTAGTCCTGTGATGCTTAAATATAAGAGCAGCTATGGGGGAATTCTTCTCCTTCTTAGCTTAGCTTCTTAGCTTCAGTGTATCATGACAGGGGCTGATAACTCAAAGACTTGTTCTGCAAATTCGAATTATCTCTATCTTCATTTCCCCTGACCTGGTTCCAACCCCAGAAAGCACTGTTCAACAAATACTTGCTGTACTTTACATCAGTGGTAAATGGGAGAAGTGCCTAAAAATCTTTCTTTTTTACCTCTAATAACTTAGAACATCTTAGGTAAAAACTTCTGAAAGGAATAAACGTATTTTCTATGATGTTTATAATATATACCCAAAAAGTGACTTAATAAAATTCATTTTTTAATTGATTCACTGGTCCCAAGAGCAAAGCTGATCAATTGAAGCTTTGCAGGAGAGGACCAATGAGATTCTTGTGCCAAATGAAATAAAATTTATATGGCTCTTTTGTAATGAGAAGTTTATAATATTCATTTGTTTACTGGTGAATTTTTTTTCTTAGTGCAATAATGAAGTTTCATAGCATGAAAATGGAAGAAATCAATAAAATTATTCGTGATCTCTGGCGAAGTACCTACCGAGGCCAAGGTGATTTTTAATTTACTTATTTCATTAATACTCTTTATCTTGAGTCTAATTCCACAGTTAACAGATCTGCTTTAGCCATTCCTTTGAATTTCCTCCAAACTTCCTGTCATCTTCCCCAGATATGTCTATCCAGCAAAAATGAAGTCATTTCTATGTTATATACCATTTAAGATGAAGCATTTTTGATGGCTCCTTATTTTCTAGGGCTTTGGGCTGGTCCAATTCTTTCATTGCTACTCCTCTCATATCTTCTTTCTTACTCCCTTTCCATTATTATCTCCTACTTCCTCATTACCTTTCTTTCTGAGAATTTTATCTTGGTATGATCTTGTACCAAGAAGATAATGCTACATTTTCTGTTCACAACCTTAGCATAGTTTACATAATTTGGCTATGATGTATATAATAATTAGCCTGAGTTGTAACAGGAAAAAAGGGTTTGGGCTTATATTCTTTTGAAGAATGTAGATATGGATACAGTCAGATAAGGAGAAAACCCATCATGAGGAAATTGATAGTGGAACTAAAAAGGGCAAAAAGGATGCTCCATTACCTAACCTTAGTTTTGGCATCATGTGAGTAATACTTCCTGACTTGACAGTCAGTTTTTTAAAAAAAAAAATCAACTTCATATTTTAAAAGGAACTTTAAAATATTTTTTGTTTTCAGCCTAGCCCAGAGTTCCACTTTAATATCTGCTACTTAAAACCAGTAATATCCTATGCCATCTGACCCATCTGAAATCAATCAGGATTTTTTTTTCAGTCAGTCAACAAACACCCATTCGGGCATGGTCCTAGGCTCTGAGGATAGAAATACCAAACAGGCAAATTTAGTGTGTCACAAAGTGCAGGAAGGGAATAATATTCAGTGAAGCTAGAACATTAGGTTGGGGTCAGGGTGCAAATGGCCTTAAAAGCCAAACAGGACTTTATATTTGATCCTAGAGCAGTCAGGAGCTACTGTTATGATATTGATTGTGATACTTCCCATACTACTCAGTGTTCTCTTCAACAAAACATTCTTTTTTTCTCTCAAACTCTTTTTCACTGTGTCAGATATTGAATATATAGAAATTCGATCTGATACAGATGAAAACGTAACAGCTTCTGACAAAAGGAGGAATTACAACTATAGAGTCGTAATGCTAAAAGGAGATACAGCCTTGGATATGCGAGGACGGTGTAGTGCTGGGCAAAAGGTAGGTATACAGAATTGTTTTAGCATTTACATATAGGTAGAGCAAAAGGGGGTGGGGGGAGGAAGACTTATGATTCTTTCCAGGCAGAGATGAGAATATGAATTCTGACCCAGAGAGGTGGGTAGTATAAGGGTTAGTAGCATAGGACATGGGGAGATCTGGATCACACTCTTACCTCTGATGCCATCAAGATGATCATGATATCTCTCTGGGTCTTGGTTTTCTTGTCCATAAAGTGGGGAAAATAATAGCATCTATGTCATATGAGTGTGAGAATCAAGGGAAATAATATATGTAAAGTGATTTGCAAATTTTAAATGCCTACAAAACTTGGGATTCCCAGAATCATGGAATTTTAGAATAGGAAGGAACTGCAGCAACCATTGAGTCCAAACTATAGCTGAAATGAATCCCTCTTATATAACATCCCCATTGCCAGCCTTTTACTGGGAACACTCCACCCCCTGAGATAGCATATTTCATTTTTGAGTAGTGCTGTTAGGAAGTTTTTCTTGATACCAAACTGTTGTTGCTCCTAGGGACCAAACAACATGCCTCATTCTTCTTCCATATGATATCCTTTCAGATACTTGAAGACAACTCTCATCCTTTTGAGCTCTCTCTTCTCAAGGTTGACCTCCCCTTCCTCCCCCAATAGGCTTTAACCTATTCTCTTATGACATGGACTCAAGGCCTTTCACCATCCTATTTGCTCTTATCAATGCCCAAACAGGACATTAAATAAAGCATTTTAGATGTAGGCAGTCATCATCTCCCTGGAAACACGTACCTTCATTGATATAGCCTGAAGTCTTGGGGGGGTTTTCTTGCCACTTCTCACCAAGATGATTTTTTTTTTTAACCCAAGTACAAGACTTTGTATTTTACCCTGTTAGATCTTAGCCCACTGCTCTAGACTGTCAAGATATTTTGGGATTCTAACCTTGTCATCAAAGGAAATAGATAAATGTCTGCAAAAATAAAAAATGTATAAGCCAACAAAGTAAGAAATTATCATCTTAATTCAAAATCAGAAAAGGAAATAGAGCAAGTCATAAGGGAACTGTCATAAAATATAGAAAACTATTATGAGTAGCAATAAGCAAAAAATGTTTACAAGAGAGACATACACAAGGAATTAGATCATTAGTTCTAAGTATTAGAACTGGAAGGGACCCTAAAGGCTATTAGGGCCAAGGCCTTCGTTTTACAGATGAAGAAACTGAGCCTGAGAGGGCTATTTACATGTAGTAAATAAGTGCAAGATAGGATTTGACATCAAAGAATCTTTACTCCAAGTTTAGTGCCTGTTGCCAAGGTACCTCCTCATTACTCTCCATTGTATCTCTAAAAGGTCTTATTGGCTTAAGAAACCATAATTAACCAATAAGGTAAATGAGAAATATAGTAATAACAAATAAAGCATTAAATTGAACTCATGTGTTTTTTTTTTAAAGCAGCCCAATAGTATGAGTATTTTTGGCATGTTTGAATCTTTAGACTTGCTGATATTGTCTCTAGTCAGCCAAAGGTATATTGACTTTACTCACATTTCTGCTAGGTAGTGGAGTGGATAGTCCTGGAGTTAGGAAGTTCTGAGGTCAGATTTGGCCCCAGACACTTCCCAGTTGTGTGATCTTAGGCAAGTCACTTAACCCTGATTGCCTACCCTTTTTCTCACTTCTTTTTTAGAATTGAAACAAAGGCAGAAGGTAAGGGGTTAAAAAAAAAGTATATATTTTCTGCCTATAAACAGATAATGGATTTGGAGAGAGAACTATAACTACCATTCCTTAAAAACCTTATGAAAAAGATCCATAAGGTCAACATATAGTTGATTATACATCTAGCATGAATTTCATGGTGCCTAGGCCACGTGCTGAATTGCGTATCTGGGGTTTTCCATCATATGGAAATCCAAAGGTTCGACTACATTGTGATTGGACCTCATATAGAGTATAGGGTTCAGTTCAAGAAGCTAGCAGTTAAGAGAGAAGTGGCAAATATTAAAGACTCTAAAAGAGAAGTAAAGTCTTAAAGGGCAATAATGTTGCATCTGTGATGCTACTTTATGGGAAAAATTAGAATTAAAAATGCTTGGTCTGCATAAATTGGAATACTACTAGAATTTTTTTTAACCTTTAAAAGAGGGGAAAATAAGTAACCTTTTCTCTTTGTTGAGGTCAGCACAAGAAATGGTTTAAAATGTCCTGGGAGAAATTACCAGACTTACTAGACACATCCAGATGACTATGGTGACCATATTTTCTGACTCCCGAATCATGGCTCTTGATCTGATGGACTGTTTATCTCACCTCCTTAGAACTTCATTTCCTTTCTAGAACTTAGGACTATCTAGAAAAATCCAGGAGATAATAGTAGCCTGTAGTATGTATGTTCAATGAAATTTGCCTGCCTGCCTTCCTGGATATATACGAAAATCGATTTATATAATTCCTTTGCCTCTACCTTAAAGCAAAAACAAAAACAAAAGCTTTCCACATAGAATATAATTCTACCTGTTGGCACTAGATCAGTTGGCTTGTGTTGAAACTTAAATAGCCAGAGATTATTGTCTACATTGGCTGAATTTTTATTTTCATAAAAAGCTTTCAAGTTTGGCTTATGCTTACAAACTTCCCTTCTTCAGATAGCTTCTGAGATTAGGAAAGGTTTCTTCCATTTCCATTTTAGCTGAAGAAGAATTGAGATTTAACTCTGCTTTCATCATCTGGAAATAAACAACTGGATAGTTGAAAACTTATAATTTCAGTGAAAATTTACAACAGCCAATTCTTACCTCTATATAAGTGTAAAGTAATTCTGATGTTTTTACTTTTACAAATGAAAGATGACTTCATGAAAACAAAATCAGAAGCAATTTTACCTGTATTTTTCTCTCTTCTATTCAGATTGTTTATGAAGTCATCAGACTCATACATTCAGTTAGATAACTGCTTATATTTATGTTAGCTGTGTTCAGCCACTTTTTGTGTTGGACCTTTGTCAAGAAGCTGCCCCTTTCCAGTTAAAAGCAGTTGAAAACACTCTCCTAACTTCTAATGGTTCAGGAAGATGGCTATAAATAAATGAAGCCCTATCTTCACAGGTGAAGAGGGGTTAAACAACAGTTTATCATAACAGTTCTTCAGGAAAGATAGTCATAGGATTGACCACCAGAAATTGCTAAGAACTAAGAGAGCCAGGGGCAGGTAGGTAGCACAGTGGATAGAGAGCCAGGCCTAGAGGTCCTAGATAGAAATCTAACCTCAGACACTTCCTAGCTCTGTGACCCTGGGTGAGTTAGTTACTTAGCCCTATTTCTCTAGCCCTTGCCATTCTTCTTAGAATTGATACTAAGACAGGTCAGGGTTTGGGGGGGGGGGGGAGAATTAGACTGTCTCTGATATACTTTCTAATATAAGATTGTGTATTTCATCAAAGCAGACTGCCAGGGTTAAGAATTATATCGACCCCCTCAGATTTAAGGTCTTTTTAGACATTGTCAGTTTTACTTCATACATTTCAGTGATAATCTTGAGTAATTACCTTAAAAGAAATTGAGAATCAGAAATGAATGATATAAGAACTCCTGGTAGTGATTAGATACAGCTTGAGTGACATCTTGCTATAGTGGAAAGAACACTGGACAGGTCATCAGAGCTCTTGGCTCTGCTGCTATACCAACTGGATAGCTCTGGGCAAGTCCTTTGTCCAGTAGGTAGAATCATGTCACTCTCCTTAGTAAAAATCTTTCAGTGGCTCCCTGTTGTCTTGAGCAGAAGTATCAAATACCCATAAGCTGCATGCAACTCACAACACTCTCATGCAGCCTGAATCCAATTGACATGTAATTGTGAAATATATGACAAAATTAATTTAAAAGATACATAGTTTTCTAAATATGAGGGTGCAGGGATCCTTATATACAGTTTAGTGACCATTTTCAATTTGATTTTGACACCAGCGGTCAAGAGGATCTTGAACCTGCTCATGGTTTTCCATTAGCTACTCTTTTCATCTTCTCCTTCACCATTTTTTTTAGGTTTTATTTTAGAATTTCTTTGGTTACTTGTTTTGTCTTTTTCTGTCTGGATCTGTGATTTCTTTGCTATAGAGAATTCCTAATGAGGAGACTTTACACTGAGATATGTAGTCACTGTTTTGCAACTTGGAGATTGCTAGAGGTCACTGTGGAATGAAGTGACTTGCCCAGAGCCACTCAGCCAGTAGATGCTAGGTGCAAGATTTCAACCATGGTGTTCCTAATTCCAAGACTTGCTTTTTCCTTTACATCACCCCATATCTCTCATAATATTGGATTCTCAGTATGTAGTCCTTGATGAAACACGATTCTCATGAACTTTGGCTTCTCCAGAATGTGGCTTAAGTGGTTGATTGAGATCCTTTGGTTGGAAATGATACTTGTGACATTTCCTTGAGCCTGGCAAACACAAGGGCCCATCTTCCAGGCTCAGATTCAAATACCTTTTTCTTCTGGAAGGTTTTTTTTGGGGGGGAGGTGGAGTTGGTTTTTTACATTTCATAGACTTAGCTCTAATTGCAATTCACTTTCCCTCAGGTACTTGCTTCTCTTATCATTCGCTTGGCCCTGGCAGAAACCTTTTGTCTGAACTGTGGCATTCTTGCCTTGGATGAGCCTACAACAAACCTTGATAGAGAAAACATTGAATCTCTTGCACATGCACTAGTAGAGTAAGTATTTATCACATTGGGAGGGAACAGTGGTAGCTTTATAGCAATAACTTTTTATTTTAAAAAGCATCAAGAAAAGTGAATTCCCATTTAAAATAAGTTTGGAGTGAAAACTGTACAAAGACTTCATGAAGAATTTGATTTGTTTCAGTATAAGGGTTTGTTTGGTGGAAATTTAAAAAAAATGTTCAGCTCATGTTTTTCTTAACTGATCACACATCGGACCATCATCAGGAAAGAAGTAGGTTTTTTCTTTTCTTTGATTCTTCTCTTTTTTGTGTATGTGAATTTGACCAATATCAGAAAATAAGAACATATCCAGATGTAAAAAACAGTGAATGAGGATATAGCAAACTGAATCTCTTATTATGTATATCTTTGTCTTTTTAAAGTATATATTAAATATAACAAAAATAACACTTTCTTGCTTATTTCTGTTCCTGTCTAAATTTCCTTCTGCTCGTTTCTGTGTATTTTAAAATATTTCATTGATGATCCTTTCTTTTTCTTCATCTCTCCATTCTCCCATTCTTACCTCATAAAAAAAAAAAGGCAAAAGCCGAAGGGCTTTTTTTGTTGTTTTAATGGAAGCATTAAGCAAAAAAATTTTTTTTTAATCACATATTGGTTGTGTATGAAAATATGTCTCATTCTGTACCTATATCACCTTGACATCTCTTTCAAGAGATGAGGAACATGTTTCATAATCAGTCTTCCAGAGTCATGATTGGTTGTTGCTTTGAAAAAGTTCCTAGATCTCTTGACATTCTTTTCCTTTAAAGTCTTGTATTTATTGTATCAATTATTCTTTAGATTCTTCTGCATTCTGCAATAGCTTCTATAAGTCCTCCCAGGTTTCTCTGCCCCTAGACTAAAATACAAAAAAGCCTTTTACCACTCCTCATTGTTTTACTGGCCTTCAGATCACTCTCCTTTTCTAGAGTTTGCTCCATGATTCCATCTTCTCCACTCTGATCCCTGTCCTCAGACCAGGTGACAGAAGTATACATTCCTTAAGTACCTATTATGTACAAGGCTCTCTGCTCTCTTTGTCCTCTGTTGACATTCTCCTGGGGGAATGGAACATAAGCACAAATCATTATTATAGTACAAGAAAGATGAGAAGCTGTGTGGCCTATTGGATAGAGAGCCAAGAGGAAAACCTGGGTTCAAGTCCCACTCTGGCATGTGCTAGCTGTGTGACCTGGGCTGGGCACATCGTTTTACCTCTCAGTGCTCTGAGAAACTCTCTAGGGTTGTCTCTTACATTAGAAGGGGTGCCCTATAGCGGGAGAGGGGGCTTCCTCATTGAGGAGTTCCCTTTTTCAGTGAAATCACAGGTCTGGTCCTTATCCCTACCCCTACAAGGAGGATAGAGGAGGATCTGAGCCATCAGCAGGGGAGATCAGGAAGGCACTACCTATCCCAGGGCTGAAGGGGGAGCACCCGAGGGGGCAAGGACAGCAATAGTGAGAGAGACAGATGTGGAAAGCAGAGACACCATCAGGGAGCTCTGACACCCCTCCAGGTGAGATGAGCTAGACTGGTAGATGTGGGCAGAGGAAAGGGAATGGTAGAAGAAGCATGACAGAGACAGAATCAACAAGATTGGGCCACTGGTTGGTTGCTCCACTGTACTCTGGCTCCTTATCTTGACCTTTAGGAATCTTGTCTTCTTTCTTCAAAGCTTTTTTCCTCCTTGTGGTTGGCACTTACCCCCTCCCTATTTTCCTTAGACTTCTTGGTGTTATCCCTAACTTCCTCTCTTCCTCCTTTCCCCCTCCCTTTCTCTTTCCCTTCCTCAGTCTCTTCCTCCCCAAAAATGTTACATCTCTTGAGAGAAAGTGGGGACTGTTTGCTGTGCCCCCTAGAGTGGTAGTACCACTCTTCTTTTTTGGTTCTGACTTGTAATTTCATTAGGAGTTTAGGGAAATTCCGATCAACACAGATCAGTCACTTCTCTACGCCTGGATGGAATCTAAGAGGGTTGTCTAGATTGCTGAGAAGTTAAGTGACTGGACTGACACACAGCCAGAATGGTTCATAGAAATTGAGATTTCAGGTCATTTTGAATGTCCATTACCCTATGATGCCTTGTTTTACTTGTACATAAGTGGCATTTTTACATGCTTAGTGAATTGAATTGAATTTCTTTGCTTGAGAATGTTCATGGGAAGTTGTGGAGTGTGCTGCCACATAGACCCAAGATGAGCTGATTTTGCCTGAATACCTAACTGATGTTTAATATTAAAAAGTTAGATTGCTTTAGTCAAATATCTGTTAGTGGGAGAAGTGTGGGCAAACTCAAAGACACAATCTTTGTGCTTCCTGATTTAATAACATTCTTTTAAATAGCCAGGCTTCCAGTTTCTACCAATTTGGGGGCTAACATCTTTTCTATGTCAGATTAATAACGTCATGAATATGCAATCCTTGTTTTGAAATGGCATTCTTGGTTTAATGAGATAGTAGGGGGTTATAAATATTTTAATCTTTTAGGGACTCATGATTTCATAAATATAGTTACTCTCTCCCACAGCACATCACAACCACTCTTTAATTTGGTGAATGGTCTTTGAGAGTTTTGGTGGTCAAAAAATTCATCATCTTGTAGCATATCTGGTGAGGAACCTCTTCCCTCAAGCAAAGGCTGGCAGTAGTCAAAACTCTTCAGTTCAGGAGAACCTGCCTGACTAGAATTTGTGCTCTGCCAGCCTAGTCTTTGAGCCCCCAGGGTCACCTCCACCACAGGATCAGACTTCAGATTAGGATGTCAGTGGAAATACATTGTACACATTCAGAAATAAGCATATTAAGGGGGCAGCTGGGTAGCTCAGTGGTTTGAGAGCCAGGCCTAGAGATGGGAGGTCCTAGGTTCAAATGTAGCCTCAGACACTTCCTAGCTGTGTGACCCTGGGCAAGTTACTTGACCCCCATTGCCTAGCCCTTACCACTCTTCTGCCTTGGAACCAATACATTGTTGACTCCAAGATGGAAAGGAAGGAAGGAAGGAAGGAGCATATTTTTCTATATTTTCAGTTTATGATTAAAAAAAAAAGAAAAGAAGCCACAGTTCATTTATGGTATCATTACACAGGGATATCAGGTGGACAGCCTCAGCTTCAGAGCCAACACAACTTTAAATAGTGACATTAGGTAGAAATTGCCATTTTTTTTCCATTTTTGCCACTTGTAGAAACTGTAAGGGATGGGGGCAGAAATTGTTTCTCATTTATTCAGACATACACTGGGTATATTTTACATGTGTGTTTTAGAAATACATACATCCCAAAAGTAAGTCACTACCCTTACATGCCCTTCTTCTAAAAGTGATGTTGTACGTGCTTGACATGACATCGCTTAGCCCACGCCTCCCTGTTCTAGGGACATAATTCAGCAAGACAGTTGATGTGGTTCACAGGGAGTTGAATAGTCATTGGTAGAACTTTCTCCATCCTCCAGCCAGTTGTCATGCTTACTGGTGTTTTGCTACTACTCGGACCTGTATCTGTGGCATGGGTTAGCATTTTTCTGAATCCTCATATTGCCCCGCTAAACCTAAGCGTCTTTACCTTTGAGTGAATATGTTCAGTTTCTCCCCACAAAGAACAAAAATTTTCCCAACCCACCCACTCACTTACCTTCTGTGTGTCATAGCAGCGATGCATCTGATAACTGGTTGGGACTCATTTCTAGGTAGGCTCAACTCCTAAGAAAACTCTGGGGACCGCTTGTGTTATTCCCCCATCCATCATCTGTAATTTTGTTTTTAATATCAACAGAGAAGAAGAGTAGACAGGTCTGGGAAGTTCCCAAAGCAAGGAGAGTGAGACCTAGCTATTAGTTATAAGTTAAATGAAGCAGGCTATTTAAAGCAGGCTTTCCTACTGCTGAACCTCTTCAGAATTATTGGAGTTTGTGCTGTAAATAACTCCACTTTTTTGTGGGTGATTGGAATTCAAGTGGAGCTGCCAAATTGTTGAGTGAAAAGAAGGATTTGGAGTTAGGGGACCTGGGTTATATCTTCACCCTGCCGTTAAGACTTCTGGGACCCCAGGCAAATCATCTAACTTCTCCAGGCCTCAGTTTTCCATGCTGTAAAATGAGCTCTAAATCTGTGATTCTGATTCAGCAATAGTCTTTGAAATGTAATGTATGACTTCTTCATCCCTTATCCTCATCTCAACTATTACCTAGCTCAGTAGGGGCTGGATCCTCCATCCTTCTTCCCAGCATGAGAGATCAAGCCACTAACTGGGAAAAACATGTAGTCATCATCATTCACACTGGTACACTTTGTGAACAACACAAGAAAAGCCCACTTTTGTTCAGATTATTATAATACAATTTATTCAGGGTCCTATTATTTGGTTTCCTGACTTCAAAGAAGTCACATGAAGGGGAATGAAGTACCCACATGTAATGTGTGACATTTATTGAAAAGAGTTAAGAAAAAGGCTATGAAAAGTCTAAGAAGGAACATCATTCTTGACTTGGTACAGGAAAGGAGAGGCTTCCTGGGGATGAAATACATGCTACGGAGAGAAGATTCTTGTACCTTTAGTAATATGTGTGAATATTTTGTTCCAGGATAATAAAAAGTCGTTCTCAGCAACGGAACTTCCAGCTTCTTGTGATTACCCATGATGAAGACTTTGTGGAGCTTTTGGGTCGTTCGGAGTATGTAGAGAAATTCTACAGGATTAGGAAGAACATTGATCAGTGCTCAGAGATAATCAAATGTAACGTCAGCTCCCTGGGCTCCTATGTTCATTAAAGTCTTTTCAAGTAGCTCTCCCTCGACTCACTGAGATGAAAACACCTGTTTTCAATGATCAAGAATGACAAGAGCCCTGATAGTTGTCTCTAGCAACCTGGACCTGAGCTTTTGAACATTTGAAATGCAATTTGATTATAATAAAAATGGAAACTGTAATCTTAAATGGAATTTGTCTGGTTTATGAGTCCTTCAAAATCATCACTGAGATTTTAGACATGTGAATGGTTTCTCTGGCATGTAAAATGTGGGGTAATGTGTGCCCAATAGATACAGTAGGCTGTAGAGGGAAGCCCTCCACTGGAAGCTTCTAGTCCTAGCTCTGCCAAAAACTTTCTGTGTGAGTTTAGTTAAGTCTCTTTCTTAGCTGGAGCTTTTTTCTTATCTGAGCCTCATTTCCTCATGAGTAACCTGGGAGTTTTGAAGTATCTGTCCTACTCACCTTTCTTGGTGTTTATTTCTTAAATTGAAACCATTGTGTGAAAAAAATGCTTTGAAAAGAATTAAGTCGTACAGACTTTGTTGGCAGTTTGCTGAAGTATGTGTCTGTTGTCTGCATATATTTGCATGGTTCTGTAATGTGTGTTTAAAGGGACACAAAGAAGAATTGCATTTTTCTTGGCAGGAAATAGAAACCATCCCATGCCCTGTGTTACCCAAGAAAAGAACTTCCCTCTTCGGAGGTACCCAATTTGTAGTCAAGATCAACTAAAGATTAATATACCAGAATAGCCCTAGACAACTAAAATTATGTAATTTAACACTATAAAAAACATAACTTCATTAGTTGATTCCAGCTGATTAAGATGCATTTCCTCTACACTTAAAGTGAAAACCAGAGGAAGACCTATTATGGGGCACCTTGGCTACCCACCTCTGCTAATTACTATGTGGCAGGAAATAACCAAGATGTGTTATTTAGAAAACACTAGTCAGACTAGTCCAGGGGTTGTTAACTTGGGGTCTATGAATTCGAGTTTTTTAAAAAATAATTTGATAACTATTTTGATATAATTGACCTTTGTAATTCCATGTATTTTGTGTATTTAAAAACATTCTGAGAAAGGAGTCTGGGCCTTACTGCCAAAAAAAAAAAAAAGAAAAGAAAGGTTAAGCACCCCCAGTCTACTAGAACCAGGCTAAAGGATCTTCTAGGACTTTTTTTGTCCTGTATAGCTGCTATCAATCAAAAGTCCTAGCCTCTCTAGTGAAGACTTCATTAGACCATTAGAGATACCTAGGACAAATGTGCAAATCTGATTATTGGCGCAAAAAATGAGAATGATTAATATTGGATAATTGAAGCAAAGACTGTACATGTTTAGGACTTAAAGTTGGAAGAGATGTTAAAAGATCATCGTGTGTGTGTGTGTGTGTGTGTGTGTGTGTGTGTGTGTGTGTGTGTGTTTTAACCCTTAGCTTCCATCTTAGAATCAACACTGTGTATTGGTTCTGTGTTGACAAATTTCATTAGAAAAAACCTTTGAATAAGTTATCACCCTTTTAGGTTTAAGTAGTTTACAAGTTGCCCCACCTTTATAGGTACTTAGTATCCCATTGTATCAAGTCTAAAACAGTCATGACTCAAAGAACTTCCTGTCCCTTCCATAAGCATGGATCAAAGCACTTTCATTGTTCAGCAAGGCCTAAAGCAGTCTTAAGTAGAGTGGAGTAGGGACATTCCCAAGGCAAGGAGTTCTCACTATCTGCTAGGGAATTTTTTTAAGTAGAAGATTCCCCAATGGGGAAATTTCCAACATTCATAAGTCTGAGAAATTTTAAGGTTTACAGTTCCAAAGCCAGAAGAGTGATAAGGACTAGGCAATGGGTGGTTAAATGATCTGACCAGGGTTACACAGTTAGGAAGTGTCTGAGGTCAGATTTGAACCCAGGATCTCCCATCTATAGGCCTGGCTCTCAATCTGCTGAGTCACCTAGCAGCCTCCAAGATCATCTTCTAATTTTCTCATTTTACAGATGAGAAAATAAACCTGGAAAGGTCAAGTGACTCCCTGGATCACCCTACTAGCAAAGATGGGATCCCCATCCATCTTTTTTCTTGATGAAATTCTGCCCATCCTTTAAAGCAAATGTCACATCTCCCAACCCAGTATCCAACACATTATTCTGCTTCCCTTATGCACTTGACAGACAATCGTGGAATTTAACAGATTACCTGTAGGGAGCCTTACTTCTTGGCCACAAGTCAAATGTGAAAGAGGCCTGCCCTGATCTTTCCATCCCTTTTCTTTGGTAAAACAGGAAGCCATTTATAGAACAACAACAACAAAAATAGTTATGGAGATTAACATCAAAACAATTTATGAAGGGTGTTTTGGGCCAATAGTCAAGAAAAATGACTTGCAGGTCCCTCTAGATTCACCCCGCTTGTGAACCCAACTCCAAGGTGCCCTGAAACATGGCAGGTAGGAATTCTGAGGCCTCTGGTTCTTCTCACTTGTGTGACCTTGAGCAAATCACCTAACTTACCTGGGTCCCAGTTTCCTCTACAAAATGAGGGGCCTGTACCAAAAGGTTTCTGGGATGCCTTCAGACTCTTGATGATCCTCTAAGATTTCCTCTGCTTTTAGAGGATTGGGGTGTCAGTTACCAGGTAAGCATCTCTCAGGTTAATTCTGTGACCAGTATATCCTTTGACAGGAGGAAATTACTTCATTTAAAGAAAATGCCATCATTTTTCAACTTTAATTCATCATTTGGCTGTTAAAAAAAATTCCTAGAAACAAAACCTGTGGGAGGATTTTAGTTTCTTTAGTGTGTTACCAGCAGCCTCTCACGCCTGGAAGATCAAGTCCCGGTGACAGCGGCACTCTTACCGTCTGCTCCACCCCCTCCTCAACCACAGCAAAGTGGCCACATTTCAGGTCTGTGGATATGGGTGGTGCCATGGACAAAGGAAGACCAACACATCCTAGTCCTCATCTTCCTAACCTCTACTGTATTTGACACAGATCACTTCTTCCTGGGTATTTGTGCCAAGACTAACTTGGTTCTCCTACCTGTCTGGAAGCTTCTCAATGTCTTTTGCTAGATCATCACCCTATCCAAGGATGGGAGCCCAAGGCTCTGTCCTGGGTCTCTTGTTTCTTCTCTAGCTTCTCAGTGAATCTCTGCAGGTCCTCTGGGTTCAGTTTCCCAAAAGGAATTCATCTTTAACCCCAAAATTACTCTTCTTCCTAACTTCCCTAGTTCTGGTTTTGAAATAAAATATTGCCCAAGACCTCCTGACTTTGTAGTTTTTCTGGGTGGATGGAAGGGGCTGGGAACTGAGTTTTCTGACATTTGCCTGGTGTCTTGAGCATGGCATTTCAGCTCATTAGGCTTTGCGGTAGCAAGGTCTTTAGCCTGGTGACATGAGGACAAGCGGGGTAAAGGTGATGTGGTTAGGAGTCCACAGTGGGGACTTCCATTTATCTGCCAGCCAGGCTTCTGAGTCAGTAGTCTGGATGTATATTTCAGAAATAAGTGTACCACAGAGTCATAACCAGATTGAATGTAAAAACCTGGCTACGTGATTACCTGGCATCCCTGATGGGATGACATTCCTAAAGTATAAAGGAAGAAGGGTTTTTTTTTTTTTTACATGGGAGCCCATATGGCCTAATGGTACAGACTAAATTCATGTAAACTACCTACATGTATAGTTTTTTTTTAATGTTTCTGATTTTTAAAAAATTTATAAGAACTGTTCAAATGCAGCAATGGTCCTACTAGAAGAAAATGCTGATAGAAATAAAAGACTGAGATTCCAAACCAATGGGCCATGCACAGATTAGGAGATCTAGTCATATCCCTTCTTAAATATTTTCTACTCCTTTGGTATCTATCACACTCCTGGCTTTCTTCCCAGTTGACCTGTTAATTTTTTTTCTGCAATCACACAACTCTAGGCCCCCAAACAGAGGGTCACTCATAGCTCTGTCCTAAGCCTTCAGCTCATAACCCTTAGTGATCTTGCTCCAACCTACATGTTCAAGTATCCCTATGCAACTACATACTCAGGCCCAATTTTTCTCCAGAATTCCGGTGTTGTATTGCTAGTTGCTTCCTAGACACCTTCCTCTAGTTGTCCCACTTAGCACCTCAAACTCAATGTGTCCATATTGGATCTTGTTATGTTCCCCAAAACCCTGCTTCATCTCCAATTTTTCCTATTTCTATCAGATCCACTATCTGCCTAGACACTCAGCTTGATGAGCTTGGAGTCATCTTTCACTCTTCTTTCTCCCTCACCCTTCCCATCCAGTCAATCCTTGACTAAGTCCTGCAAATTCATATTCCATAGCATGTCAAATCCAAACTCTTCTCTTCCTCCCAATTCCCTCCAGGGGAAACCATGCCGACACCTGTTTATTCCTTGGCTTACTGTAATAGGATGGGTTTGGGATGTTTAGGGAGGTCTGTGGTGCCAGGGCTTGCCAAGTCCTTTTCAGGTTTAAGGCTGCTCATCCATCTTTTGTGTCCAACTCTCACCCAACTTTCACCTGTTCTGTTGAAAAGCTATAGCATGAGCAGTGGCCACACCCAGTAAACCATCTTGGCAGATGGACTTAAGCAGGTTGGGGGTAACCAATGGATTTCAAACCTGCCAGAGCATTAAGGAGATGTTTACCCCAAGCATGTGATAACTTCCCCAGACATACTGAGTGGATGAGAACAATTTGTTCCAACAGTCAGGAAGGTGGCTGAAGTAGGCACTGTGGAGTTCTTAGAGCTTGGTGAGATATTGAAGATGCCAAAGTCATCTACTGCATTTTGGGCCACTGTCACTCGTCCTATCTTTTGTCTTGCCCAGGATTTTGATGCCTGGAAGGGAGAATGAGGCTGATGACTTTATGCAACTCTTCCTCACTTAAATCTAACTCATGGACAAGACATCACCTTCATGATGTCTTTGATGCTCTTGCAAAAGGAAGGATGAACAACAATTGAAACAGGCTGCTAATCTTTGCCCTTGCTTCTTCTCTCTTCTTATCCATTTCATCTTCTTACACAGTTGCCAAGATAATCAATCTCCCTAAAGAACAGGTCTGGAGATATCATACACCTTCATTGTGCCCCACTCTAACCCTATTGTTTCTGAGATTTAAAAAACTTTCCAGTCTGACATTTAGTCTTGACCACTTGTTGAGAATGTTGTAAAAGGGATTCCAGATCTTTGACTCTGAGGCCTCTGAGGTCCCTTTCAACTCAGATCCTAAGATCCTTATCCATGTACTCCAATAAATTTTCAATAGAGCTCCATCCCATGTATTGGAGCTCTTCCTTTTTACAATTTAACATTCCATAGGTACTCATAAAGCCTTCCAACAGTCCATCTGTCCTCCTTTACTCTTGCAGCACAGTTGGCCCTCCTTCTTTTCTGATCATGTATTTTCTGGATCACACCCAACTTTTTAAAGTTACCATCGGTAATATTCAGATATTTATTAAGCTCCTATTGTGTGCAAAAGACCTTGGGGAAAGAAGAATCAGAAAACAAACATGGAAGTCTCTGCCCCCAGCAGTTGATTAATATATTTCTCTCCCCTCACCTGGCTGTTAAAATGGCAGTTCCCCAGAGAAGTTGTCAAATTGGTCAAAGGTAATTATTATTTTGCCTAAATTTCCCTAATATATGGAACTTCTATATCTACTACCTTTTCTCCATCCTGCAAAAGCTCAATCCCAGAAATATGCACTGATGTGCTTATTGTCTAATTGGGGGATGGCTTTAAATCTGAAGTCAACAGTAGTCTACAAAAAAATTCCTCCTACCATATCACCCTATTCCTCTCTCTCCCTAAATTCTACCCATCCTAAAGACCCATTCACATTTATAGAAATGAGAAAGGAGGCATATGAATCATTAGTTAATGAGAACCTCTCAATGACCTCTTTTTGCAATACTGTCCATGGTGTTCTTAATCATTTAATATTCTCCAGAACTTTTGAAACCAACTCTACTTTATTTGATTCTCCTAGGAGAATCTGTGAACTTTCTGCCCATTTATTTGGAATTTCCTTAAGTCTTCCAGTTTTATTTTAAGCAAAAATGCCCATACTGACATTATCACATCCCTTCAGTAGTAGACCACACTGTTATATAGAGTGCCTGCTATGTGTCAAGACCATGCTAAGCACTTTTTACAAATATTATGACTTGGTATGTTTCATACTTTGCTGTTGTTCAGTCATTTAGTAGTGTCCCACTTGTCATGACCCCATGGACAGAACTTACCCACTTCTGGTTCACCTCTATGCCATGATGAGGTATCAGAGTCGAGCTTTTGTGGAAGGCACTAGATGGAGAATTACTAAAGAATCCCACTCTTTGGAATTGATAAAATCAAGGGTATTTTGTTTCATCTCCCAAGTGACATAAATCCCAGCCCTACCATTACTCATTTTTCTTCTTTATCTCATCAAAACATCAACATCTCAGCAGGTTCTACCTACTTCTTTGCTGGTCAGTATATACTCTCAGAGCTTCAGCTCACAAGTGTGGGTGTGTAACTCAATCCCACAGGTCAGGGAAGTCCCATATGATGACCTTTGTTTGATAAATTGAGGACAGCGATTGTTTCATTTCCGTCTTGGTAGCCCCTGAGCTTCACAAGGGGGACCGGCTATAAATGCTTACTGAATTGAATTGGATTAGATTGTTTTTAAGATTTGGTGTGTTTTCATACTTGTTGCCTTTCCCCAGGAATTATGTTCAAGTCAAATATATGAAAAAATTCTCCAGGGGGGGTTTTCATAGAGTAATGCAATGCCTTCCGATACAATTCAGCACAGTATAATGTAGTACAATACAATCCAGGCAATACCATATAAGATATAATGGGCAGCCAGATGAAAAAGCAGAGAGAGTGATGGGCCTGGAGATAGGAAAACCTCAGTCAAATCTGTAAGAATATAAAAATTTAGGTTTCTATGCTAATATTATAGTTCTAAAGTAATATTGTGGTTGCTGATTTAAAAATATTATAGCTTAAATCAAAATGACTTTTAGTAGCTTTATTTACAAAGAGGTAGAAAGAGTGAAAGTGGAGAAATGTAAGAAGAAAGAAGAGAAATATCTAGCCTATCACACTAAGTGTTGCTCCGGTGTCCAGCTCAGCCCCTTCAGGGCTCAGTAACCTTTAGCCAGAGGACCCGGTGGTGTCTTCAGCAAGGGTTCCACCAATGCAGCTTCCTCCAGGAAAGGGAAGTCTCTCCGGAACCAATCTCTCCAGAAGCCAGGAAAGGTAGACTCAGAATCTTCCAAGAAAAACTCCAAAGAAGACCAAAGGTCAAATCCAAAAGGGAAGAAGTTCAAAGGAGAAATCTGAAGGAGCAGGCCAAAGGAGAAACTACAAAGGAGAAGTTCTGGGACAGGAAGCTCAGAACTTTTTTATAGTCCTTTTCCCACATCACTTCCTGTCCCTTCCTCCCCTTTACGGGAACCAATTGCAGTCTTTCAGTTTGCCTAGTACTGCTCAGGGGCAGGGCAGTGGCCTTTGGAGTTGTCTCTCACTTTAACAAGTGACATGCAAACTCTCTTAATGTTAAGTAGGGGTGCTTAAGTTTTTGATTGATTAATTTAAAAGTTGCTGATTGATAGACAAAGAAAGTTTGATTCTCTCCTTACAAATCCGATCACAGATACTTACTAACAATATGACCCTGAGACAGTCACTTAACCCTATTTGCCTCAGTTTCCTCATCTGTAAAATGAGCTAGAGAAGAAATGGCAAACCACTCCATTATTTTTACCAAGAAAACTCAAATGGGGTCATGACACAACTGAAACAACTGAACCACAATCAGTAAAGTTCATTAAAGGTCTATGATAAGAGGCAGCTAGGTGGCTCAGTGCATTGAGAGTCAGGCCCAGAGTTGGGAGGTTGTGGGTTCAAAACTGACCTCAGACATTTCCCAGCCGTGTGACCCTGGGCAAGTCACTTGACCCTGCCTAGTCCTTACCACTCTTCTGCCTTGGAACCAATACACAATATTGACTCCAAGACAGAAGGTAAGGGTTAAAAAAAAAGGGTCTATTATCAATAGAACAGGGTTCTTCTGTTAGTGGAGAACTACACTAAGCTCTAGTTTCTATTCTTGGGGAACTTACAGTCTGATGGATTTTAAAATATGAACATAGATAGTGATAATACACATTATTTGGTAAGTGCATTCCAGTTACAAAAGAAAATAGGTTTGAGTAGGTCTTTCACTATTGATTAGTTAAGACTTCCTAAAAGAGGTAACATCCAGGTTGGACTTTCAAGGAAAAGTAGATGAAAATAGAGGTGTACAGGGTGTACCTCTGGTGTGAGGGCTCGCCAAGCCCTTTTCAGGGCTGCTTATCCTTCTGCCACCCAGTTCTCAACTGTGGCTTGAGGAAGCTGCAGCATGCCCAGCAGCCACAGTGTGGTAAAACCCTTTCAGCAGACAGGCTAAACCAGGTTGAGGGTAACCTCAAACCTATTGGCAAGTTGGCAGGGTGTCTAACCCAGGCATCTCTAGACTTCCCCTGGTAGAAGAGATGGATGAGAATAATTTGCTCCAAGCTTAGACCTTGGTCAGATATTGAAGGTGCCAACGTCATCCGCTGCCTGCTGGGCCATCACCAATCATTCTGACTTTTGTCTTGCCCCTGGACATAGATGATTCTGGAAGAAAGAGTGAGGCTGATGACTTTGTGCAACTCTGCCCCAGTTAAATTCAGTTTATGCTTGAGCCAAAAGACATCATCAATGACATCATTTTGGTCCTCTAAAGGACAACAACCACCCAGGAGTTCAACATGCAAAGGAAGTGTGGAAAGGCATTCTAAACTTAGAGAAAAGTGTGGTAAACTACATAGGGGGAGATAGGAAGGGTAAGGGACAAAGAGCAGTCCAGTTCACTCAGAGCATAGAGTATATGGAAGCTGTGCCAAAATAAGCAAACATGAAACCAACTGTGATAAACTATTTAGACCACCTATATGTGGGATCACAGATTCAGATATGGAAGGGACCTTAGAGGTCATCTTGTCCAACCTCATTTTACAGCTAAAAAACAGCAGTTAAGCGACTTGTCCACTGTCACACATTGTAGCAGAGAGAGATTCAAATTGTAGTCTTTTATAGTAACTATCAATCCGGCAATCCAATTCACCTGTTGCCTCTAAAAAGAGACACAGAAATCAACAATTCTCTGAGGTTCTACCCTACATCCATTAGACTGGCAAAGTTGGCAGACAAATGCTGGAAAGACTATGGGAAAACAGATGCATTAAAGCCATGTTGGTGGGACTGTGAATTGATTCAGAGATTCTAAAAAGGAATTTGGCAAAAAATATCTCAGAAGCTCTTTGACTTAAAACCACCATGAGATCTATTCCCCTAAGAGATGAGAAAAGGAAGGAAAGGTCCCATATGTTGAAAACTATTTATATCATCTCTTTTTGAAATAGCAAAGAATCCAACTAGATGAACATTTATTAAGCATCTGTCATACATTCCAGACACTGGTAAGTGTTGGGGATACAAAAAGAGGTAAAAGGCAATCCCTGCCCTCAAGAAGCTTCCAAGAGAGTCATGATGACATACAGTGGAAATGTCTTAGAGAAATTTTGTAGCAGGCATAGAAATTCTGACTGATTCTAGTCTGCTAACCACATGGTAGACATTAGCCTATTGGTTTGACTGTGGTTGCAGAGCCAGAAGCAGATGTATTTTCAAAATGTCTTGGGCAACCTCTAGCTTGGTTGGACCTCTACTCTTAGTCCAACTCCTTCACTGATGATTCAATTGAAAGAATACTGGATAAGGGGAGAGATCTTAGGTCCTCTTCCTTTGAGGAGAACATGTAGTCATATAAATATGCTTGCTTTGGTGTTTGTTCTTTTCTTTTAGGTGAAGGAAAATAATCTAGCAAGTACAATCTTGTGTTTTGACAGGAGAATGAGCTATCTGGCCACCTGGGCACCCAAGAATTCAATAGTTCAAGAATCTGGGAGTCCCAAAATGAAGTCCATCCTTGGTTTTGTGTTCAGCCCTACATTGGTACCCTAAGGAGCAGCTTTTGAGATCCAGCCCAGTGGTAACAGAGATAAGGGCTTGTCTGGAAGTCATGCTGCATGTGGATGTGAATTTGGGGGGACTGACGCTTTGTAAAAACTGTGCTGCATCTGAGCTCACTGTCTCCTGAGAGCAAGATGATATAGTAAGGAGTGTGCCCCTAAGGTATCTGTTTTATAGACATAAAAGGCTGTCATCAAATAAAAGAAACCTAGAGTTCCTAAACATAGAAGTGGAGCTCAATGACATGACCATCTCTATGAATAGTTGAAGTGCAGTAGAAAAGTAAATCATAGGGACTGAATAGAGGAACTGGAAAGTTAGGGTATTTGAGGGAGTACATGTATGTGGCAGCCCCTTAGGATAAAAAGAAGATGAAGTGAAATGGAATTCTGTGAGCCAGAGGGCAGAAGGAAAGGAGTGGGTTAAATTTATAGCAAGTACTTTGTAGGAACTGTACAGTTGAGGGGGCTGAGACTATGGGAGTGGTCAGCTAAGGCTGGGGAGAAGGTTTGATTTTTGGCAACGGGGAGCTTGATGTCCCAGGACTGAGGAAGAATAGGAGAGGACAAGCATAGGTTAACATTAGGGATGAGTCTAGGTAGGCTAACGGGAAGGTCTATTGATAAAGATGAGTGACTATAAGGTTAAAGGTTGATGGCTTGGTTGATAGAGTCCTCAAGCACCTGCCCTGCCCTTTTGCTTTGAATCATGGCCATTCTGGGGGAGTTGTGTCCTTGTGAGTCAACTGGGAAGCCTTTCGAAATGAGTTGGCAGGGAATTCCAGTCTGGAAGCCCCCTATTGCAGGTCCTGGCTGAGCTGTTCCAGTGTTTGATTATAGACCTGATGCCTCCACTTCCTCAGTACCCATCTTCTCCTCTATTCCTTGCAAGTGGACTTGAATTTCTTCATTTATCTGAAGTGATTGCTGGGCTCAAAGAGGAGATGGTTTGTGTAACAATATAGTGACTTTAGAGGGGGAAAGGGAAAGTGAGAGAAGGAGGTTAGATCTCTGGAGCATCTCTGGAAAAAGCTATTTATTAACTTAAATTGTTTAAAATGTTTTACTAAATTAGTTGAGGGAATTTTTATTTTTTAATTCATTCCAGTGAGGTTTACCCAGACTCTCCATAGTTGTATACTTGGCTTGTATGTGTCATAGGAAAGACAAGAGGTATCATATTAATGATGCTGATAGTTTTAATATAGTGTCTTGAGCTTTGCAAAGCACTTTATATACAATGTCTCATTTGCTCCTCACAATAACCTTGTGAAGTGGGTGCTATTATTATTGTCCCCAGCAAACCATTGCCCTTATTTCAGGTTATCTGGGAAGGCAGCGGTCAGCTATGCAAAATGTCTAGGGAATGCCAAGAGGTGACTAGAATATAGCCACAATAATGTGATTACCCCAAAGCTCCAGGCAGGAAGAGATATTAAAATTCTTTGACATTTAAAGCTCTTCTCATAACCTACCTCTTTCCTACTGTTTCACTCTTCTTATGCTTTTCTGCCTTACACGTCCTCTTCGATCCAACTAAACTTGCTGCCTCCTTTGGTCCTCCCATGACACTCTATCCCCTGCCTCCATATCTTTGCATTCACTATTGCTGATGTCTTCATCTTCCCTGGCACTGAAACAGCAATGAGAAGAGAGTGACTAAGTAGCAGCAGGAGAGAGCTGGCACTCAGGGGAAATTTGACATCAGGAAGAAATAATCACTCTTGTTGATTGATTGGATAATGCCAATTAAGATGAAATGTAGCATGGCTAATAAGCAGCCTGGGGACAGTGGAGTGAATGGTTTATTTATCACTGTAACTTGAATATTAGCCACTGAGCTGACCTGAAATAATAGATCAATAGATAAAACACTTGTAAGTGTTTACTATGAACCAGGCACTGTACTAATCATTAGTAATACAAATACAAGCAAATAAATAAATAAATACTGTCCCTATCTTCAGAGAACTCACATGGTAACAGGGAAAGACAACATGTATTTGCTGGATCTGGAAAGCTGAGGGTGGAGAGGGGTAGTAAAGTGCCGGTAATATAGGGTCTGAGTGAAAAAATCTGAAGAGTCAAAAGCAGATCCAGGACAAAAATGAGCATGGATGGCTTGGGAAGTTCCTCAAATCAGAAACTCAACAATCAGAGGAGGGGTGTATCACCAGGATGTCCAAATTGAAGGTGTGGAAGTGGAAAAAAAACAATAAGTTAAGATATTTAAGCCAATTTAAATCATTCTGTTAAAAAAAAAAGCTATGATTCTTTTATGATTCTTTTTTTATTTTTATTTTTTAATTTTTATTTGGTCATTTCCAAACATTATTCATTGGAAACAAAGATAATTTTCTTTTCTTCCCTCCCCACCCTCCCACCACCTCTCCCATAGCCCACATGCGATTCCACTAGGTATCACATGTTTTCTTGATTCAATACCATTGTTGGTATTTGCATTAGAGTGTTCATTTAGAGTCTCTCCTCAGTCATATCCCCTCAACCCCTGTAGTCAAGCAGTTGCTTTTCCTTGGTGTTTTTACTCCCATAGTTTGTCCTCTGCTTGTGGATAGTGTTTTTTAGATCCCTACAGATTGTTCAGGGACACTGCATTGCCACTAAAGGAGAAGTCCATTACCTTCGATTGTACCACAGTGTATCAGTCTCTGTGTACAATGTTTTCCTGGTTCTGCTCCTTTCGCTCTGCATCACTTCCTGGAGGTTGTTCCAGTCTCCATGGAATTCCTCCACTTTATTATTCCTTTTAGCACAATAGTATTCCACCACCAACATATACCACAATTTGTTCAGCCATTCCCCAATTGAAGGGCATCCCCTCATTTTCCAATTTTTGGCCACCACAAAGAGTGCAGCTATGAATATTCTTGTACAAGTCTTTTTCCTTATGATCTCTTTGGGGTACAAGCCCAGCAGTGCTATGGCTGGATCAAAGGGCAGACAGTCTTTTATCGCTCTTTGGGCATAGTTCCAAATTGCCCTCCAGATCTTTTATGATTATGATTGCTTTCTTTGAGGGAATTCTGTATTGGGTACCTTTACCCTTTTTTGTGATTGGAGAACCCTAGATTTGAACCAAAATTAGCTACTTTCACCAGAGTATCTGGAATAGAGGTGATTAGCCAATAAATATAAGAATGAGGAAGCTATTTTCTTAGTTGAGAAGCCAGTCTTCCCCTGAAGAACTGAACTTGAGCAAATCAAAATGACTTAGGAAAAGGCCAAGAACTGGTACTCATCACCAGCTCCATAGCCTCAACTGAATGCTATCTCTAGGGCTCTGGTGGTGAACCTATGACACATGTGCCAGAGAGAGCACAGAGTCCTCTTTATGGGCACAAATGCTGTTGCCTGCCATTGTTCTTTATTTTAAAACCAAACCTGAGGATAATTTTTTCACATCACCTGCCTTTCTGTGCAGCAGCCCAATGAGAGTGCTTTCTCCCTTCCCTTTCTGGGATAAGGTGGTACAGACAGCAGCCTGTTGAGTCTGTGTCAAAGATGATTCCCATAGTGGAATTTGCAGAGCTGGAGGGAAGCAGAGTGCTAGGGTCACTCTCCCACCCCTCTCTGGGTGCCTGAGTCATTTGCCCCTCTGCCCAACAGTCCAATGGGAGTCCTTCCTTTCCTGTCCTGGGTAAGGGGGTGTGGGGTTGAGGCATAGCACTCCATATCTAAAAGGTTCACCATCATTGCTATAGGATCTATCTCTGACATGATCTGACATTCTATAGGGGAAGTTGGTCCAAAAATAATGGGAAATTCTTAAGAATAAAATTCTAGAGAAACAAAGTATTTTGATGAGGAAGAAAAGGAAAATGCTATAAAATGAAATTCCTTTGGACATACCCAGAATTTATGGAAACAAGAGGGAATGATTAAAAGTGAATAAAAAGCACAGAATGAGTCAAAGCTATCAGTGAATGATACTAAGGATGACAATGGCAAAAGGAATTTTTTTTTAGATGTCTTAGACACAAAGGATGAAATGTTAGTTAGAACAAGGATAAGAAATGAGCAGAATGACTCAATCTGATATGCTTCTATTTTCTCTGCCGAGAAGAATGTTTTTTAAACTGAAAAGTTTAGAATTTAAAAATAGTCACCAGGGAATTGGAATCCAAGATATGTGAACAAATGGTAAGAAAGTATTTAGAGGTCCCATTTCAGGTCACCAAGGCTGAATAGGATAGAAAAAAAAAAACCTGTGATGGTGATGCAGAACAGCTCTTGACAATCATTTAAAAATCACGGAGAGTGAAAAAGGCACCTCAGATCTGAAGAAAAGCCATATTCAAAAAGTTTGAGACTGTATGGTTTTCAAACTATAAGCCAAAGAGCTCAAGTATATTTTTGGTAAACTCTACAATTTTTTAAATTTCATTTTTTTCGATGAAGAAAAATCTTTTATCTCTCCCTTTCTCAGACCCTCCCCCCACTAGAAAGGAAAAACACAAGTAAACCCTTGTAAAAAATATGCATAATCAAGCAAAAAAAAAGTCTCCCCATTAGTTAGTTCAAGCCTGAATCTGCATCTTTTTTGTCAGGAGGTGGGGATCATGCTACATCATGGTTTTTCTGGAATCATGCTATCATTGCATTGAGCAGAATTCTTAAGTATTTCAAAGCTGTTTGTCCAATGGTGTGGCTATTTACATTATTCTCCTGGTTCTGCTCTCTTCACTCTGCACAAATTCCTACAAGTCTTCCTGGGTTTATCTGAAATTCTCCTCTATACAACTTCTTATAGCACAATAGTATTCCTATATTCTTAAACTATAATGTGTTCAGCCATTCTCCAGTTGATGCCCCTCCCCTTTGCTTAGTTTATAATTCTGGATCTCTACGTAGTTTTGTATAACACAAGTCCTTTTCCTCTTTGCTCTTTTGGGTGTATGGGGTCCTAGTGGTATCTTTAGGTCAAAGGGTATGCAGTTTAATAACTTGGGGGCATGATTGCAAATTGCTTTCAATGGGAGAATCAGGTTTCATCTGCACTAACATTGTAATAATGCATCTGTTTTTCCCTCAGTCCCTCCACCATTTGTCATTTTTATTTTCTGTCAATTTTGCCAATGTGATTGGTATGAGAAAACTTCAGAATTGCTTTCATTTGCATTTCTCTATTAGTAATTTGGAGCATTTTTATATGAATTTCTTCAACTGAAAACTGTCTGTTCTTATCCATTGACTGTTTCTCAAATGGTCCTATTCTTACAAATTTAAATTGGTTTCCTATATATCTTAGAAACAATACCTTTATCATTGAAATTTACTGCAAAGATTTTTTTCCCATTTCCTCTAGAATGTATTGTTAAAACGATAGTTGATGAACATTTATCTAAGTGATAATTGGGGGCAGCTGGGTGACTCAGTGGATTGAAAGCCAGGTCTAGAGACAGGAAGTCTTGGGTTCAAATTGGACCTCAGACACTTCCCAGTTGTGTGACCCTGGGCAAGTCACTTGACCCACCCCCCCTTGCCTAGCCTTTACCACTCTTCTACCTTGTAACCAATGTGTAGTATTTGATTCTAAGATGGAAGGTAAGAGTTTAAAAAAAAGGGAGAGATGTGTTGATTACTAATGCATCAGCATAGCTTCAAAAATAAGTTATATCCCTAAAAGACAAATGAGAAAAAGATATTAGCAAATAGTTTTATAAATGAGGAATACATATAGTAGGACCTTGTTTTATACCATTTCAACATCTATAAATTCAGGTCTATGTGATTGGCAATGGAAAAAACAAAAGCAGAAAGAGACATAAACGACATAATTCGGTGCTCTCTTTTCCCAAATGGAGTAAAGCCTCACAGCAGCTGGCCCAGTCACTCGGAGAAGTGTTAGTATGAGTCATTACATCATTTTGCAACAAACAGCAGCTCCCCCACCAGTCTTTCTCTGGAATTCTCATTAGTAACAAGTGCCTAGATATGTCCATATAAGAAATTCTTATTAAGTAATGAGCTTGCGATTATGGGTGATTTTCAATCTTGGAACGTATTGGTCTCATAAAATGAGGTCCTGCTATTCCTATCTCCCACAAGTCTTGAAAATCACCAGTGATGAGAGAAATACAAATCATTTCCCCTCAAGTCAAAAAAGCTAGGAAAACTTCTCATTGGAAACTCTGTGGGAATAAAGATATACTAATTCACTGCTGGAAGAGTTGAAACCTCTTTGAAATATTTGGGAAAACAATTTAGAATTAATCATGTAAGAAAAATTATTAGATTATTTATTCATACCTTTTTAATCTAAACTCTTAATCTTAACCTAATCTAAAACTCACTACTGAGTTTACAAAAATCTTATTTATAGAAAGAAAAGATCCATCTGTACAAAAATATTCCTACATCCCAGTGAATGGCCTGAGGACCCAGCTAGCCATAGGGAACCTGTTGGAGAACTTCCTTCATACCTTCTCATAGCTATCCAACTCCCAATAAATTCTCCAGGACCCAAATACAAAAGATTTTAGGGAGCCCTCCCCTTTTCTGTCTCACCCCTGTTACATAATTCCCAACCAGTGCTGTCCACCCTCTCCAGATTAAATGTTGATCCTTCCCCATACCTAATCCTTCCCCTTGATGGACATAAACCCACTTCATTCCAACCCTTGGGACCACAGCCCCCTTCCTAATAGTTGTCAGTCAGGGATTTGGCTCACACTACTTGGCAGAGAACAGAGTAACCAAGTAAAATCCTTCCACTTCACCATCTGCTCAATTGTTGCTCCCTAAGTTTTACTGGGCCTAATCATTTGCCCTGCAACTGAACCCTCTGCATTGGCTCCTCTGATTAGAACATGAGCTTCTTGAGAGCAGGAACTTTTTTCCCCCTGTTTGTATCACTAGAATTTAGTATAGTGCTTGACATATAGTGTTTTAATAAAAAAAAAAATGTTTACATTCCATTCTATTACTTAGCAGCACTATTTATTTGCAAAAAAAGAAAAGAAAAAAGAAACAAAAACTGGAAGCAAAACATACATCCCCAAAGTAGGGAATAGCTGAACCAATTGTAGTATATGTCTACAATGGAACACTACTGGGCTGTAAGAATGATGACAGTTCAGAGAACCTTGGGAAGATTTGTATGAAATGATACAGAATGAGGAAAACGATGTAAATGTAACAATGTAAATAAAGACAGCTAGAAGAGGCAATAAAAGTCAGATAAAATACAACAGGCAGTGGTGGTAACATACTTACACGGCTACAGCAAACATCCTTCCTTTCTGTTAACAATCTGCAAGCTACACAATTGGAAAATGACGTCTATGGTTCCTTGTAGTCATGCTATAGTGGGCAATTCTGTTTAATTATCTTCAGGGAATATATTTTGTAGGTGGTTTGTTGAGGAGTTCATTGGGAAGTGTATTGTATCAAAGCAAAATGAATCAGCAAAAAGAAAAAGAGCAGATAATGCTAAGCTAACTTTATTTTTTAAACAAGTCTATCAGATTGATAGATATGGGGAATATCATAGATGAAGTATACCTGTATTTCAGCAAAACATCTGCCAAAGTCTTTTATATATTCTGTTGCATTTGGACAAGATGGAAAAATAAGTGGGTTACAGTTACATGTACACTTAGATGGATTCAGAATTGATTAACTAACTAAATCCAAAGATTAGACAGTAATAGGTTGACATCAACTTATAGGGAGGTTATGGTGGAATCTGTTCTTGGCCATGTATTTTCAGCATTTTTATCAGTAACTAAATACAGTTGATAGACTCATGAAATTTGCTGATGATAGGGTAGACAGATGGGCCAAGTTGGATGGAATCTTAGAAGCCATCTTGTCCATCTCCCTTATTTTTACAAAGTAGAGATTTATAGATTCAGAGAAATTAAGGGGCTTGCCCACAAAGTCACATATTTGACATCAGTAGCAGAGCTGGGTTTTAGTTCTCTTCCTACTACAGTATGCTATCTCAAAGATGAAATAAGAGTATGCTAAGATGAAATTTTAAAGTTCTTATATCATATCATTATATAATATCATATTAAGAAATGTGATATAATACCCTTGAGTTAAGAAAAAAATCAATTCCTCAGTACAGTCAAGTCAGTAAGCATTTTTTAAGCACCTCCTTTGTTCTTTCTAGGCACTGGGGATGCAAAGAAAAGCAAATGACAATACCCACTCATTGGTTCAGTCGAATACTACAAGATAGGGATATGTGGGTAGGCAACTATAAGGGAAAAGAGATATGAATCAACTGTGTAACATATTACATACAGCCAAAAACTGTAATATAATCTTGAGACACATAGTTTGTAAAACAAAAAATGTGGTAGTTCTCCTATACCCTGCAAGGTCAGAATACACCTAGGGCATTCTGTTTAGTCCCTTAGTTCTGAGTGCCAGGATTTAGGAAGGATATGGACCATCTAGAGAGCTTAAAGAAGAGAGTGATCAGTATACCTACAGTTGGACAAAATGCCATTCAAAAACTGGAGGTTGAATGAACTGGGGAAAATAGCTTTTAAAAGTGAAGATTTGGAGGGATATAATAACTATCTTCAAGTACTTGAAAGGATTCATATAGGAGAAGGATCATCTCTTATTAGCTTGCAATCTTGTCTTTAAAAATGGTCTTCCCATCTCATAGAGAGTTGAGGCTATAGACTAACAAGAAATGAAAACAATTTTTCTTTCCTATTTTCTTTTTCTTCCTTCCTTCCTTCCTTCCTTCCTTCCTTCCTTCCTTCCTTCCTTCCTTCCTTCCTTCCTTCCTTCCTTCCTTCCTTCCTTCCTTCCTTCCTCCTT